>NW_016107422.1:1486608-1535454 GCF_001604975.1 Cebus imitator | reverse complement strand
TGAGAACACATGGACACAGGGAGGGGAGCACTACACACTGGGGTTAGTTGGGGGGAAATAGGGGAGGGAGGGTGGGGGGTGGGAAGCTGGGGAGAGATAGCAGATGTAGGTGATGGGGAGGAAGGCAGCAAATCACACTGCCATGTGTGTTCCTATGCAATAATTCTGCATGTTCTTCACATGTACCCCAAAACCTAAAATGCAATAAAATAAATAAATGGGAAAAAAAAAACATGAAGGATTTTAAAGACTTTATACTCTCATAGTCCTTCTTTCTCATCTCAATTTTACTGACATAACGTATGTATCCAGATTATAAATATTAAAATAAACTATTGTAAATAAAAAATGTTGCCCCAGCAATCCCATTACTGGGTATATACCCAAAGGATTATAAATTATTCTGATATGTTCATTGTGAGACTCTCTACAATAGCAAAGACTTGGAACCAACCCAAATGCCTATTAATGATAGACTGGATAAAGAAAATGTGGCACATATGCACCATGGAATACTATGCAGCCATAAAAAAGGATGAGTTCCTGTCCTTTGCAGGGACATGAATGAATCTGGAAACCATCATTCTCAGCAAACTGACACGAGAACAAAAAACCAAACACCACATGTTCTCACTCATAAGTGGGTACTGAACAATGAGAACACATGGACATAGGGAGGAGAACATCACAAACTGGAGTCTGCTGGAGGATGGGGGTCTATGGGAGCGATAGCAGGGGCTGGGGAGGCTGGGGAAGGCTAACATTAGGAGAAATACCTAATGTCGGTAAAGGGGGGATGAGACAGCAAACCAACATGGCATGTGTATACCTATGCAACAATCCTGCAAGATCTGCACGTTAGTTCTTGTTTTATATGTACTTATCACTTATCTGAAACAATTAAAAAGAAAAAATGAAATTTTATAAAGTAAACTTTTTCCAAATTTATCATATTTCATAAAATAATTCTAAAATAATTGTGTTGTTATGATTTGTAAACTGAGAAAACGTAACCTCAGTTCTGCCTTTTAAAAAATAGCTTACTGATAATTGCTTGAGAGAATAGGATCAGTATGAATACATTCCAAATAACCATACAAAACAAAGTAAACGAAATGAGATAAAACGTAAATGTCACCACAGCAATAAAAACAGAATAAATCAAAGGAATAACAAGAGAAAATAAAAAAGCAAAATGTAATAATTACAGATAAATACATATATAGTGAAACAAATCTAAATATGCTGAACTTAATTTTCAAAAGGCAGAGGCAGATAATTGACCTGAACTTAAAACAAAAAATAAGGCAAAAGTTGGTAAGAACAATACAAGATGTAGACAGAGCAGCAGCAACTTTAACTTTAGACGAAGAATTTGAGGTGAAAACATTAGGTGTGGTAAAGTCAGTTCATTGCTTTTTTAAGGACATCTTTTCCATGCTTATGCATTTGTATGACTTTCTCGTGAGGCATAAATTGCTTCAATCAAAAGATGCTTTCCTCATAATTCTCCAAATGTTCCAAGCTTGTCTAGTACTGCAGGATGGTCTGAAGCTGCGTCAGCTTCTGGGTTCTTTTAAGCAGTGCCTCCAACATTCATAAAATGTCTTCAGGCTACGGTGACCAGGATATGTGGCTTTCTTTGCTCCACTTACTACTTCTGCTCAAATCTGTTTCTTTCTTTTTTTTTTATGGAGGTCAAAGCTATCTAGGTTTGTTTGCTTTTTATTTTACACATATATCCCCTTCTCCTGCTGTTACGATCTGATTTTCATTGTCACATCTATTTATGCTTAAGAATCTTTCTATGTTGTCTTCTGTCATCAGATGCATAATTAGTTCTTCTCTTTGTTGATTTTAGTTGCCAGTTTTCAAGTTTCTTTGCATTCTTTTCTCATTTACTCCAACTGTCTTTTCACATTGGCCAACTCCCTTTTGAGTTTACGTTTTACTGCTTTTCTGTCTTCTACTTTCTTTCACCATCAAGATAAGCAAAAGTTGTTTTGCCTAAAGTGGTTACTAATTCCTGCCCAAAATCCGTTTCTCAGATTTGTTTCTCTTCTGGAGCTTTTGAGCAAATGAATCTTTTATGAAGCAGAATCCTTCAGATGCCCCATCTGATCTCCCACTTTCCCTCCCCCTCTCTCTGTCTCTCTCTCCCTCTCTCCCTCTTTCTCTCCCTCTCTGTGTCTCTCTCCCTCTCTCTCTTCCTCTCTCTCTCTCCCTCTCTCTCTCTCCCTCTCTCTCTTTCTTCCTCTCTCTCTCTCTCTCTCTGTCTCTCAGTCATCTGTGAATGAAGAGACTGCAGCCAGTGGTTTATTTCTGTCTTGTTTGGTTTGCCCATCAGGGTGTTTGTGGGTAGAATCAGGCTCTTTGATCTTAAGTTGACATGGACAACTTTTGCCTAAATCTCTAGTTTCCAGCAAGATTCTTGTATCTCATTTGCCTTTGTTGTACAGAAGCTGAATTAACTACCTTCTCCTCCCAATGCTTGATACTCTTGATATAAGTTCTTTAATTCCTGAATGGCTTGAAGGCCTCTGAAGCTCTTATTTTCAGCAGTAGAAAACAGACACTCATTGGAGGTAGTACTCATTCCACCCAGACCCTTCTCTGCATCTACCTGTGATAAGCCACATGTCCTAAGACACAGCATGAGCCCCTTAGTCTGGCAGGACTGCAGGGAGCCGGGAGGTGGGGGCCGGGATGCAGCAGTGGACGCAGAGGTGCTGCTGAGGAAGAGGCGGTGACTGCGGGGCGGGTGGCCTCTCCCTGTCTGCCCAGCCCTGAATCCAGTTCTGAGATCTGGGAATCAATGGGTCCTAGATTATTTCTCAATTTAACCCATTCACAATGATCAGGAAGAATTTATTTGAAAGCTGCGAAATTACTAATTGGAGACTTTAGTTTCTAGTGCAGGTGGAACTATTTGCAGGCTTGGATTTGATTGTCCGTGAGAAGGTCTGCCTCTTCTGTGGCTCCTCTGCTTCCTGAAAACAAGTTCACACTTTCCTGGAGGAGCCGAGGATCCTGAGCGTAAGAATGATATAAAGTCCCCAACAGTCCGTGAGGATCCAGGGGACTGGCTCACAGCATAGGTCTCATGTGACGGGTCTTGTCTGAAGAGGCCCCCAGAACCCATCCCTGTTACGTCTCCTCCCACAGCCAAACCACACTTGGCCACTTGGAATTGCCCAATCACACAATGCTCCTCTTGATTTTGTATCTTTGGACATTCTAAGTCCTTCATTCAGAATTAATTTGACTCTTCCTGCCCCAAGGCGGCATTGGCCACAGAGGCCTTCCCTGAGGATCCCCACGCTAAGGTTCTCCTCAAACACCTGCAGAAAGCATGTGCCACTTGCATGCCTCTCCCCATTCATATTTTGAAGGGCTAGCCCCCGAGGTCATGGCATGAGAAGGTGGGTCCTTTGGGAGGCTCAAAAATGGCCAACAGGCTTGTTTACGACGGAGCGTGATGGCAGGCGACCATCATTCTTCTGGTAATGAATGAGTGTGGTATATGAAAAAATGGGGTCCTTTATAATGCTTATTAAAGCTTAGATAGCTTCCCCAAATTCATCCAAATTGTGTTCATATTATCTGAGACTCTGTGCCATGCAATAAATTCTTAATCAACAGTAAGTGAGAGGTGGTTCAATATTAGTCTCACCCCCATCTCTACCAGAGAGGTTCTAACTCAGTTCAACAAACGACCCAGTTCATTCAAACAAACCTGCCTGCTGGGCTCCATCATTTGAGTACATAGTATAAATTGCCATTATCCCTAAAACAACGGTGCAAATTTTTAAAGTACTTAAAGAATGATCATTACAGAAAAATTACTACCTATCCAAGAAAGGAAAATGAGCTTAGCTCACTAGACCTGTTTACAATGAGCAAGTCTGACTCACTGCTTCAGTTCTCTGGGAGCTCTAATTCTGCTTCACTGATTAACTTGAAAGGGATTGATAAAATATATCTAATTCTAAGGCCAGTTACTTCTGAATATAAAGCTTTATAACAAGATTGATCGATGTCATATAATAATTGTATAATATACTTATACATGATATATTTTATATATAGGACATGCATATACTTATAAATGTATACTTTTATATATTTGTGATATAAATTAACTATAATATGTAAATTTATCAATTCATAATAGGATGTGGAAACTTTGGTAATTTTTAGTAATAACAGCATATGTGAACATTTACATGCCAGTGTCTTAATAAAGTTGTATTTTCTCATTAGCTACCATGAAATTAAAATGATGCACATTAACTTTTAACTTACATGGTGCTTACCCTACCTTCTACCTTTACTTGCCCCCAGCCCAGGTTCTCTATTAAGCAGTTAATAACACATGAATAGCCCCTTAGAGGTTTTATTTGGCCTAAGGGACTTTCAATACATGCATTTCAAAGTTGGATAAATTCTAAAAATTCTGAAATTTATCAAAAAAGTAAAGTTTTCATGAAGCAACTCAAATTACCATCTCAAAGCAAATGCACTTGATTATTATTCAATTACCTCTCTCCCCAAAACAGAATTAAAATGGTAGGTGGTACATTCACATATGATCCATAAATTTAAAAAACAAAAAGCAGGGGAAAAAATCTAAGCTTTGTTAAATAGGCTAGGTTAGAATGAAAGGTTATTCTGCTATTTATCATGTTTATAAGAAATATTATTTTATTTTGTTCTTAAAAACAGATCATTAATGGATACCCCATTCTCCACGATGCGCTTATTTCAGATGGTGTGCCTGTATCAAAACATCTCACAAACCCCACAAATATATACACCTACTATGTGCCCACAAATATACACACCTACTATGTAACCCCACAAATATATACACCTACTATGTGCTCATGAATATACACACCTACTATGTAACCCCACAAATATATACACCTACTATGTGCCCACAAATATACACACCTACTATGTAACCCCACAAATATATACACCTACTATGTGCCCACGAATATACACACCTACTATGTAACCCCACAAATATACACACCTACTATATACCCACAAAAAATTGTAAAAATAATCTTTAAAAATTTAAAAAATAGATTCATCCAAAAATCAAAAGAAGGTAAAATCAATACGAATATATTTCTAATAAAGGATTGCATATTTGACACACAATAGTAAGTAAATAATGTCCATAAGATGGAAAATCTGTGAGAAGTGGCCATAAGCTTCTCCAACTAAACAGATATTTAGCACATTTATATATGAATTTCCTAAGAAGAAGGTGAAGGCAAGCTGGAAAATGTCTATATTATACTCTGGGGTGAACTGAGGAAAAAAAAGTTCACTTAAAGACTTTGTAGGAACAGGTAAGCTGATATCACCATTTTTTTAAACTAAATTTGCTGGTTATTTTCATGACAGTTATTGCCAATGCATTAGGAAATTAAAATATTACCTTTTCATATACTAAAAGAACCTTCCAAAGTCATGTCTTCCTCATACGACACATGCCATTGAATCATCTTTTGTCATCATTAAATTAAATAGGAAACATGATCATCTAAGTGTAAAATGTTTATAAATGTCTTGCATGTACGATGCTCACTCAGATTTCAATTAATCCCTAACGCATAATTACAAGGACAAGTTGCAGTCAGAAATCACTTAGGCCTGTGAAAAACACCAATAGTTTAGTTGTTCTTCCCGACCTATTGCTAAACAAGATTCATAGCCAATTGGAATAAATGTGTAGCAAACGGAGAAGAAAATAAATATATCTCCTAAACCAGCACTGCATTATCCACAGGAACATCTTCTTATTACTAAATTTTAGAGACACATATTGAGACAAGCTTGGTAGGTAGGAAATTACAGGAAGATAATGTAATTCTGAAGTCATAAAATGCTCCATAATGGAAGGTGTTGCCCGACAATTTTGGCAAGGGCAGTGTTTGCTTTTATAAAATGATTCACGTGTTACGGTGATTTTAAAAATTGATTTAAAAATTCATAAGATGATTATATTCTCCTGTTACTATACAGGGTTATTAGGCAATCTTTTATCCAGGGGTTGTTTCACGAGAGTCTGTTCCAGGACAAGCGTTCTTTCAGGTCACTAGGCTCCAAAGACAGAACAGGATCCATCTTTCACACAGGGCATGTTACGGTCCGTCTCACTATTGCCCACCACGGGAAGGCAACATTCACAGAGATCACACATGTTCTCATGTCCTACAGACCAGCAAACCTCATTCCTCGCACCTCACTGCAGAGCCGCGGACAAGCAACATTTGTTAAAGAGTTGACTGGTCAATTAGTGCCCCTATTAAGAGCTATCAGCAGGAAACCTGGTCCAATCCTAAAAATAGAGCACCGCGAGTACAATTCTGTGAAAACTCCTCCTGCCATCTCTTCATTTTAGTAACAGATCTCATATCCAGCAACCCCAGAAAAAAAAAAGTGAATAAGCTATCCAAGACTCATTTCTTTTAAAATAGCTTCATGCTTGTGAAAAGAAATGATATTTTACCAAGATAATTGTTTCATTAAAATGACAAGTATAGTTTTCATACCCAAAACTAATTTATGATAAAAGCAAAAATAAAAAGCACATTATTATCGACATTATCTGGGCACCAACCTGGGATGGGCTGAGGTGCTAACACCACTGTGGGGAGCAGCCTGGAGGCAGGAGCTGGCCTGGACAGAGACACAGCTACTGGATTTGCCAGCAAGTGAGGCTTTTCATGCCCATGGAACAATCTTGACTCCTCCGGATGGATCCACGTTGAGTCCAGAGCAAAGGAATTATTAACAAAGATCTGTCCAGAAATAATGCAAGCATAACATTTAAGGCAAGATCAACATGACTATGAAAAGATTTACATTGCCTTACATGGATCAAACATGAACTTTCTATTGCTGGGGACTCTATAAAAGCATCATTCTAAAACTTAAAGAACGTTCCACAGGACTTTGATCCCAATCACCACCTAGTGAAAGTCTTCTGGGCTGGCCTTCAACTACTGACTCGGTCACTTCAGCCCAGCAGTCAGTTTACTGATTGAAGAATCATTCCAATGAGATAATCACTATGCTGCAGAACAGGTCAATAACTTACTTCTTTAGTTTTCTTGTAAACAAAATGTAGTCAGTAAATTTGAATCCAAAAGCCAAAACAAACCATTAGAAAGATGAAAACTTAAAGCATAATATCAAGAAAACCTCACTTTTAAAACTTGAACTGGTATTGTGGAATGTTTATGTCTAGAGTTTTGATCAATGGTTACAAATTTAAAAACTAAAAGTTTAAAAAATAGACTCTAATTCAAAAATTGGAAATTTTACATTGTTCTGTGGAATCCAAATATCCTGAACTAAAACACAATGCCCCCCATCTGGTGATGCCTTTGAGCAGATGAATCTAACCCTGAAATGATTTCTTCCTATATCTAGATGGCCAATTTGTGGCAACTAGAGAATGCATGGATGTTTTTGTTGTTACGGTGATGTTCAACAACTTAATCATTATAAGCCCCTTATCCAATTAAATTACTTGCATTTTTACCTTACAGTTAGGAATCCTTTTATCTATCCAACTTTTCCCAATAGGAGCTGCAAGAGCAGAAGGGCAGAGGGGTGGGAAGATGGGCACCAGCTCCACCGTGGAAGAGGGAGGCACTCCTAGGGATGGAGAATGGCCACCAAACAGCCACTGCAAAACAAGCAAGAAAAGACAGTTGCATTAGCCTGAATCCCTCCACCCGACTTCTTACCAAAACGTGCTGGAATAACTGCTTTGAAAAGGGAATTTCAAAATGTATGTATTTGACTATCGGATAAATTTCCTCAAGAAAAACTATGAATATTTACAAATCAAAGAAAAAATTACATAAGTTTTCATATCTGAACCATCACAAACCATTACCAACATTGCATTCTTCAATATTGGAAAATAACTTCTAAGCACAAAACCACAAGCACACACTAAGAAATGGGTTTCCAGACTGAGATCATGAGAAACCACCATGGAAAAGAGAAATGCTGGATGTTCCTTTTCTAATTCTTAAATTATTTCTATAGGCAGGCATAAGGCTATATGTTATAATATTATTTTCAGTATTGCATTTGGTATTGTGTCTGTCATTTTACAAACAACTAATACTTTCAAAATAAAAATATCTAAGAAGTTAAGATTCAAAGTTTCACCAATACAAATAGGTTCTATGGCAAAAAAAAAAAAAATCTAAACATCATATAACTTGAAGATCTTAATGCACAGAATAAAACATCAGTCATGGAAAGGAGCTGGTAAATCAGGACACCATCTCCCTAATTAAAACTACTGAGACCTCATCAGGCATTAATAAAATGCATTGCTCAATAACGTGGAACGCCTCAGTATCTATTGTTTTAAAACCATAAAAGCATTTGTGATGTTTCTGTTATGTGAAAATGTTCTTCCGGTTCCACATATTCTTATTTTACAGAAGATGGGTAGCACAAAAATATTTTAAATATTCATGCTAATGGTTTTTAAAATTTTTCTTTTAAATTTACATAAGGAAATAATGCAGTTTTTTTAAACAGAATTTTTTTAAAATGTAGTTCCTTGACATTATATACCTCTAGCGGCAGCACTCTGACATAACACCCCTCCAAAACACGGCAAAAGCTACCAACGTTTACCGAATAAAACCCAAGATAAACTGCATCCCACATAAAAATACAATACGCAGCGCTGCATATGTGATGTATCATTAAGTCTAAAGACCAATTTAGCAGGAGTTTAACAACATCTTTTAGGAAAGCTCACAAGATCACATTGGAATTAAATTAATCAAATGGTGGATTCTAACATAACGCTCATTTGAATATGCTAATGAGGTCAATCCTTGGAATAAAATACTCGCCATTCCCTGGTTTAAATGCATCTGCATAGTTAGATGACAATGAATCTTGCCAAAACCAGCCTGCCTAGCTCTGCTGCACCATTTATCAAAGGTACAGTCACTTTTTCTCTTTTAATTCCATGTTGTAAAAGCCAAACTCTAGTTCTAAAGTGTAGTGTGGCATTAGGGACTGCGTGGACCCCGGCAGGCCTGGGGCCGGGGAGTCTCGGGGAACGTCTCTCAGTACCGAAGGCAGGAGTTCCCCGCCGCTTCCAAAGGTCGGAATTCTCTTAAGCATGGCCCTGAGGCTATTTTCAAATGAAAGGGGGAAAATCCCAATCAGATCAGAATCCGAAACAGCTATCGATTCCCAGCTTGCTTCCAAGTCTGGCGGAGACTGTGAAAGTCCCAACTTCTCCGCGGCGTCAGCCTCCGCGGCGGCGCCGCCGCTTCAGCACCCCGTGGTGGACAGCGACCCCCGGCCCGAAGCGAGTTCGCGGCGCTCCCCGCGCGGGCGCGGGTGGCGGGTCCCTCCAGGGCTCGGTCCACACCCGGGGCACCTGCCAGCGCTACGGCGGCAGCGGAGGGCCCGGCAGAGGGGCAGGAACTTTCTCGCTGCGCGAGGCAGGGCTCCCGCGCTGCGCCCCGAGGGTCTGGGGAGGCGCGGACGCCGGGAAGGAGGAGGGCGCGCGAGCTCGGGAGGCCGGAGCCAGACCCGACAGGGCGCGCCCAGGAGCGGGGAGCGGGCGGGCCAGGCCGAGGGGGGGGCGGGGACACGTTACCTGCCCATGGAGTGCGGGGAAGTGGTGAGCGGCGGCGACGGCGGCGGGGTCTGGCGCGGGGGGCAGCGGCAGCAGCGGCAACACCGGTTCGCTCGGGGCCGGCCAGGCGGGCAGCCCGGGGAGCAGCGGGGCCGCGGGCGGCTGGGCCGAGGCGAGCAGCACCGGAGGGGCCGCGACCCCGGGGCCGAGGCGGATCAGCCCGGCCGAGCCCGGCACCATCCAGACCCAGGGCGGCGGCGGCGGCGGCTCCGCGTTCATCGGCCAGAGGAGAGGCTGCCGCCGCCGGGACTGCTGCTGCTGCAGCTGCTGCAGCTGCCGCCGCCGCCGCTGGAACCTGGCGCCCGCCTGCATCCTACATCCCCGGCGGGGGCGGCGGCGGGCGCCCGAGGTGCGGGCCGGCGGCGGCGCGGGCTCCGGAGCGAACTCACTTGGCTCCGCTGCGCGGCCGCTCGCTCCGCCCCTGCCCCGCGCGGGGAGCTCCTCCTCCTCCCGCCTGCGCCCTCCCCGCCCGCCCAGCGCGGCCGCCCGCGCCGCCGCCACAGTCCCCGGGCCCGGCCCCCGCCTCGTCCCCGCCCGCCCGCGCCCCTCCACGCCGGCCCCGGTCCGCCCGCGCGCCCCCCGGCCCCGGCCCCGGCCCCTGCACCCTGGACCCGGGCGGCCGCGGAGGACGTGGGTGGGCGAGGGGCGAGGGGCGAGGGGCGAGGGGCGAGGGGCGAGGGGCGAGGGCCGAGGGCGCGCCGGGCCAGGCTTCGGCGGATGCCGCCCCCGCTGGTGGCCTCTGGGCCTCTGGGACCGACCGCACCGCTGGGGAGGCGCGCACGGCCCGGCTCGGTCTCCGGGCTCAGCACTCAGGGGCAAGAGGAAGCCAAGGTGGCGGCGCCCGAGCCGGGCAGGTCCCGCTGCAGGGCTGGGGCCGAGGCAGCTCGGGGGCGGGCGGGGACCGCGCGGGCCGCTCTCCACCCGGCCTCATCCGAGTCCAGGGCGCAGCGCCGGGACGGGACTGGGCTGCGGATTCCTGCGCTGGCGGCCCGGATGCTGCCTGGCGTGGGCGGATTTCTCTTGCACAAATCGCCCAGACACGTTCTTGAGACCCGGCGGGTGCCCTGGCTGGAAGGTTGAGCCGTGGGTGCCTGGTTTAAAGTCCGCACCCCAGTGGCCCACCGGCCTCGGCGGCTCCTGTCCCACGCCCTGCAAGCACCAGGCAGGTGGCCTCAGGGCCTTTGCCCACGACGCCCCCCTAGCGGGCAGGACCCCCGCTGTGAATTCGCCCCGGATGCCCCAGGCACAGTCTGTGCTCCCCCCTCCCCCGCCGCACGCGGCCTCTGACGCTGCGTCCCGAGCTTCCTGGGACCAAGGACAGACCCCAGCTCCGAGGACCCTCGCTCCGCCCGGGGCACTCGCGGGCAGCGGCTGCAGAGCCGAGCCCGCTGGCCACGCACAGCCGCCGCCAGACGGCGCTCGCCCTCCCCCGCCGCAGACCCTGCTTCCCAGGCTGCCCACCTCCTCCCCAGCCCTGACCGCGGCCTCAGCCCAGCCCCTGGCGACGCGAGCAGAGAGCTGGACAGAGACTTCCGTGCGCTGTAAACCTCTCAGGTCGCTAAACTGGGGAAACCCAAGCATAGCTAATGCCAGTGCGAGACCAGTGCATGTTAAGGGCATTTGAAGGGGCTTCCTGGATACAAAAGGCAGCATGAGGATCCAGGCATTGAAGAACTTGCATGAAAAACCCTCCCTGACCTGGGTGGGAGAGCAGGCACCCACCTGCTTACCAGCACAGACACGCCTGGGACTCCAAACACGTGTTCCCAGCACCTCCCAGCTGTCCACTGCCAGCCTCCTGAGATGAACTAAAGCACCTGAGTGCTTTTAATTTGCGCCTGTGGTTGTTTCCTCATTATCCTGATTTGCTTAATTTCCTCTTGGCCTGGCATGGTTTCCTTTAGATCTGGGTATATGCTGATTTACATAGCCGGCGCCTCCGTATTTTCCTCCACGAAAACCGGTTTTCAATTAGCAAGTTTCTCTCTCTCTTTGATGCAAAAGTACTGGCAATTTTTTTTCTTCACCTAAAATCAGAAAGCTCTGCAGATTAAAACGCTGTTACTATTCACTTACACCCTTAATGTATGTGCATGTATTAGTATGTGCACATGTGTTATAAGTGTGTTGATTTAATGGTCAGAGCCAGATCAGGGTACTGGGGAGGCGTCACTAGTCAGGCTCACATGCCCTCCCCACCCCATGGTCTCTTTTGAACAGGAGATTCTCCTCCCTTCTGCGTCGTTTGGAGGCAAGGACAGAAGGCCAGGAGTGCTGGCGCCTGGCTTGCATGCTGTTCTCTGCAAAAGCAGAACTTCGCGTGTGTGTGTGGGCCCCAGGTTCCTGGGAGGGCAGGGGTTGGCCACAGTCTGTGGGAGCTGCAGCCCTCCTTTAGGGGATCCTGTCTTCATCTCCATATAGCACTGTCCTAGAAAGGGTTCTGCTGAAGTCAGCTTTTGCCAGCCCTTCTCTGGGCTTCCTGATGCTCTGAGTTCAGGACCCCTTGGGCAATGGCTTGGCTCTGAAGAAGAGCTGGAAAGCCGAAAGCAACTCGACTCCATCACAAAGTAGCCTAAATTCTTCTGCTATTTCCTGCCACAAGCTTGACTCTCCTTATGTATGACAATGCTTGGAACGCTTTTCTGTACCATTCTGTGTGCTAAATTATGGAAAACAGCCCTGGAGAGCACAGACACAGCCATTTCCGCTAATTCATTGCTTGGGCGGAGGACCCAGCACGGGGCTTCTCCCCCTTCTCCTGGCTGTCATTTACATCAGATTCATTTCACAGTTTGCCCCTCGTCCCACTCAACCCAGGAATCTCCTGCACCCTCATGGGTAGGAGAAGCCCCCTCACAGACACACTCATTTCAGTGAGTGTTTAGGAGAACTCCCTCCATGAACCGGTTCTGCAAAGGTCATTTGTACATCATCAGCATGGTTGAAAGAGCAAAGTCAGAGAAGATGCAAAGAAGACAGCTGTCATGCAAACAAGCAGAATGCCACCTTCTTCCTGGGGACCAGAAGCCAGGTGAATGTCCAGCTTTGAGCTGAGGCTCTCTGCCAGAGACGTGTGGTGGGCATGTCTCCC
This sequence comes from Cebus imitator, assembly GCF_001604975.1. Classification (NCBI taxonomy): domain Eukaryota; kingdom Metazoa; phylum Chordata; class Mammalia; order Primates; family Cebidae; genus Cebus; species Cebus imitator. Next base: position 1,522,651 of record NW_016107422.1, on the reverse strand, counting down.
TCTCTGTGAGTGCCCCCAGAAGTCAGCCTGGTGCAGGACAGGTGGCTGGCGCCCCATAAACTCTCCCTTTGTCTGCCTGTAAACCTCGGTGAGAAATTTACTTTATAAAGCATCTTACAGACAGCCTAGTCTCCAGCTCCTCTAACCAATAAAAACAACCTTAAGTCTTTCCATGTTATTTGGACAAAACCAACAGAAATTTCCTGCTAAGCTGGGACAGGATATCACCTAGGAGGAGATCTGCAGCAGGGAAAACGTGGGAATTACCTACATATGGTAATGAGTTCCCAATTGTTTATTACCTTTCTGGAAAAATCACGTAGAAGATTACAGAGACATTGGTGGAATAAAATTTTGAAGCCAGTAGAAGGTTTTTTGGGGGAGGTTATTTTATTTTGTTTTTCTAAGTAAAATCGAATAGAATCCCAAAATGAGAAAGATGAAAATATTTCCTTCCAAGCTGCAGAGTTAAACACCAGGGAACAGGAGGGAGGGCAAGGCCCTGCATGTCACCTCGGCAGTTCCCGCACCGCCCACCACCCACGCTGCCAGAATTTCTTTCCAAAACGAAGGCCAATCGGACTGACTCCTTCCTACGGAACACTCGCCAGCTGCGTGATGATGAGGTCATGAATGAAAGCCGTGTCAGCAAGGACCCAGAGAAGGACTGGCAGTGTGGCACCCGACTCAGTGCAGGGTGAGGAGGAGGATGCCAGAGCAGCTCCCCCTGTTCCGTGAGGAGTCCGTGCTCAGAGGTAAGGAGCCTCTGGGATGCACCACAGGCTGAGAGGTTGGCAAAGACGTGCTGACCTGGAGGGCTCCAAGGTCACCTGGAAAGACTTATCATCTCCACAGTTGGAGACTTCAGCCTAGAGTTCAGGAGCAAGGTCTTGGATGGAGCCACACGGCTGGAATTAACACAAAAATTGAGAGTGGCAGCTGTCCATCGTGACTGAGATCAAAGATGTGGACAGGACTGCCCAAGGCACGCACAGAGTGGGGAGAGGCCACTCGTGGAGTCAAGTGATGGGAGGCGAGGCGCCCAGTGAAAGGGAGAGGGACACCCATAGGCCACCCGGGCAGGTGGGAGCACGCTTGTCTGATAAAGGGTGTGATTATTGTTATTCTTGTTATCAGTGCGATACTGTAGCATATGTGGAAAATACTGCAAAGCATTGTGAGTCAGAATCCCTCAGGGAGAAGCAATGCTTACCTTTTGGTGACCTTCTCTCTACAGTCTTTTTTTTCTCCTCGCTTCTGTGTCTCTGTTGTGTGTGTGTGTGTGTGTGTGTGTGTTTATGTGTGTGTTAGTGTGTGTGTATGTGTGTACGTGTGTATGTGTGTATGTGTGTATGTGTGTGTGTATGTGTGTGTATGTGTGTACGTGTGTATGTGTGTATGTGTGTATGTGTGTGTATGTGTGTGTGTATGTGTGTGTATGTGTGTATGTGTGTTAGTGTGTGTGTACGTGTGTGTGTGTGTATGTGTATGTGTGTGTACGTGTGTATGTGTGTGTATGTGTGTGTATGTGTGTGTACGTGTGTATGTGTGTATGTGTGTGTACGTGTGTATGTGTGTATGTGTGTGTATGTGTGTGTGTACGTGTGTATGTGTGTGTATGTGTGTGTGTGTTATGTATGACATTGCATTTTGTAGGACGGTATTATATTTTGTATTAAATTGCATTTCGTAACAACCAGCTTTAATGCAGCCTTTCTATATATAACCTTGGATCTTACTTTCACCCAATAACATGGCATAAGCAATTTCCCACATTATTGAAAAACCTTAGAAGAACCTGCTTATCGACAGCAGAGCCAACACCGCACTGAGCATTTGGGGGTTCAGGTCGGTGCGCCCTGTTGTGTGAATTCACATCCACTGGCAGGTGGTGTGCCCTGTCGACCATGCGTGTGAAAACAGCCACTCAACAGCTAGTGCAGGGCAGACGCTTGGTGCGCACTGCTCCCCCGGCCCTTCACCAAGGCACCTGCAGGAAGGGGTACACGCTCAGATGAGTAGCTTGTGGCCTGTTTGTTTAAACAGAGTGTACAGGTGCTCAGAATTGAGAGACAGGGACCCCCACGTGGAGTCTGGCAGGAAAAAGGCAGCTGCGGGAGCCCCTCGCCTGTTTGGCCTGCCCCTCGGCCTCCCTGGTTCGTACTCTCTGGGTCCTGGGACTCCCGGCCCCCACACACTCACTGTTTTCCTTCCTACCAGCTGCAGGCCTGGAGTCGGAGCCCCTGGCCTCACACGCTGCGTACAGGCCTACTTTGGCTGCGTGCCTTCGCAAGGGTCTTTATGTCTAGAAATGCATATTCCCCGACCCTCAGGACCTTCCCCTTCCACCGAAGCAGCAGTCTGGCCTTTCTGGGGCCCAGCTGTGTCTGCACAGAGCAGCCCAGGTTGGCTGAGGGGCAACGAGCTCTGTGGAGCCTCCCAGTGCCCCCTGTCCCTCTGTCAGCCTGGGGCTCCTCCCACAGCCGCTGCCTGCCGCCTGGTGCAGCCCTGGCTGGTCTGGCCCCCTGGCTCTGGGCAGCACTGCTGCCTGACAGACCCAGTGGAGGCAGGACTCCTGGGTCCCTGCCTGCTTGAGATGCTGCTGCCCAGACCCCACTGACATCTCTGAGCATTTCTTTCACCTCCCCTGACAAACATACCTGAAAGAGGCCCCAAACTACCTGCAGCCTCCAGCACTCAGAAATGATTACAGAACAGTCCCGCTCAGTACTTCCTCACTTTCCCTGCCGACTGCTCAGGCTCCAGCGGTCACCAGCCCCGAAACACCGCCCTTCCCCTCTGCCCCAACTCCAGGGTCCTCTGAGGCCTGACCCCCTTCATCAGGGAACTCACCCAGGCTCTCCGCCTCCTCCCCTAGTCCAGCATGCGGGCCACAGACTCACCATGGTGGCTTGACTATGCCGCCTCCAAAAAGAACGGTCCACCCTGAACCTGTGACTATGTGTTGGAAAAAACAGACTTTGCAGATATAGTTGAGGCAAGGATCTTGAAATGAGAATAGGCTGGTTACCAGCGTATCCAGGGATACATTTAATGTTAAGACTTTATTTTTGAACATGTTAGAATATTTTGTCGTATAAAAATTAACTATTTACAATCAAACATTGTGGAAGACAGTGTGGCGATTCCTCAAGGACCTAGAAATAGAAATTCCATTTGACCCAGCAATCCCATTACTGAGTACATATCCAAAGGATTACAAATCGTTCTACTGTAAGGACACGTGCACACGAATGTCCACTGCAGCACTGTTTATAATAGCAAAGACGTGGAACCAACCCAAATGCCCATCGATGATAGACTGGACAGGGAAAATGTGGCACATATACACCATGGAATATTACACAGCCATCAAAAATGATGAGTTTTTGTCTTTTGTAGGGACATAGATGAACCTGGAAAGCATCATTCTCAGCAAACTGACACAAGAACAGAAAATCAAACACCACATGTTCTCGCTCATAGGCGGGTGTTGAACAATGAGAACACATGGACACAGGGAGGGGAGCATCACACACTGGGGTCTGTTGGGGGGAAGTAGGGGAGGGAAAGTGGGGAGTGGGGAGTTGGGGAGAGATAGCATGAGGAGAAATGCCAGATATAGGTGAGGGGGAGGAAGGCAGCAAATCACACTGCCATGTGTATACCTAGGCAACAATCTTGCATGTTCTTCACATGTACCCCAAAACCTAAAATGCAATAAAAAAAACTGATGATATAAATGATAGAATACACTTCTGCCATTAAAATAGTGTTACAGAAGAATATTAATTGAAGTGAAAATGATTACATATTCTATCTTCAAGTAAAAAAGTTAATCAACCTACCTTTGTACTTTCTATAGATGATCTGTGACACATACAAGAAATGTCCTAAATAATGGCATGGCAGAGGCTGTGTGGGGCTGGTGGGGCTGTGATGAGACCAGACGCCCCAGGCCTGGGCTGCAGCTCCCAGGATGGTCAGTGAGATGGAGCCCCTGGTGGGAACAAAGCTCCTCTCTGTACCAAACCCCCAACACCCCTCTCCAACACCCCTCTCCCCCATTCTCTCACCCCCACCTCCCACCCTTCACCCCCCACTCCCCATTCGCTCACCCCTCACCTCCCACCCTCCACCCTCTAGTCTCCACCCTCTCCCACTTCCCCACCCTCCTTAAGACCCTTCCCATGGCCCTCACTGTGCCAGGGTCCTTACACACGTGTGCTCCTCTGTCTGGCTCAGCCCAGCGGCCCTGGATGGCAAGAACCATGTGCTCTTCCTTCTCTTCCACTGCACACTGTAAGAACTTAACAAATGCTGGGGGAAGTGCCCAGAAGAGCCCTCGTGCTCTACGGAAGACCCAGGCCAGGATCCCCGGGAAGCTCATGGCTGAACCCCATGGAGGAAGCAAAGAGGGACCTACCTTATGCCCATGCCCACCTACAAAGTGCAGCGAAGCTCTGTAGGTGTGCCCTGCATGGGCTGCCTAGCCAAGGGGAGGACAGGGGTCCAGCCAGGCCTCGGGTCCAGCCACACCAGCTATAGGGGTGTGTCCACCTAGAGGGGACCTTTGTGAAAGTCACATCAAGGCAGTCTGGGGGCCGGATCCTAGCAAAGCCCAGCTCCTGCCTGCTCCAGTATTTGTTCTGCTCCTTAGACCTGGGAATACCTGGGAGGGCAGGGAGGTGGGAGGAAGAGGGAAGAAGAGAAGGAAAGAAAACACCCATAAGGAGGAGGTGGGAAGGTCGGAGACTGAAGGTGAAGCTCCTGGCTGGGCAGGTGCACCCTGCGCCGTCCCCATCGCTGATGCCTGCTCCCTGTGCCCTTTACTGCCCTGCTAGTGCCTGGGAGCACCCGCTGCAGGAGGAGGGGACGGGGGTCTTCAATCTTATCCGAAGATGATTTACGGGACACTCCTGACAGGGAAGGAGGAGAAGGACACAGCGTGGTGCAGGGCATTCTCACAGAGGCACAATTTCTCTGCCTCCTGCTCATTGCACACATATGGTGGCATGATTTGTGGAGTTTGGTGACATGAAATCATCTGCATTTTCTCTGCAAAGCCTGTACAAACAACTAGAAAGCCACACTGATCCGTGTTAAGTAGGCATTTGCCAGTCAGGAAACACACGAACTTCCCCCCGTCTGGACAGGAACATCGATACCTCCATGTAGCCGTGTCTTTTCGGCAGGAGCCTGCAGATCCCATGCGGTTGAAGCGAGCGCATCAGTCCTGCCCACACCTGCCCCGACCGTCCCACTCCAAAGCCCACTTCCCTGGTTTCTTACCTGGAGCTGAGAGGGCTATGGGGCTCCACACTCTGTGGGCATGCCACTCCCTGACACCTAAAATGGGCTGCAATTGGGAAGCAGGTGACAGCAAACCCATTGCTTGGAAATAATTCAAGAGGAAAAGTGGCCTGGTCCGACTTGGGATCATGTCAATGATTGAGTGTATTTTTAACACAGTTTCACTGTTTGGGGGCAAAACTAGCAGCCCAAGGCCCCCAGTGGCCACAGAGAAGCCCGCTATGCCCTCTCTGAGCAGGTGGAAGCTTTGGCAGAAAGCACTCTGGAAAGTGTCTGCTTCTCTCCGGGCCAATCAACCTCCTCTGCACACGGATTCCATTCTGCTAGGAGACCCTTGTCACCCTACGGCCCCAAACTGTAGAAGTGGATTCCCACCAGTCTCAAATCAGCAAACCTCCAAGCCACAGGGTCTGAACTCGCAACTGAACCTCAAGGACGTTTCTTTAGAGGCACCAGAAGAATGAGATTCCCGTGGCAAGAGTGGCCTGCACACCTCCAGTAGCTCAGCCTCTGCAGTCTGTGCTTCCGCTGATCAAAATTCCAAAGATATTCCCACGCCTCCCATGCTGCCAGTGGCATCTAAGTTGACAGTGCCCGTGGCGCAGCCTGGCTGTACGATAGGGTTATCAACGCCCCAACTTGGCCCATGGTGTGTGCTGTGGACGGGAGCTCCGAGCACAGAGAACAAGGGCGGAAGAGGTGCCTGCAGCAGACCCAGCTATCCACGGGCCGCGCCAGGCCAGGGTGAAGCCCTCTGTGTGTGCAGGGGTCCCCACGAGCTCGGTTTCACATTGGGTTATGATATGCGCAGATGAAGGGCCATGTGGCTCATGGTCATTAGACAGGCACGCAGGAGCCAGATATTATCCTAAGCTATTACACACATCATTTCACTAAATCCATCCCAAAGTGCCATGAAGACGGTATGGTGCTGTGCCTGATTAAAGAATGAGAAACCGAGGCAAAGAGAAACCTGGCAATCTGCCCAGGACTCCAAGGCTGATCCTTAGCAGAGGCTGGGATTCGACTCAAGCAGCCTCCCAGAGCCCAGGCTTTCCAGGAAAGGAGGCCAAAGGGTCAGCGTGTGGCTGAGGTGGTGGGGACACCTGGTGACCGAGGAGGCATCCATACCGGCCCTCTGCTCATGCTGCCACCCGTCCATTCTCTGTGGAGTCATGTCGGTGATTGTGGAGCGACACACATTCCCGGGAGGAGGCAGCTCCGGATGCAGCAGTCTCTGCTCTCACTGGTAAATTCTGTCTCAACAGAAAAAGAGGAGACTGAGTATGTGCTCTGCACCATTGATTGTCTTAATATTTTTCACCTTGATGAAATAGTCTTAGGGTAAGAAAACAATAGAATTTCATACAAGATAGTCTGTTTTTTCTTCTCTGCAGAGTTAAATAATTCTGTGCTTTCAGCAAATTCTGCCTCTTAACCTTTCCTCTGACTCTGCCAGCTCATTAATAAATACACTGAGATATTCCTGCCTTGGGACCAGTCCCTGGGGCATCTTGACTTCTGACCTTTTTCTATGTTCAGAATTAGACAGGGCAAGACTTTTGATTATCCAAGGAGCTAAGTGGTAAAATAGAAACACGCACATTAGACCGTGGGGCCCGAGAGAGAATTAGGTTCCGCAGGGACCTACCTGGGAGGGCCGCGGGGCCATCTCAAGTTAATCACCTGATCTGTGGCTTCTGTGGAATCAGACATGGTGGGGAGGGTCAACAAAGTGTCAGATCCGAGAGCCAGCCCATAAGACGTCCTTAGGCCATCAAGGAAGATTCCCAGTGGCTCCAACTTCCAAGCACTGGACAGATCATAGGATCTGCCTCGTCCTATGAGCCACGAGTCCGTGGGCCAGGTCTTGGGGGGTCAGCCTCGGCCTCTCCGGGGCCTTAGGAGAGAACGCTTTTCCTTGGCACAGTCAGAGAAAAAGGCCACAAAAATGTAAAACGTCCAGGACCAGGGAAGAGAGTGGAGCCTACTGCATCCCATGCCGTTTATCCTAAGAGAAGAGTTCCTTCCACCCAACCAGAGGTAGCCTCATGCCTCCCAGAGCCGAGCCCCAGGCTGGGACGGAGGTTGGCAGCTGCCGCAGGCCTCAGCTTTGTGGGACGGAGTGCTGCACCCTGGCTTGAAGCCCACCCGCAGGTGGGGGAGGACCCATGGCTTCTCGACAAACTCCTGCTGTGGCTCCGAGGGGCTGGCCTGGGGCACCCAAGGCCTCTCAGGCAGCCGAGGTGGGCCAGGATCCGGCCGTGCGCCCAGTGCAGTGCTTTCTTCTATCAGCAAGACGAGGACTGGTCACGGCTGGACAGCCTGGTTTTGAAAAGAGAGGGTGCCCTTGTGGACTATCACACATAAAGGTCCAGACCGTGCCAGAGCCAGCCAGAGCCACATGGGGTAAGTCCACAGGAGCGCAACATGGAGGCTGCAGCCTCTTCCCCGCAGGTCCCAGCGCCTGCGTTTCTGCAAGTCGGCCTGCTTGCATTTGGGAAAGGGAAACACTCACAGGAAGCCACAGCCACACTGTAGCCAATGCTGGCCATTGAGAGGCCGGAGGGGAAAGCCTCCGTGTCAGGCACCTTCTCCCGAAAGCCTTCTGCTGAGCTCAGGGAGAGAATAGAGGGAGACGGCCTGTCCCTGAGGGCCCCAAGGGCAGCCTGGAGGCCGCCCCCCAGGACTGAGCAGAGCCGACTTTTCTGATTTTTAGTAATAACCTGCTCACTCTCTGCGTTCCAGACACCAGATGTGGCTCCTTGGTTAGCTCGCCCTGGCCAGCTCAGAGCCCACACAGCCGTGGAGGAAGTGGGCTGCAGTAGTCAGGGAAGACCACCGGGCCTGGGGCTCCCACCTCAGGTGGACAAAGCTGGTTTATGTCTATTCACAGCAAGCCAAGGATATTTTAATGCAAGAAACATTCTTTGAGATTAAAGAGGGCAGCGCATAATAAAATAACAGAAAGATGTAAGCGCTCTAGTCGTGCATGCATCTGATAATACAACCTGAAAATATATAAAACAAATATCAGCAGCATTTTTTTAAGTAAACAAGTTAATCACATTTCCTAGCGGGTCTGAATTCCAGTGAGCCCCGCATTCCATGGCTCTGCCACCCTTTCCCTGCTTGTCTTGTGCCGGCTTCTCCCCTCACCTTTTCAGAACAAGGAAAGAGAGGTTTCATTTATCCTTCCACTCACACACCTTCGGAGGATATTTTTCCCCATCCTTGTCCGAGTTTTACTTCCCTACAGTTCCAGGAGCCCGCCAGCTCACCTCCCACCCTTCCTCCTGCTGGGAAGGGAGGCTTGTTCTCTTGGCTGCTTCCCAGCAGGGGAGCCCCAGCAGGTGGCCGGGTGGCTCCGGAGGGAGGAGAGAGAGGCAGGCACAGGCCAGGGGTCAGGGGTCATCCAGAAACCCCTCCCATCTGCCCCGAGAATCGCTGAAAGGTGAGCTGCATGTGGCAGGATTCGGCTGTGTCCTCGGAATCTGGGGCACGGCAGACTGGCACTCACATACACCCTTGCTGAATGAGGATCTTATCAGGTATGTGTGTTGAAAAACCTATCCCGTATGAAACCGTTTTTCAGTGACATGGTGACAGCTTTTAAAAAGTACAAGGCTGGATTGGCCAAGAAGAGAGGAGGTCCTGAGAGAAAACCTGCAACAGGGAGAGGCAGAGAAGTGGACGCTGCATCCACCCGCTCAGGAAACACGGCTGCTTCCTGCTCAGCGCCCAGCTCTAGGCGGAGGAAGAAGCCTCCTTGAAAAATGAAGAGCCACAGAGCGTCCACACCTGATTTTGGAGTCAGTATTCGCACCACTTGTGTGAAGAAAAAAAAAGAAAGCGGTTTGAAGTGGTCCCTGGTGGGAAGTGGCCCCAGGCAGCTGGCAATGAAGAACAGAAGACGTGTGCAGGGACGAATTTCAAATCCAGTCCCCAAAGAGACGCCACAGAAACAGATCAAAGGGACATATTCATATTCAAAAGCGAAGCCCAGGAGGAGCGAGGCCACCATGACTGAGGCTTATAGGAAAAAAAACCAGAAGAATCAGACCCCAAAAGACAAATGGCGCTGGGACGATAGGTCAGGGGTATCGACGTGTGTGTTTGACATGTTTAAATAGAATTTTTTAAAATGTAGTGTGCTCTTTGAAGGATGTAGTAAAATAGTTTTTAAAATATTAAAGTCATGATTGAGGAATGGGAATTTCTAAAAATAACTAAACGAGTTTGTAAATTAGTTTAACACACCTTTTAGAAATGACAGACGCAGTGTTGAGGTTTGGAACGCAACATGTGGGTTAAAAAGTAGATGAGACACAATTGAAGACGAGATAAATGGACTAGAAGGTAGATTTGAAGGAACTACTCAAAAAACATCCCACAGAGGGAAAGCGTCTGGGCGATGTGAACTGAAGATGAAGACGGCAGCTGATCTAAGAAGGGCTGGGAAATGTTTAGCGAGAGCCACAGATGAGCTAAGAGAGAAGAGACGTGCACTGCACAGAGAGAGAGCCACCAAACGTTTTCCAGAACTGAGGCAAATCCCAAGCCCCCAGGCTCTGCCAGTGTGGAGAATCCCCAGCCCCACTGTGTCCTGCATTCTCTGGAGACGTGGTTGGTGGCTTTCATCAAGGGAGCAGGGACACAGCCTTTGGGAGTCTTGGGGAAGCCAGTGCTGAGGACGAGGCTCCTGGAGTCAGGAGGTAGCAGTGGCCACGGCTACAGCATCCGCGCTGCAGAGGCCGGGAGACCCACGTGGGTCTCCTGAAAACAGCTCCCGAGGGCCTGCCGCTGTGACTCACAACAGGGTGCTTGCCTTTTTCTCATGTTAGGAGGTGAAATCAGCCAGGAATGGTGCGCTTGATGATAGAGAACATGAGGGGGGGTTTCTGAACCTGACCAGGAGGAAAAGGCGTCTGGACACTGGGAAGAACCCCGATGCACACTGCTCAGAGAATCATGCAGTGGGGGTGTCCCTCTGCTCTCTTCATCATTCTAGGCCTTCAGGGATAAATTACTACACCCAAGTGGACCCATGGATCTTCTAACACATTTTAAAATCAAATTATTTCTCTGGACAGGGTCCCCACGTAGAAGATTTGCACGGGATCTAGCTAACACTGGGGGCAGCTCTATCCACAACATTAGTAAGAGGAAGCTGGTTTAAGTGTATTAACAACAAACCAAGCATACTTTAGTGCAAGAAACGGTGTTTGAGATTAAAGAGGGCAGCACATAGCAAAATAACAGGAAGACGTAAGCGTTCCAAATGGGCATGGACCTAATAAGATAACCTTAAAATATAGGAAACAAACATCAGCAGACTTTTTTAAAAAGTAGGCAAAATAATCATCATAATGGGAGATTTTAATATATCTCTCTTAGTAATGATAATGCAGCCAGATGAATAAATAAATCGGCAAGTATGCAGAAGATACACACAAGAGAGTCACAAAGTTTACCTTTTTAAATAAATACTGAACATGGTGCTCAATATCTGTAGAATACAAAGGTAAAGGCAAAATTAAAACAAGAAAAATTTAAAAAAAAATTTACTCCAACAGACTCTCACTAACTAAGTTATAATGAAGTTCTAGATCATCCAAGAGAAAAGTCAGAGGCCTGCAAGAATAGTAAGCAAAGAAGGCACTAAAGGTGGTGAAATAGGAACCGCCTTAATCTGTGAGAGAACCATAAGGAGGGAATACTTTGTGGGCTTAAAAATTCAGTTACGACTAAGTTGCTGGACAAAAACAGCACATAAATTTGGAGAGAGCTAAAGACACTTATTAAATTTTAACTGTCAAATTAAATATGCATGTTAGAATTTCTAAAGTAAACACTCAATGAATAAAAATAGTTTGGCAAGTTAAAAAATCAATATATAACTGTTATTTGCATTTCTATAATACATGCAATAAATGGAGCATATCAAGTATAAATATGTAATATTTACAATGGTAACAGGAAAGATAAGGGAGGCTCCAGAGTAGAATCTAACCAAGAATGTGCAATTTATTTAAGATAAAATTGTAGAATTATATTGAGATGTTTGAAAACAAATTAAAAAGTGGGGAAGTAGGCTATATTTATGGATAGGAAGACTCAATATTTTAAAGCAGCCAATTGGTCCCAAATTTTTATACAATTTTAATGCAATCAAAATAATCAAAAGATTTTTATAAAACTTGACAAGCTGATTCTAAAATACAATATGAAAGTTCAAAAAGTACAAATCGTTAAGAAATCACACATTTTTCAGTAGGGAAAGAAAGGGCTTTTCAACAAACGGGATTAGAATAAAGGTATGAGAGTATAAGAAACGATAAGATTGAACCCTACTTCATACCACATGCCAGCTGGAAAGCAGAATGTATCCTAGAACTGAAAGTAAAAACTAAAACATGTAAGCCTCTGGAAGAAAGCATGAAAATCTTCCCAACCTTGTGGCAGATAAAAACAAGACACAGAAAGCATGAACTGTGAAAGGAACAATGGGTACATTAGCTTTCAATAAAATGTAGACCTTTCCCTTTGGAAGACACCACTATGAAAATAAAAAAGCAATGCACAAACCAAGAAAAAAAAAAAGCTCATAATTCAGACATCTGACAAAGTGGTTTGCCATATATAAAGAGCTCCTATAAATCAATAACAAAAAGACCAACAACTCAATAAGAAAAGAGTCCACTAGATGTTTCACAAAATAAGGTATTCAAATGGCTAATAAGTATATCAAAAGGTGCCAAACATTATTAGTTACCAGGAAAACTGCAAATTAAAAACCCCTGAAAAATGAGAAATGCCATTTCACACCCACAAGAGTGGCTAAAAAGTTAAAACAAACAAACAAACAAAAAAGGACTGATGATACCAAACACCAGTGGGGCTTGTAGAGCTCTGACACATTGCAGAGGAGAGGGTTACATTGTCCCAATACTTTGGAAATCTGTTTGGCAGTTTCTTCTAACATTAAACTGCTGAACTTGCACCTGTCCTGTGATGAGCTCTTCCACTCTGAGGCGCTCAGCTCAGATGCATTAAAACATATGTCTGCAATGAAACTTGTACAAAATGTCTTAGCATATTTAGTCCTAATAGACCCCAGACAGTAACAGCCTTTATGAGTTCGCCAACGCTGCTGTAACAAAGTACCGCAGACCGGGTGGCTTACACAACAGAGATGTATTTTCTAAGTCCTGTGGCTAGAAGCCCAAGGTCAAGGTGCCAGCAGGCTTGGTTTCTCCTCTCTCTTTGGCTTCCAGGCGTAATCCTCTCCATTTACCTTCACACAGACTTCCCTCTGTGCCTGCCTGCGCCCTAATCTCTTCTTCCTATGAGACACCTGTCATATTAGACTGGGGCCCACCTTATTAATGACCTTATTGTAACTTAATCACCTGTGGACAGACCTTATCTCAATTATATTACATTCTGCAGTACTTGTGGTTGAGACAGCAGTGTAAAAATTTTGGGGGGAGACGTAATTCAATTCATGACACACCCCAAATATCTGTCAATAGGAAATTGGAGAAATGAATTCTCATGTTCAAACAGTGGAATACTACTCAGCAATAACATAGTCTGAAGAAACACAGACTGGTATAACATTATGTTGAGTGAAAGAAGCCAGCCTGAAAGAATACAGACTGAATTATTCCATTTTTATGAAATCCAAAAATAAGCAAAAAGTCATCTATATTTCTAGAAGTCAGAACAGAAGTTGCTACGGGGATGGGGATTGACTCCTCAGGAGCTCAAGGAACATTCTGGGTGATGGGAATTCTCTGTGTCTTGGTAGGATGGGGGTTACACAGATGCACACATTTAACAAAACTCACCAGTTTCCACTTCCAGCCTCTGTCTTTCACTCTATCAAGCTTTATCTCACACAAACAAACATAGATATTTAACAGAGGAGACATTATCTCTTAACATTTAAAAGCATTAAACAAATGTCTTATGCTTTTTTTATTTTTTTAATTGCATTTTAGGTTTTGGGGTACATGTGAAGAACATGTAAGATTGTTGCATAGGTACACACATGGCAGTGTGATTTGCTGCCTTCCTCCCCTTCACCTATATCTGGCATTTCTCCTCATGCTATCTCTCCCCAACTCCCCACTCCCCACTGTCCCTCCCCTACTTCCCCCTAACAGACCCCAGTTTGTAGTGCTCCCCTCCCTGTGTCCATGTGTTCTCATTGTTCGACACCCACCTATGAGTGAGAACATGCGGTGTTTGATTTTCTGCTCTTGTGTCAGTTTGCTGAGAATGATGCTTTCCAGGTTCATCCATGTCCCCACAAAAGACATGAACTGATTGTTTTTGATGGCTGCGTCATATTCCATGATGTATATGTGCCACATTTTCCCTGTCCAGTCTATCATTGATGAGCATTTGGGTTGGTTCTAGGTCTTTGCTATTGTAAACAGTGCTGCAATGAACATTCGTGTGCACGTGTCCTTATAGTAGAACGATTTATAATCCTTTGGATATATACCCAGTAACGGGATTGCTGGGTCAAATGGAATTTCTATTTCTAGGTCCTTGAGGAATCGCCACACTGTCTTCCACAATGGTTGAACTAATTTACACTCCCACCAACAGTGCAAAAGTGTTCCTATTTCTCCACATCCTCTCCAGCATCTGTTGTCTCCAGATTTTTTAATGATCACCATTCTAACTGGCGTGAGATGGTATCTCAATGTAGTTTTGATTTGCATTTCTCTAATGACCAGTGATGATGAGCATTTTTTCATATGTTTGTTGGCCTCATGTATGTCTTCTTTTGTAAAGTATCTGTTCATATCCTTCACCTACTTTTGAATGGGCTTCTTTGTTTTTTTCTTGTAAATCTGTTTTAGTTCTTTGTAGATTCTGGATATTAGCCCTTTGTCAGATGGGTAGACTGCAAAAATTTTTTCCCATTCTGTTGGTTGCCGATTCACTCTAATTACTGTTTCTTTTGCCGTGCAGAAGCTGTGGAGTTTGATCAGGTCCCATTTGTCTATTTTGGCTTTTGTTGCCAATGCTTTGGGTGTTTTGGTCATGAAGTCCTTGCCTATGCCTATGTCCTGAATGGTTTTGCCTAGATTTTCTTCTGGGAAGTTAAGGCAGCAATTAAGTGTCTTATGTTTTTAAACGTTAAACCTGTAATTTGAAATTATTGTGGATTCACAAACAATTGTAAGAAATAATACAGAAAGGTCTTGTGTATCCTTAGCCAGTTTCCCCAGTGCAAAACTGTAGGATGATATCACCATTCGGATATTGGCATTAATACAGTCAAGAGAACGAAGGTTTCCATCCCCACAAATTCCTGATCTTATAGCCATGTCCATTTCAATCCCAACCCTGTGCCCTCCTTAACCCCCAGCGAAAACTAATCTGTTCTTCATTTTTATAATTTTATGATTTCAAGAATGCTATATAAATGGAATAATGCACTATGTAACCTTTTCGGTTTTACACTCAGTGATATTCTCTGGAGTTTAATCCAGGTTGTGCATACATCAGGGGCTTCTTCTTTTTTATTACTAAGAATTCCATAGTAAAGATGCACCATGGGTTTAAACATTTATATTTTGAAAGACATCTGGATTGTCTTGAGTTTTTGGCTATTATGAGTAATACGTCTGTAAACATGTCTACACATTTTTATATGAACATTAAATTTTCTTTTCTCCGGGGAAAATGTCTAGAAGAGCAACTTCTTGATTGTATGATAGTTGCATGTTCAGTTTTGTAAGAAACTGACAGATTGCTTTCTACAGCGGCTGTACCATTTTGCAATCCCACCAGCAGTGCATGAGAGAGCGTTTCTCCTCACCCTCATGTGCACTGGGAAGTTTTGAGTGTTGTCACTGCTTTAAGTCATTCTGATGGGTATGCAGTGATATCTAATTGCAGGTTCAATTTGCCTTTCCCTAGTTTGTGATAATGTTGTACATCTTTTCCTGTTCCTCTCCACCATCTTTATATCCTCTTTATATTTCTGTTCATTTTAGAAGAAGATGGTTTGGCTAGTTTTTGAGTTTGAGGTGTTCGTTATGCATTTCAGATAATAGTCCTTTGCAAAATAGGACTTATGATGTTTTCTCAGTCTGTAGCTTGCTTTTTCATCCTGTTAAGTCTTTCATAGAGAAAAATAATTTTGATGCAGTCCATTTTATTCTTTTTTCACTCATACTTTTGGTGTCCAGTTTAAGAACTCCTTGCCTAGCCACATACCCAAACGTTTACTCATAGTTTTTTCCTTTCGAATATTGTACATTAAATCCACGATTCATTTTGAATTAATTTTTGTGTAATGTGTGAGACATAGGTCAAGGTTCAGTGTTGTTTCTTTTGTCTACCAATGTCCAGTTGCTCCAGCACATCTGTTGAAAATGCTCTTTAAAAAATTAGGTAGGTAGGTAGGTGGGTGGAAGCAAGCACATGTTCATCAAATGATGAACGGATGAATGCAATGTGTTACAGCCGTAGCTGGAGTGTTATTTAGCCTTGAGAAGTAATGAAGTACTGATATATACTGCAGCATGCATCAACCTTGGCAACATTCTACCTTTCACTAAGTGAAAGAAGCCAATCACAGAGGACCACATAGGAGTCCATTTATATAAAATGTCCAGGCACATCAGTAATGGCTGCTTAGGGATTGCAGGGATGTGGTAATGGGAATTGATAGCTAAATGTTAAGAGAATTCTTTTTGAGATGATGCAAATCATCTAAAATTGATTGTAGTGATGGTTGCACATATTTGTGAATACATTAAAAACTTAGGGATTATATATTTTAAATAAGTTGTATGGTATATCTCAGTAAAGCTGTTGAAAAAATCAGTTAAGCAAATCTCTGTGTATCTAGTTTGGAGATCTCTTTTGTTTCATTGATTCAATACCACACTGTTGACTACTATAACTATATAATTATAATAAATCTTAAAATTGGGTACAGTGATTCCTCCCACTTTCTTCTCTTTTAAAGATCATTTAAACTATTTTAGTTCACTAATCCCTTCCATATAAATTTTAGACTCATCTTATGTATCTATAAAAATCTTGTTGAATTTTAAATAGGAATTACATTAAAAATGTACATCAATTTTGAGAGGCTTGGTATCTTCACTATGTTCAGTCTGCCAATCACTGAACGGGTTATTTAGATCTTTGTTTTATTTCTCTCATCAGCATTTTACAGTTTTCTGTATAAAGTCCTGTTCATGTTTTGTTAAACTTATATATTTTATTTTTAAGTAGTTGTAAATGGTATTGTATTTCAATTTTGGTGACCATGTGTTCATTGCTAGTATACAGAAATAAAATTGCTTTTCATGTATCTTGCAATCTTGATGAAGTCAGACTGAGTTCTGGGAAGATTTGTTTGGTGTGTGTGTGTGTGTGTGTGTGTGTGTGTGTGTGTGTGTGTGTGTTTGGTATAAGGGTTATATAGCTTCATAAAACTAATTAAGAAGAGTTCTATTCTATTCTTTGGCAGGTATTGTGTGTAATTGGTATTCATTCTTCTTTAAAGTTTTGATATAATTGTCTAGTGGTTTTGATAGAATTCTCTAGTGAAACCACTTAGGCCTGGAGATTCATTTTGGGGATGTTTTTAAAGTGATAAATTCAGTTTTCTTAATGATTACAGGGCTATTCAAATTAGCTGTTTCATACTGAGTGAATTGTGGTAGGTGGTGTTTTTAACCATGTGGTCCGTTGACATAAGCTGTGAAATGGATGCGTGTATTATTGTTCTGAGCATCACTTTATTATCCTTTCATGTCTTCAGGGTCTGTGGTGATATTCCATGTTTTGTAATTTTCATCTTCTCTCTTTCTTCCTTTGTCTGTCTTGCTAGTGGTTTATTAGTTTTAACGAGCTTTTCAAATTTTATGGAGCTGTGTTTCATTTACTCCTCTACCGTTTCCTGTTTGCAATTCTCTTTATCATTACCTCCCCCTCCTGGATTTGGGTTTGCTCTTCATTTTCTAGGCTCTTTAGATATAAGCTTATGTTATTGATTTAACAGTTTTCTGCTTTTCTAAATTGTGTACTCAGTGCTCCAAATTTTATTTTCACCACTGCTTTAGCTGTGTCTTAATATGTTGTATTGTAATTCTCATTCCATGTATTTTTAAAAATTGCTTTTCAGGCAAGGCGCCATGGCTCATGCCTGTAATCCCAGCACTTTGGGAGGCCGAGGCGGATGGATCACAAGGTCAAGGGATCAAGGCCATCCTGGCCAACATGGTGAAACCTGTCTCTACTAAAAAATACAAAAATTAGCTGGGAGTGGTGGCACATGCCTGTAGTACCAGCTACATGGGAGGCTGAGGCAGGAGAATTGCTTGAACCTGGGAGGCAGAAGTCGCAGTGGACTGAGATTGCACCACTGTACTCCAGCCTGGCAACAGAGAGAGACTCCGTCTCAAAAAAAAAAAAAAAAAATTGCTTTTCAGATTTTTTCTTTGACCCATGGATTATTTAGACATGTGCTGTTTTGTTTCTAAGTGTCTGTTGATTTCCCTATTATTATCTCTAGTTTGAGTTTATTGTGGTGGAAGAACATATTCTTTTAACATACTGAGATTTGAGACCTAGGCTATGGTTCATCTTGGTATATGGTCAATGGACACTAGAAAAAAATGTCAGTTCTGCTGTTGTTGGATGAAATATGCTACAAATGTCCATTAAACCTATTGGTTTAATTCGGTTATATGGTGTTGTTGAGTTTAATTAGTTTTGGTCAGGTGGTGAGAAGTTCTCCTTTATCTGCTGCTTTTTATTTGCTTTACCAATTGGTGAGAAGGTTATTAAATTTCCTTGTCTCTTGTTGGGAGAAGTTGTTAAAGACAAATTGTGATTTGTCTATTTCTCTTTTCAGTTCTATCAGATTTTGCTTTACATGTTTTGCAGTTTATTGTTTGATACATACACATTTAGAGTAACAGCTGTGTTATCTTGGCTAATTGACCCTGTTATCACTACATGGCATCCTTTTCTGGCTCTGGAATTTTTCTTATTTTCAAGCCTATTTTATTTGATTTACTAAATCCACTCCTGCTTTCCATTGATTACTGTTTGCAAAATGTGGCATTTCTGTCTTTTTACTTTCAATCTGACTCTAATGTTATGTTTGAAGTGAATTTCTTACAGAGAGCATATAGTTGGGTCATGTTTTTTAATCCACTCTGCCAATCTGTCCCAGAGTTAGTATTTTCGATCATTTACATTTAATATAATTGTTGATATGGTAAAGCTTGTCTGCCATTATACTTCTTGTTTTCTATTTGTTCTCTCTGTTTTAGCTTTCTCTGTTTTCTTTTTCCTGCTTTCATTTGTGTTACTCAACTATTTTTTTTAGAATCCCATTTTGATTTACTTACAGTGATATTGACTCAATATATGTGTTTAGCTTTTTAATTGACAGCTCTAGGGATTACATTTTATATACATAACATAATAGCCTACTGATATTTTCATTTTACCAACTCAGGTAAAGCATATAAATCTTATCTCTCTTATATCTCTTCATTTTCTCCTATAAATTATAATTGTCTTAAATATTCCAGTTATATGCCTATATGCCTGTAGAACCACATCAGATAGTGTTATAATTTTTGTTTCAACTGACAAACATAGTTTTGAAAACTCAAGGGGAGAAAGAAAGTCTATTATATTACCCATACATTGGCTTATCATAGTGTTCCTTCCTGCTTTCCAAGATTTGTTATTTTATCATTTTTCTTCTGTTTCAAGAACTTCCTTTAGCTGTCCTTATGAGGTTAGCCCCCCGCCAATAAATTATCTTCATTTTCCTTTATCTACTTAAGTTTTGATTTCTCTTTTATTCTAAAAGGATGTTTTCAGTGGGCATAGAATGTTGGGTTGACAGTTCTTTTCTTTTAGCTCTTGAAAAATGCTATGAAACTTTTTTCTGACTTCCAGAGTTTGTTTTTTTTTTTTTTTTTTGTTTTTGAAAAATTTTTTTAATTTTTTTTTTTTTTTTTTTTTTTTTTTTTTTTTTTTTTTTTTTTAAATTAGAAATCCACTCTATTTTGAATTGCGTTTCCCCCCTAGGTGATTGGTAGGTTTTCCTCTAGCTGCTCTTATGGTTTTTTCTTTGTTTTTGGCATCTAAAAATTTGATCATGATGCTTCTTGGTATAGATATCATTTGACTTATCATGTTTGGAATTTTCTCAGCTCCTTGAATCTCTTGTTTCGTGTGTGTGTGTGTGTGTGTGTGTGTGTGTGTGTGTGTGTGTTTAATTTTGAGAAGGTTTCAGCTATTATTTTTCTAGGTACTTTTTTAACCCAGTGTTTTTTGTCTTCTCTATCTGGGACTCCAATGACAGGAATGTTAGATTCCTTGTCACAGTCCTACAGGTCTCTGAGTCTCTTTTTATTTCTTTTTCAATTTTCTATCTATTGGTTAGAGAATAATGTCATCACCATGGGTCAAATATACCCTGGCTATGCCTGGCTTCTATCCCAATGGCATGTCTAGTTGCCTGTGGGGCTCATGAGAGTGCTCAGAGCACACTGTTCCCCTGGCCAGGCACTGGTTATTCATGAGGTGTGAAAGGAAATCCCTAAATCTTTCAGTGCAGAGTACTGTTTTAGGGCATTCTAGGCATGCATGAGTTAAAGGATCTCTGGCCCCACCCTTTATAAGTAGTCTAAGTGCTGACATAAAACTTCCAGTGTTCAGACCTTGGCCTTTCTGATTGTTAATTGCATAACTATGGGCAAGTTGCTTAACTTTTGGACATCCATGTATTCTCATCTGTAGAGCAGGATAATGATAGAACTTACCTGAAAAGATTGTTGTGTATCAGGAAGTATAAAATCCTTGGAGCAGCTTTCGGGCTGCTATAAGCCCCATGTCAATATTTGCTATTAAGATTTTTAAATTTCTTTCATCCTTAGTTGTTTTCACCTATAAAATGGTTAATTAAACTTTATTTTGCAAGGCTGTTGTAAAACTTAAACTTATAGTTCTTAGGATACCTAACATGATAAAAATCTGGAAAAGTATTTTTTCATTTCAGTGTCATTTCTGCATTCACTACTACCATGTGTTTACCTAGTTTTTTTCTATGTAACAGCTGAGATGGACTTGTTTCGTGGTGTGATGAAAGTTTCTGATGAAATAACCCTAGAATCTTTTTTGTTTGTTTTTTTATTAACTTTTCTCTCCTATATGCTATTTTGTTAGTTGTGGTGTTGTGTGCATGTAAATAGCATAGAGCAGGGTTTACAAATCTCAACACTATTGATGTTCTTGGTGGATAATTCCTAGTGGTGAAGGCCATCTTGACCACTCTAGCCTCTAGCAATTACACACCAGTAGCTCTACCTTAAGTCATAATAATCAAAATGTTTTGTAAACACTGACAAATATCCCTCCCTATGAGGGATGTGGAACCATTGAGGAACCCTCCCTGCCCTCATTGAAAACCAGCATTATAGATTAAGAGAAAGAACACTGGAACCATGTCAGTGGACCTGTCCTCAAGATGGTCAAAACAGAACCACCATCCAGAGTCTAGAACATGGTCTGCTAGTTGTCACACATCTTACGTGCCTGCCTGAGACTTACATGAACTGGAGAACCTTGGGCCACCTTGGTTACCATGTCTTAAAAAGACATCTTCAGATCTTTTCACCAGTCCCTGGACTAAAGCGTCATCTTTCTGTGTCCATATGCCAAGCACCAAGTGGGCAGCAAACAGATCCCTGCATCTGTGGGTCACTGATTTCATGACGAAGTGGGCATGCCTCTCCACTCTGACATGGGCCTGCACCGCCTCCATGGCCGTCCATGCTTTCTAATCCGTTTTACCAGGGTGACTGATTCTTACAGGCGGATGAAGCTTTGCTCTGAAGAAGGGCCCAGCTCTGCTCTTCTGACTTTTCCACGTAGTTTAAGAGCAGCTTCACTCGATGCCACAGAGTGTCCCTGCTGTCAGGGAACATTAGGCTGCATTCCTGCCACAGCAGAAGTGCCATCCACTGAGCAACATCCAAAAAGGAAAGGCCTTATTCACAGCCCTCATAGAAAAACATCAAGGAAAGCAGCAATCAGTCACCAGCAATGGCATTCCTGTTGTTCCATTCACACCAGACCTTCCCTAGGAAAAGCATGAAAAAGCCACAGTTAGAGATTGAGGAGTTGCACTACAAGGAAACTTCCACTTTTACTGTCAAGTGGCAAGATGCTTTAAAATGGCATCATTCATGCCATTGCTGATGTCTGTGGGGAGCCCAGTTCATGAAGAGCCTATGAATAAATGATGCAAAAGCAGCCCCACCTTCCCAGGCTGTGCGGAAGCTGGCCAGGGGAGTGAGGGTGAGGTGGAGGGGGCCCCGTGCATGCAGCCAGAGTACTGTTTAACACCAGCAGTGACCTGGCCATTAAGCCAGAGGGACATCTGTTGCTGGAAGCCCACCGCAGCAGCTTGGCTATGAAAGAAAGGCTGTGTCAAAGCCGATTGTCCTCATGTGAGTGAGGTGTGTCCCAGAATCCCATCTAAGGGACTCAGCCACACACCTCCCGGGAGCAGTATTTAGGAAGGGTGTTGCTAAATGCACAGCAATTAGGAGATTCTCAGGCAGATGCTGGTGGAGAGCTTGCCATGTGGTCCCCACAGCAGGGAAACCTGCCTCGGAAGCCACAGAGAAGCCAAGTGGGTTTGGAACTAGCACTGCGCTCCGCTTAGATTCTGGAGCTGGACCTTCCTGTCCTGCTCCTCACACAGAAGCTGGGCTCCGGACTGGTTGTGACTCCCCGAAATGCGTGTGTTGAAGCCCTAACTGCCCGTGTGATGGCATTTGGAGACGGGGTCTGTGGGAGCAAGAAAGGTTCCCATGATGAGATCAGTGTCCTGTACAAAGAGTAAGAGAGGAGGGAGCCCTGTCCACCAGAGGAGGGCCCGTGAGGAGGCAGCCCTGACCAGGAGCCAGCCTGCTTGCGTCTTCATCCCGGTCGTCCAGCCTCCAGACCCGCACGGAGCATGCATCTATTCGTATCAGAACGTAAGACGCTGACTCACACAGGCTGCTTCCATGGGACAAGAGTTTCCCTCCAAGAAACCACTGGAGTATCAACTGGCAAGCAGAGGACGTGTGTCATTACAGGAGGAGGATCCAAACTTGGGGGCAGAGAAGTGCAAAGACTGAGGGGAGTCACGTGAGAAAGAGGAGGACAGCTTTGCCCATCGCGGGAGAAATGGAGCGGAGCCCGAGCAAGCCTCCTGCTTCCCAGGTGGGTCACGGGGGTCTCCCAAAGGGCAATTTCTCTCTCCAAGTTACCAGGCCCCGGCTGCTTCTCAGGCTGCAGAATGACGGGGTTTGTCTTGGCCTCGCTGTCCTCCTTACCTGGAATGTGCTACTCCCACCCACATGTCTTCTCCATTCAGACGACCCTCCTCTGGATGTCTTTTCCCATGGACTTGGGATCCCCAGGCAGGACTGGTCCCTGCCTTCTCTGTGTTCACATAGCACTGGTAAAAGTGTCTGTGAAATATCATAGTGCCGGTCATTCCTCCCCAAACTGGAAGACTTTCACATCCTGTGTGACCCAGCCTAGGGCTAGAATATAGAAGGCATTTCATCAACACGTGATAGATTAACACAGGGATGAGTGAGTAAATTAATAATCAAATGGACTCATAAAGAACTGAAACAGTTGTATGCTGTCAACAAAACGCATGTAACCCATGGCAAGTGATGCAGTGATCTTGTTAAATAAGTACTTGTCTATAGTCTGTATTGTATTTCAATAGACATAACAGAGCAAATAAGAAAAATGCAAAGTGTCTCTAAAAATGCCTTCAACAATTAGAGTATAGAATGGCACTGTTCCTCTTTTAATGTGTCCTTCTACATACGAAATCCTTTCTAGCCCACATAAGTCAGCTTTGTTGCAACCGTAACGCAGAGTACCCAGACAGAGGCAACTTCAAAACCAAAAGCCCTCCCCGGGGCTGCTCCAGGCGTTAGGTAGGAAGGTTCAAAGCTGCTGAAGCTGCACCACCAGCACTGAACAAAACCCACACTTCCTCTGCTGATGAGGAGGGAATCCTATTTCGTGCCAAGGACAGACTTTTCCTGAGGCATTAATTACTATCAGCCCACACACATTTTCATCATCTCTCACAAACTGCCGAGAAAGAGTTGCCATGCGAAACCTCAGCACTAAAGGGCATTTGGTACTGGAATTGCTAGAAGTTATTTAGAATATCTTATGGAGGTGGATGGTGGGATGCAAAAGACACTGAAAAAAATTATGTGTGCCTGATTTCCGAATCACTTTGACCTGCTTCTGTCCACTCGCTGACCAATTCCACTTTGGCAAAATGCATACGAGTTTGAACACTTCCATGGCAAGTGACCTCAGCCCCTCATTTTTTTCATTTTTTCCCAATTGGCCAGTCTCTGTTTCTTTTTTCTCTCTGCATCTTTCCATGGGGAAATGGTAGGTGCAATGCTTCCATTTACATCCGTTTATTTTTTCTTTTTTTTTCCCCCATTTATTTATTTTATTGCTTTTTAGGTTTTGGGGTGCATGTGAAGAACATGCAAGATTGTTGCATAGGTATACACGTGGCAATGTGATTTGCTGCCTTCCTCCCCATCACCTACATCTGGCATCTCTCCCTTTGCTATCTCTCCCCAGCTCCCCACCCACCACCGTCCCTCCCCTATTTCCCCCCAACTGACCCCAGTGTGTAGTGCTCCCCTCCCTGTGTCCATGTGTTCTCCTTGTTCAACACCCACCTATGAGTGAGAACATGCAGTGTTTGATCTTCTGCTCTTCTACCAGTTTGCTGAGAATGATGGTTTCCAGGTTCATCCATGTCCCTACAAAGGACACAAACTCATCATTTTTGATGGCTGCATAATATTCCATGGTGTATATATGCCACATTTTCCCTGTCCAGTCTATCGTCGATGGGCATTTGGGTTGGTTCCAGGTCTTTAGAGGATGTGGAGAAATAGAAACACTTTTACACTGTTGGTGGGAGTGTAAATTAGTTCAACCATTGTGGAAGACAGTGTGGCGATTCCTCAAGGACCTAGAAATAGAAATTCCATCTGACCCAGCAATCCCATTACTGGGTATATATCCAAAGGATTATAAATCGTTCTACTATAAGGGCACGTGCACACGAATGTTCATTGCAGCACTGTTTACAATACCGTTTATTTTTTCTTAACGTTTTACAAATATTTTTGGGGAAATATACCACAAAACATAAAATTTACCGTCTTAAATACTTTAAGCATACGGCTCAGTGGCATTCAGCACACTTGCATTTTATTGTGAAACCATCTCTGCCACCCAATTCTAGAATTCCTTTCATCCCACACCCTGTGCTCCGTCAACACTGACTCCCCACCCTCCTTCCCCAGCCCCCAGCACCCATGATTCTACTTTCTGTCCATGAATTTGACTCCTCCATGTACCTCACATAAGTGGAATCATACAGTCTTTGTCATTTGGTGACTGACATTTCACACCAAGTTTCATCCATGTGGTAGCCTGTGTCAGCATCTCCTTCCTTTTAAGGCTGAATAATGCTCCACTGGACAGTTGACCACGTTTTCTCACCCATTCTTCCATCAGTGGACATTCGAGTTGCTTCTGCCTTTTGACTATTGTGAATGATGCTTCTGTGAACATCAGTGTACAAGCGTTTTCTGAGACCCTGCTTTCAGTTCCTTTGGCTGAGTGCCCAGAGTGAAATGGCTGAATCCCATGGCAATTCTATTTTCCATTTCTTTAGGAACTCTTTTCTATAGCAGCTACCCCCGCTTTACATGCCCACTGACAGGGCACGGGGGTTCGGTTTCTGCACATCCTCGTGAACTTTTGTGTTCTGTTTTTGTTTGTTTTGTTTCTCATACCCACCCTGATGGATGTAAACTGATGTCACGGTTTTGATTTGCATTTCCCTAATGATTAGTGATGTTGAGCATCTTTACATGTGCTTGTCGGTGATTTGTCCTTCTTGGAGAAATGCCTATTCAAGGCCTTTGCCCATTTTTAAATAGGTTGTTTGTTTTATTGTTGTTGGGTTGCAGAGTTGTAGGGATTCTTTATGTATTCTGTATGTTAACCTCTTGTCATATGTAAAATTTGCAAACATTTTCTCCAGTTCTTGGGGTTACCTTTTCACTCAGTTGTATGTGTTGTCCTTTGATCTCCGTCCCATTAGCTCACCGGGTCCCAGGCGAGCACTCACCTGCTCTGTATCTGATTGCTTTTACTGCCCCTGAATTCCATATAAAGCAGATTTGCAGTGTGTACATTTTTACCTCTCTATTCTTTTGTTCAGCCTAATGTCTTCGAGGATGCTGCATGTTCTTAGGAGGACCGGTGGTAACTTCCTTTTTATTGCTAAGTACTATTCTACTGTCTATAACCTGATGTGGCTACCAATTTGTCTGCTGATGAACTTTTTTGTTGTTTCAAGTTTTTTGGCCATGATGAATAAAACTGTTATAATCATTTGTGTACAGCTCATTGTGTGGCTATATGTCTTCATTTCTTTTTAGAAAAGATATGAGTGGAATTTTTGGGTTTTGTGAAAAGGATTTGTTTAACTTTATAATAAATTGTCACACTGTTTTCCAAAGTGGTTGTACCACATTTAATCTCTCCATAATTGTGATGGGCTTCAATTGCTTCTCATATTCACCAAAAATGTGATTTTAAAACTGTATCCCTGATGATGTTATGCAGGCCTATCTCCCTGGGGCCTTACCTTCCCCTTGCATCACTACAAATGATATTGAGCACCTTTCTGTGTGCCTAATGCAAATCCACGCATATTCTTTTGACAAATGCCTCTTCAAATATTTCACTGAGTTTTTAATGTTGAAATTTAAAATCAATCATCTGAGATGTAATATACATAGGGTAAAATGCCCTCATTTAAAGCATATAGTTTAATGTCATACTCGAAGTGTCTGCTCCAATCTTTTGGCCATTTTTTATTGGGTTGTTTATCGTCTTAATGAGTTGTATGAGTTATTTATATGTTTTGAATTTAATTTCAAGATTCAGACATTTACTGTGGATAAATGCTCCGAGGATTGTTGCAAGCTTGGGGTTAATTTACAGAGTCCTGAAAAAAATTGATTTTGACAATATTGTACAGTGTTCTGTTTGCTCTTATGGAGCAGTGGATTTCCAGATTCCCTAGCCCCTCTGGAAGAGGCTGCCCCAAGACTGTTTCTCTCCATGAATTACCTCTGCATTGGATTCTTCCCCTTTGGGGCTACCTTTATGCAAATTAAACATTTTCTTATTCAGGTAGCTATATCTGAAGTCTCCAGATCAGACAGTATGATCACATGAAAATTAAAACTACCTAGAAAAATGAAAATTTTTTTTTTGAGACAGAGTTTCATGCTTGTTACCCAGGCTGGAGTGCTTGGCTCACTGCAACCTCCACCTCCCAGGTTCAAGCAATTCACCTGCCTGAGCCTCCCAAGTAGCTGGGATGATAGGTGTCTGCCACCATACCTGGCTAATTTTTTTGTGTTTTTATTAGAGAGGGGGTTTCACCGTGTTGGCCCGGCTGGTCTCAAACTCCTGACCTCAGGTGATTCACCCACCTCAGCCTGCCAAAATGCTGGGATTACAGGCGTGAGCCACTGTGCCCAGACAAAAACAATTTTTTTAAAAGAACAACAGTAGAGAATTTATGAATGAATTTGGTACGGTCAAAATACACAAGGTCAGTATTAATAGCTTTCACTGCTTGAGGAGTTTCCTTCTGTTCACAGTCTGCTGATCGTTTTCATCAGGAATGGATGTTGGAGTCTGTCAGATGCATTTTCCATATTCATTGAGGCCACTTTTTGTTCTTATTGTTTTAATATGGGGAATTTAATTGATTTTTAATGTAAACCACTTGCATTATGTGAATAAGCATTACTTGATAATAATATACTTTTATTAAAATATGCATATTTAAAATGTCACAACCAATCTTCTACTAATACACAACTTTACATTTAATGCAAGAAACTTAACCACAGTAAGCTTCGAGTTCCACTTCCCTTCTGTGATTGTAACACATTTTGCTCCTCTGTTTGTTACAAGCTCCACAGTATCTTTCCTAAACATTTTGTTTTCCCAGGTTTTTGGTGAATGCCCTGGCACTAAACAAGGTCACTCTTCTTTTCTTGGCTGCGCAGAACCCAAATATCTTCCAGCTCTGCTCGCGCTCTGGGAATTGTTCATTCTACAGCCACACAGCAGTTACTCTCTCACCAGCTTTACAAAGCCCTGCACTCTGTGTGTGCAGCTTCCTATTTAGGAGAATATCTAATGGCAAATATGAAAACGTCTGGAGGTCTTTCTGTGCTTCCCTTCCTCCCTCTGCTCTGCAAATTCCAGCCACATGAAAAAGAAGACGAAACTCAATCCTAACGCCGCCATATTCCAGAGACGATGACTGTTACTGTTTTGGAGGGTGTATGTTTTTTCACTCTAAGGATGGGTGGCTGGGGTTTGTTGTCTATGCAATGGCATTTTCCTCTACTCCTTGTGCTTGCTACCAAAATTACTGACCTTTCGTTTGGCCCAGATTGTGTTCCCCTAAAGTACGTAAGTTAAAACCCTGACCCCCAGCATGACTGTATTTGAAGATAGATCCTTTAAAGAGGTCACTAGGGTTGCATGAGGTCAAAAGGGTATGGCCCTAATCCAGCTTGATGTGTTTCTTACGAGAAGAGGAGATTAGGACACGTGGGGGAAAGAGTACCTGCAAGCTCAGGAGAGAGGCTTCCGGAGAAACCAGCCTTGCCAACATTTTGATCTCGGACTTCCAGCCTCCAGGACTTTGAGACAACAAATGCCTGTTGTTCTTCTTTTTCTTTCTTCCTTTTATGAATGTAGATGTTTCATTAGGATGCCTGTTATTTAAGCCACCCAGTCTGGGGTGTTTTGTGATGGCAGTCCAGGGTCACTAGGAACAGGGTGTTTGGGAAACAGGGCCCCCTCCACACTATCAGAAAGTCAGCGCTGGCCTCATCCTGTTCCTTCCCATCACCGTGGGCTGGCTTTGATGTGGACATATTGCACTGTGGCCACAGAGACTTGAGCTGGAGGGGACATCCCCTGGGGAGCTGTTTAAAGAGTTGACATATATGTATCTTTGTGGAAAAAAGAGAGAAGGAAGATTGTTTTCTGGGTAATATCTGACATAGTTGTGTGAGTCCAGGAT
Source organism: Cebus imitator (assembly GCF_001604975.1). Lineage (NCBI taxonomy): Eukaryota > Metazoa > Chordata > Mammalia > Primates > Cebidae > Cebus > Cebus imitator. The sequence goes on along the minus strand of NW_016107422.1, from coordinate 1,494,075 downwards.
ACTGAAGTCATTTCATGAGCCAAAGAGACCACACCTGAAGATGCGCCGGGCGACAGGAATGGCAGAGAGGAGGCACAAATGTGAGCACAAGTGCCCTGGGCTAATTCTAAGGCTGCTGATGTCCAGATGTCTTGTTCTGGATGATCATAAACTCCTATGGCGTAAGACACTCTGAGTCGCATGTGGCTACTTACATCTAAAGGCATGCAACCTGAAACGCTACTTTTATGTAGTTGCGATAACATGAGTCATGCATTTTGGTAACATACGTTTCTGTGTATACTGTCACGATTTTCCATGTCACCAAACATTTCTCATAAGTGTGATTTTTCACATAATCATTCGTGCACGAGTATTCCCCAGTCCTGTGTTGAGCGTGTGGGGTTTCCCCACTTTGCGAATATGCCCAGTCCCATGTGGCAGTCTTGGAGCAGGAATCTCAGCCATCAGGTGATAGAAGGCTGAATGGATGGACCCTTTTAAAATTCCTGATCCATATGGCTGAGTCGGTAGCATGAGAATGCAGCCAGTTTAATCTAATTATACCATCAGAGAGTGTTATTTTTAAATGCATCTAACCTGCTTGGCCGTAAGCAGTGTTTGTTGTAGTTTTAATTTACATATATTGGATTCTTCTTGAGGTTGAATCATTTTTTCAAAGCTGTTGATTAGCTAGATGTCCATGAGCGTGTCTTCTCCTTGAATTTGGGGACGAAGCCCCTTTCTCACTTGTGGATGGTACAAGCACCTTTTGCTCATTCAAACCCTGCCTGTGAAAGGTACCGCACCATTTTTTCCTTGCAGATGCATACTTCAAGGCCTAAGTCAAACACCTTTTCCTGCGAAAAGCGTTTATTCCCTCTGTGGCGTCTCTAACCCTAACCCATCTTACTGTACCACTGCAACTAACTGTGTGTCTTTATTATACCCTGCACGTGAGTTCAGGTGACTTTTTTCAGGACAATAATCCTCCCTTGTTCTGCATCAATGGGCCCTCAGCCAGTGCTTCTTGGATGAATGAATGAATGCATGCCCCCATTCAGTACTCAAGGGCTTGCAGTGAGGGCAAGCAGAGATACTAGGTTCTTCATCCAAGAAGGAGCTGCTCAACCTTTCCGTGTGACAAATCTGAGGCAAAATGGAGAGAACAAGCCTCAGCAGGGACTGAAACAAAAATCTACATAAAAAAGAAGCAACGTCTCTGAGAAAAGTGTGCTGTTGGAAAGCTGGCACTGGCTGATTGCCACATGCCACTGAAACGGGCAGCGTGGGTGGCAGCACTCCATGGCCACTCACAGGCAAGGCCACAGCAGGGGCAGTCAGAGGAGGGACGATCAGCACACAGGGTGATATCCCTCATGCCTGTAAACCACCGCCCCCCACGCTACCTCGCCGCTGGGCTGCCTGCTGCATAGACGCCAGGCTTTTCAGGCAGACCGATGCCAGCCTGGGTGCTCAACACACTGTTAGGAAGAAAGGGGTGCACATCCTCCAGGACAATGCCGACCCCCAAAGCCTCCTCGCAGGTTGGATGGGGGCTCACCCTCTTCTCCCCCACACTTCCTAGAGGAGCGCACATGCTCTGTGATCATGATTCTACGGGAAGTTCCACTTCCTGACTTCTGTCATTGAGCGAGGTACGTTTGCTTCCTTTTTCCTTTCTTTAGAGCATGGAAAAGTCAGGGTTATGTGATATTTTTCTTGCGTCTGAGAAGTGAAGTCATTTTAAACGTCAGCTGTGTGGAGAGAAGACGAAAATCAGATGATGTGAAGTGATGCAAGGTTTCACGCAGGGTCAACAGCACATGTCAATTACTCACTAAGGGGAGTCATTCTTATGTTTTCCCTTGGCACTGAATAGTTAGAAGGAAGCTTTTTAAAACTGCCAGCCTGTCTCATTTTTAAGAATAATCGAGATCCCAAAATAACTGCATGACTCTTCATAAAAAACATCTACAGAAATGAATTTTTCTATAGCTCAAATCATGGGATGTCTGTTTCTGTTTCAGATTTTTGTTTAATTTAATTCCACCAATACTGCTCTTTTTTTTTCTTTTCTTTTCTTTTTTTTTTTTTTTTTTTTTTTTTTTTTTTTTTTTTTTTTTTTTTTTTTTTTTTTTTTTTTTTTTTGGCTCACCACTGTCCAAATGCATCGTTTTGTCTTCTTAGTATTGATTATTTTAACACCAGGCTGTAACAGCCACGTCAGGTCACATAGCGCGTCTGAGGTGAGAGCAGTCTATGTCAGGAAGAATCATGGCTGCCTTTGCTGCAATCGGGACCAGGGCTCACTCTTCCCTGGAAGTGTGGTTCGTTCCCAGGAAGTGACAATGTTCCCTGCAGGGAAGTGGCTCCGCTCCTCTCCTCCGGCGGCTCTTTTCCGGGCAACACTCGATGTTATCACTCAAGCCGCAAAGCAGGGGAGCTGTCAGTCTCCCAGCACCCAAGCTGAGCCTATATATAAGCGAGGGGCTCAGCAGGCCGTTTCCTCTCGCTTCCTCCATCAAGTGCAGACTGCTCAAGAGCTTTCGCCGGGAACGGTTTGTGCCAGGCCGAGCAGGCGCCTCCACAGGGGCCCAAGAGGCAGGCGTCTCTCATCACAGCCCCCATGGCCTGGATAATGCGCATGGCCCCAGAGGGAGCGGCATGTGGCCCCAAGAATCAGCTCAGATGAGTGCATCTGCCATCTATGGTCACAGGACCCCTGTATTTTCACTCACACTCAGACGCTGAAAACAACGCTTATTTGGTGCACGAATCCCTGGCTTGGGTAGGTGGTTCTTTTGATCTCGGCTGGAAATTGGGTGGTTGTCAGTGGGACCACAGCAGGTTTGTCTGACACACCTTCAGGGACTTGCTTTGCCCTCTGGCAGGTGGCTGGAGCGTGGTGCTGATGAAGGCAGAACACAGCTTGGGAAGCTGAGCCACCACGTGCTTCCTGGCTTCCGCTGGAGCCACGTTTGCTCGCGCCCCATTGCCAGGGCACTTCCCTGCACGGGTCTGGAGTCAGAGTTGGCAGAGGGGAGTTCCACAGGCAGGGGGATGCATGGGGCCATTTTGAAATCTGTCACAGCGGTCCTCTTCTGGCCAGCCATGGCAGACTCCATCCTGAAGACCTCCTCACCCTCTCACACATGGGCCTGGCCTGATACAGCTGGGCTGGGTTCAGCCAGCCACCTCTGCATGGTCTCCATGGCACTCAGTGGCTTTTGTGACACAGAGTCTCAGCCTCTTGCCTTCTGCATGCCTGTCATGTGAGCCAAGAGGCCCAGTCTGGCACATTGATGCCATACCTCATTTGGCAACAGGAGGGACAGTGGGAGGGATGGACCTTGGGGAAGTGGGGATGGTTTAGGAGAAGAAATATGGAGAGCCACTTTGGGAAGCCGAGGCAGGCAGATCACCTGAGGTCAAGAGTTCAAGACCAGCCTGGGCAACATGGAAACTTTGTCTCTACTAAAAATACAAAAATTAGCCAGGTGTGATAGCATGTGTCTGTAATCCCAACTACTTGGGTGGCTGAGGCAGGAGAATCGCTTGAACCCAGGAGGCAGAGGTTGCAGTGAGCTGAGATTGCTCTGTTGCCCTCCAGCTTGGGTGACAGAGCAAGACTCTGTCAAAAAGAAAAGAAAGAAAAGAACGAAAAGAAGAAAAGAAAAGAAAAGAGCAGGCAGGCCCTCCACGGCAGAGGAAGTCCATCTCAGAAGGGGAAGACAGGCTTTGTGTACCCAGTGGTGTGGTCTGAGACCCAACCTTGCAGCTGGAGAGGAATCCTAAGAGGGAGTCATCTCCTCAGCCCTGGGCCACACAGCTGTCCCCTGGGATGGCAAGTAAGGAGCCTCGCCATGCCCCAGGCTGACAGCAGCACCAGGTGGCAAAGGACCCTTTTCCAGCCACAGATCCCCTGGGAGAAGCTCACCAGAATGGGGCACCACCTGGGGCTTCAGCTCCGTCCCCCAGCCTGACTCTGCAACCCTGAGTGCTTGTCCCAGGGGACATGGGCTGTCATCATGGGGAGAAAATTCCCTTTGGATTCAGCAGCTGCTCACTCTTAATTCTGGTTCTTTCAATATCGGGTTGTGAATTTGAGCAAATTATGTTAAGATCTGCCTCACTCTGCTTCTCAGTGTCCAAAACGGCAGTTATAAGTTCTACTTTTTAGGCTCATTGCGAAAAATAGAGATTTACACACACATCCCCTAGACGCCATACAGGGAGCTTTACCTACATGTGGCATAGAGGAAATAAAATACCAATAGTGTGCTACTCTAACCTCCAAAAGCACAGCGTCCTGCTGCAGGAGCCTGGGACAAACACGCTTCCTTGGCCTTGGCGTTTGCGTTTTCTCTGGTGTTGTGTGATCACAGTGCTGGTCCAGGGATGTCCCAGGCAGTCACCTGCCTACAGCGACAGGGCGCACTGCACCTGGGACTCAGCCTGGACAGCCCCTTCCCAAGTTGCCTGTTGGGCCTCAGGAACTTCTGCAGGAATGTCACCCGGGGCTCAACCAGGGGTCAGGATGAGGCGACAAAATCTCCACCCCAGAGGCCTGCGAGCCTGGCGTTTTCTCACCGGAAGGAGCTCCTCCAGGTAGATGGCAGGGACACTGGGCCAGCCTCCCAGACTGGGCTTGGGTGGTGGTGTTTAGCCTCACCTGCTGGCACCAGGCACAGAGCTAAGCAGAGACTCTGTTAACAAGCATTTGCTGGACAGTGGAGCTTGCTGTTCATTCAGCTGTTCACGAAACACTCATTGGGCCATCAGAATCTAGGTCAGATTCTTAGATCCTTGACAGTGACAAGTAGGCTTGGAAGAGCTGACAGGCACTGAAAATCCCTTTTTTTTTTCTGTCTCTTCTTCCTCCCTCTGTCCCTCCATACCTTCCTTCCTTCTTTCTTCTCCCTCCCTTCCTTCCTTCTTCCTTCTCTCCTTCCTTTTTCCCTCTCTCCTTCCTTCTTCCCTTCCCTCCCTCCCTCCCTCCCTCCATCCCTCCCTCCCTTCCCTCCTTCCTTCCTTCCTTTCTTTCTTCTTTCCTTCCTTCCTCCAACACCTCATTTTCTCCAGCCCAGGAGCCAGGCCCAAGTCAAGGAGCTCACAAAAATCCAGAAGACAAACCTAGCAGGCAGGTGATGGTGCTGCAATTGGAAAATGTTTCTTTGAACTTTCTTTTTTCTAAATGATGTTTATAATTATAAATTGCATCTTACAAAACACCCCACAGCCAGGTGTCTGCAATAGAAAGGTTCCTGTTGAGCTGTATTTCTGGCATTGTGGCTGGCTGGGATGTGTAAGGCTTTGGAAACTGAACTGCTGTACTGAGAAACCTGAAGAGTGCTAGAATGTGGCTGAATTGAAGGAAAGGTGAAGGCCCTGAGCCAGGCGGCACACTGCTTGTTGTTTGATGTGACCAATTACCTTGCATCAGGGTGGAAAACCTTCATGGAATGACAGGGTTTCCTGCAACCCTTGCCCATGAGCCTCCGGGAGGCTTTTGCAGCAGGAGGACAAAGGTGGTGGTCTCTTCGTGGGCAGCCCTCTGCAGAGCCGGGAGCCACTCAGCAGGGCCTGGGAAATCTCCCTCCTCCATCAGCCTTTCGCTCGCCCAGTCTTCCCAGCAGTAAATTGGCTGATGGAGACCTAAGCCTCGAGGTGTGTGCCCAGCACAGCAGCAGCAGCGTCTCCTGGAACTCATCAGAAAGGCAGCTTCTTGCTTTCCCCACGACCAAGACCACTGAGCCAGACCCTCGAGGCTGGGGCCTTCCAGGAGTCTCATGCCCCTACAGTGTGGGAGCCCCTGGCCTCCTATTTCAAGTCATCTTCAAAGGACCCGGAGTGTGGACTTAAGTTTGCTGCCAGTCACTGGATTCTGAGTCTGCTCTTTTAAGGACATGCTCTTTGTTTTTGTTTCCACTTGATCGGTTTCCTGCAGTCTTGAGATTTCCTTACTGAAATTGCTCCTCCAGGACCATGGACAACCTTCCCTTAACGTAGCCTAGGAAGTCACTCAGACTTGGCTTATTCCACACCAAAAAATGAAGGATGGAAATGACACAGAAATCTGCAGAGGATGGTCCACCAACTTCACCCCCCAGGTCCTGGGGCGAGGACAGGAAAAGCCTCCCCCGCCACCCCGCCGCTGCACAGTGCCACCCACCCCACTCCCCGGGCATCAGTGAACCTGCAAGAAAATAAACAAGCTTATTAACCTTTGCAGATGTCGGTGAGGGCTTTTTCAACCCTAAGGTGTGAAGACTTCATCAAAAATAAAGCATTTTCCTGATTCCACTGAGAGAAAGTCACCTAATATAGTTAAGCTACAATTCGATTCTTGAGGCCCAGTGGTAAAACTCTTTGGTGATAATTGTGTGTATTTACTGGGTCTTACTATATATAGAATTAAGTCATCCGTGCAGACCTCCAGAAGCCCATGGAGATAACTGCTGAGACTCTGCTTATCCTACTGATGAAGAAACTGAAGTAAAACGCTGAGTGAACAAACCACCCAACTGAGCTCCTAAGAGGGAAGCCCAGGATTAGAAGGAAGCAGCCAGACTCTGGGAGTCACCCCCCACCCATGGTCCCAGGTTGCCAGAGCAGAAAGGAGCAGGTGACTGCACTCAGAAACCCTCACCGTCTAGGCCTGGGCAGAAGCTCACCTGCATTCTCCCCCCGGGCAGCCGGGCTCCAGATGAGGCTGGGAGGAGGGAAGAGACAGTCTTGGGGCTCTGGCTTGGTGTGACTGGGGCTGTGTGTCTGTGGCCAGGACCTGGTCATCTCCAAAGAACCCCTCAATAGTATCACGATGGTGGCGGGATGGTCGAGAGGGGCACCTCCATCCAGACTGGCCACTTTGCCCCTGTTGGATCCTCCTACCAGGGGTTCTGGCAAAGACCCAGCACATCACAGGTGGACGGAGCTCAGATTTACTCTTCTCAACTTGGGCTTAGTCATCACCAGACAGGCAGAAGCTCTGGACATAGCTCTCGTGAGCTACCAGCCATCCCTTGCCAAGGCCTGGAGGAGCCGCTGTTCCCACGAAAGCCAAGTCGTAGCTGAAAGCAGAGCCCTGGGACTGCTGACCTGCCAGTGTGTGCCACCTGTGTGCCCCCTGTGTGCCACCTGTGTGTGCCACCTGTGTGCTCCCTGTGTGCCACCTGTGTGCCACCTGTCTGTGTCAACTGTGTGCCACCTGTGTGTGTCAACCATGTTTACTACCTGATTATGCCACCTGTGTGTGCCACCTGTGTGTCACCTGTTTGCCTCCTGTCTATGCATCTCCTTTGTGTCACCTGTGTGTCACCTGTGTGCCCTCTGTGTATGCATCTCCTGTGTGTCACCTGTTTGCCCCCGTGTATGCATCTCCTTTGTGTCACCTGTGTGTCACCCGTGTGCCCTCTGTGTATGCATCTCCTGTGTGTCACCTGTGTGTGTCACCCGTGTGCCCTCTGTGTATGCATCTCCTGTGTG
>NW_016107422.1:1478997-1486338 GCF_001604975.1 Cebus imitator | reverse complement strand
GTGTCACCCCTGTGCCCTCTGTGTATGCATCTCCTGTGTGTCAGCTGTGTGTGTCACCCCTCTGCCCTCTGTGTATGCATCTCCTGTGTGTCACCCATGTGCCCCCTGTGTATGCATCTCCTGTGTGTCACCTGTGTGCATTACTTGCATGACATCCCACCACCCTTCCTGGGTGATGGTGAGATTCTGGCTTCCAAGATCCATTGAAGCCTCTGAAAAAAGCCTGGAAGTGGTAGGAGGCTGAGGGTGGGGCTGCTCTGCCGTGGCCCAGCCCCTGACACGCAGACCTTACTCCAGCAGCCCCTGCTCTGGGTGCTCTGCCATGACCCCTCAATTTTTCCCCACAAAGGGCTCTGCAGGTGGTGCTCAGGAAAATCTCAAACTCCTCTTTATCACCCTGAGCTGCATTTACCCTTGGGAGATTCCTAGGAACAATCGCTCTATAGTGCCTCTTGAGGTGGCCTTTGAAGTGGGGACAGTGTCTGTCATCTCCCCACCCAACCTCCCCAGCATGGCTTCCCATCATCCACCTTCCTTCCAACGGCTTCACTGAGCAGTCAGACCTTCTGGTCAACCTGTTGCAGACACCTGGATCTGGTTCTGTCTGGGTGGCAGCAGTCCCTCTGTTCCTTCCATCCTTGGACCTCAGGCTCTCTTGCTTTGGAAAGACAGACAAAGGAGGCTGCTCCCCCACCTCAACCTCCTCTAAGGCAGCAGCACTTCTCAGTGTGTCTGTGGTTCGGGAGTAGATTCACATACTGGACACTCATTTGATGGCATATTTCTGGGCCCCACCCCAGGCTTTGAGGGGCAGAATCACTATTTGAGTCCCAGGTACTTGTCATGGATGTTACAGGCCGGGAGTCAGCATCCTGAGTTCTCATTTCCCCTTCAAGCAACTTCTGATCCCAGGAGCGAAGGAAGAGAGATGCATTTAGTCTTCAAGGTAGTGGGGTCTTCCAGCTGCAAAGGCTCGGCGGGGGTGGGGAGGGCTTTGTTATGCATTAATTCTTGGTTCCCCACTGTGAGGGCCAGATATCAGCAAATGTAGCAGTGTTGAGTGAAAACCCCATTTGGAGGTGGTTTTGCAAAGGGAAAATTCCTGCCAGTTGTGCTGGTCACCTTTGGGGGAGCTCTTTGTGTTCAATCTTTATTACCCAAGGATCAATTGCACTCCAGAGATTTGCTGTTTGATGTAATATTTATCTACGGACTCTGGGCTATTGTTTTGTCGGGCTGGTTCCCCTCCAGAGCCCTCTGATTGTCCTCCAGCTAGTGGGATGTCTGCATTAGGATGCATTTCCATTCCTCTCCGTAGATGCAAACAATACACCGGGAGGTTAAAAGGTGGCTGGGATAACAGAGCGACATCGCGGAGGAGGAGACGACTCTCCTCCTCTGCAGTCCCTGCCAGACACACCGTGTGGCTGTCGTGAGCACTTCTTTATGTGTGCAGGAGGTTTTATTGTCCATAAATCTCAAAGAGCCAAACTGCAGTTGTCCTTGCTAGAAGGAAACAACCTCTTGATAAACGCTGGGCCTCTGAAGGCATTGCCTATTCCCAGAAGTGAGGGTGCAGGATGTGCCAGGATCCAGAGTGTCTGGGGGCTGTGGAGGGGAAAGTGTTGTCTTTTGGGGGTCTCCTAAGCTCCTGCACATCCAAGAGGAACCACCAGGGAAGCCCTGGTTGGTGGGTGGGGGGTGTATCACACACCAGATGACGGGGAATGACTTCATCCCTTTCCAGATGAGCCTGGGGAGGAGGGAAGGGACAGTCTTCAGGCACTGGCCTGGTGGAAACACTGCCAACATGAGCTTCGCTCTGGCTGGGCAGTGGCCTTTGGGCAAGGCCAATTGATAAAAGTACTGGACTGAAGGCACTGACTTGCAGCAAAGCCCACCTCTCTCCCAGCTGAGACCCGCAGCCCGGGTATTTGCTCTGATACCACCCTGACCTGCCTTCTGAGCCCTTCCCAATCCAAACTCCCCCTTATTCCTCCTGACCCTACAACAACAGCTGAGCACAAATAAAGTGAGAGACACTGAGCTGTCAGTGGGCAGGCATTGTGTGCTGTGAGCATCTGCTAGAGACACAGACACCTGCCACGAGTAAGCAGTACACAACCACATATATGGAATCTCAATTCCCTCCCACCCTTCCTCCCCAATCCCATCCCCATCTTACAAGGAAGAAGGCTTCTTAAAGATGGGAATTCCCTTCCCTTGCTATTTCCACCCTTTTTTTGCTGTTGTTTCTGTGACTGAGGCATATGATTGGGAATGGACTAGAAGGGGTGCTGTGGCTTTTTGAAAATATGGAGGATTTGATACCCGTGGCAGGAATGGAGGTGTGGCTCCCAGCTCCACCTTGCATTAAAACCATTCCCATAATTTGCACCATAATTTTCAGACATAGAAAAGAGCCGTGAAGAAAGGGGTTGATCAGAACCTAAACTCTGATGGGTCCAAACAGTGATGGCAAAGAGCAAAGAGCAGGTGCGTGATCATGCCAGGCGCCATCCTGCTGCTTCACATGTGCAGTCAGATGCCACATAAAATGCCTCAGTCAGCTATGGACTGCACTGCTGACAGTGGTCCTGTAGGTTATAACACTGCATGTTTCCTGTCGCTTTTCTATGTTTAGATACACACATCCTTACCATTGTGCTATGATTGCCCACAGCATTCAGCACAGTCACACGCTGTCCAGGTTTGTAGCAGTAGCTACCCCAGACGGGCTGGGTGTGCTGGAGGGGTTAAATCCGGGAGTGTGACGTAAGTACCCGCTAGGAGGCTCACACAGTGACAAAATCGCCTCCTGATGCATTTCTCAGAATGTGTCCCATTGTCAAGTGACACATGACCGCATAGCACCTCTGATCCTCATGGCTGAGCTCTGAGGTCTGTGTCTCCATCAGCATCACCCCCATCTGGCAGTGGAGGACGCTGAGGCACAGGGGGGCTAAGTGCATTGCAGAGTCACACAGCAGAGTGGGCAGGGCCAGTACGGAAGCCCCGGCTTCAAATCTGTGTTTCTGTCCCCCACACTGCAGACCTCAGACGCATCATGAAAACTGCATGAAGTCAACAGCACAGATTTGGGCAAACGCCAGCTAGGGAAGGATGTTGCCCAGCAAAGCAAAGTTACTTAGTGTGAGGTGAGTTTACTCAATGGAAGACATCAAAAATCATCCTGCGCACAATCTGTGCTCACAGTGGCAGGCCTAATCCAGCCTCAGTGGAGAGCGGCTTCCTTAGCAAACGGGCAGGTGAGAAGCCCATTATCAGGCAAGGATGGTCTCGTTCAAAGAAGCTTCCCATTGCATCAATGGAGCCCTTTCTCCTCTGTTGCTCTTGAGACTTGAGTTCAGCTGGCTCTGGATCCCACAGGTCACTCACCATCAGGAGCTGGAGGCCAGTGTGGAGAGAGGGACAGAGCTCAGGATCACGTCTGGAGGAGGGCTACAGTGCGCCCTGAGTGGGACGTGGGGCAGAGGAATGCTGGCCATGAGGGACCGTGCACAGGGCCTGGCCAACACATCCCATACTCAAGCCTCCAGTGGGCCATTCACCCCCTAGGACAGACTCCTGACCTCAGCATGGGCCCTGAAGCTGTCAGTGGGAGAAGTGACTTGGTTTTTCTTCCCTTTTTATGGAAAAAAAAAAAAAGCCCACATAAGTAAGTTAGTAGTGGAACTATCCAGTAGAAATTAAGTAAATGAATTAAATAAATGTTTGCTTTATTGTAAAATTTGAATTTTCAATTGCAAAATAGCCTGGTGAAAAATTAAATGGTTTGATTGCTAGCTTAATAAAATCCCCTGTAGACAGCTTTTAGGGAACAAATTAAGTGGTGAATGACTGGGACCAACAACACTCCAGCAATCTATTTTTTTGTCATTTTGATTTCAGAATTACTAATTTAACATAAAATTCTCCCATACAAGGAAGCATCTCACAGTCCTGAGGTTCTTTCTGAAGCAGGTGGCAGATCTCTCTGGCTTCCCTTGTGTCTGGTCCCTGATGAGATTCATTTTGACATCTGGGAAGATGTTTGGGAAAAAAGGTTAGATTTCCCTGGATGTTTGCCAAGGTAAAATAATAATATGTTTGTTTACTTTTATATGTTTTGTTATGACTAATTGTATCAATCAGAGTCCTCTAGAGAAACACAATGAGAAGTGTGTTCATGTCAGTGTGTGTATGTGTGTGTGTGTGTCTGTCTGTATATGTGTGCAGATCTGTGCTTACAGCTTACCCTGGCGTAAGCCATAGATAGAAGCATATGTGTATGTGGGTACACACATAGGTGTCCCAGCTGTGCCCATGGCTCACCCTTTTTTTAAACCTTCCTGGTTTCCTCCGTACCATTTGTCATCTAATTAACCACAGATTTCATTTATTTTCTGTTTGTTGACTGTGTCCATGTGCTAGAATGTAAGCTGTAAGCTCTATGAGAACAAAGATGTGTTGTTGGTTTTTTTGGGTTTTGTTTTGTATTTAAAAATTATGCATTTCTTGTTGTTCATGGGTCTAGAGGTTAGCATGTGCTTCTGCATCTTGGGTGGGGCGCAGGTGATTTTGGTTGGATTCTTGCCTTCCCCTCACCGATGTCGTTTCAGCACCGTGGACAGCGCCGAGCTTGCCCCACGGTGTTCAATGAATTTTCATTAACGAAGGAATCTTGATTCAGATCCCTAATTGAAGGGTGCGTGTTCTTTTCACTGTAACCCAGTTTTGTGGCATCCCTAGAATTTGGGCCAGTAGCTCCCATTTACTGTTTTACTATTTAATGATACAGAAATCAAAGGAGCCTGCAGCACTCCAGACTCACTGCTCTGCTCTTTCCCCTGGTCCTTGGCAGAAGATAATGATCATGTTCACAGCATCAATTTGGGGCTGAGAGTCACAGGGCAACCCACGAAGCACTGAGCTGATCGTTTAGAATCCTTTCACCTAACATTTGGACTTATTTTTATAGCAGGAAATACCTAAAAGGATTTTTCATCTTCGGAGTTTAAAAAGAAATTTGGGGTTATTTTCAATGTCACTTTATTAAAATAGAAGGTGAAACTGCTTTGAAGCCATGCCAAATGCAGTGAATTTCCCATTTATCGAGGCTTTTCTCAGCATCAGCCAATTGCTTATTTTCTCCCCTCTGCCATGTAGTGGGATAATAGCCCTCCTTCCAAATTGGTTTATCTCAGTCCACAGGAGTTTATAGCTCAGTGTCAGGCAAAGAAACCCTTCACTTGGATGCGTTTCAGTGCAGAATTGACAATGACAGCCAGCATGAAGATAGTCTCCACCAGGATGCAGACACTGACCTAACATACTCTGTTTTCTCCCTATCTCAGGAATTGCTCTGAAATGAAGGAGGAGACCCATGACAGAGGGGGAGGCCACCTGATTCACAAGCTTTGATTCCAGCCTGAACTCAGGCTGCCATGTGAAGTGTGATCCCAGAACTCCATGCTCCCTCTGCCATTTGGACCCATGTGAGTTTGTTCTGGGACTCTGGACAAGTAACTTATTCACTCTAGATTTTAGTCTTGTCACCCCAAAGTGACTCACTCAAAATACAGAATGTGCTGTGCCACTGGTCCTCTGCAGCTGATAATCCCTTCCCTCTCTGAGTTGTTGTCTCTGCCTCTCGCTATACTAAGATTCTGATGAGTAGTAACTTGATAAAGATCATGAGAGAGGGGACAGAGCACAGAGGTTCCCAGGAGGACTCGCCAATCAAATCCTGAAAACTGGAAACTGACCCGACTGTCTGGCCAGTGTTACACTCGCTGGACGCAATTCCAGCTTTCAGTTAAGAGTGGGTTGAAGCACAGCACAGGGTGCGCATTCCTTCAGTGGAAATGGTTTCTAAAAACATGCAAGTTCCACTGAAATGCATTGGCAAAAACGCTGCTATTGGGGTTTTTATTTTCACATTCATAAAAAGGGTTGTCTGCAGCCTGACTTGTTACTGAGACACAACGTGATGCTCTGTGTGAGGGAGGAAGAGCCCCACCCAGCACTTCATGGCCTCACTTATGCCAGGCACTGCCCTTGATATTAGCTTGATGCTAGACCCAGAACCAATGATGCTTATCAAGGATGACAGGGCTCTCACATGGCTATCACATACATGCTTTTAAAGAGGCCATAGCTGCTCACATCTCAGTAAGGGGCTGCCCTGGAATGACCTCAAGGTTTAATGTGGAATCCTGACATCTCTTGAGACGAACCAGTTCTTTTTGGGTTTGGGCTCCCATGTGACTATTGCAGGTTCAGGATATGCAACATCTTTTACTTTGTAAGGAGTTATTAATGGCTAAAGCCATTCCTTTTATTAATTATTTGTCAGTAATTTGAAAAGCAGTCAACATTCACATCATTTCTCTGCCCTTTTGCAAAGATGGTCTCTGACGTTTTCCTTTCAGCTCTGGTCAGTCAGACTCAGGTTACCTGCAAATACACTTTCACTGAAATAATACAAGGCCAAATCCCAGTGAAAGAATCTGACAAAATTGTTAGTTATTGCATAGAGAAATAAGGGAATAGGTGCAGAAATGTGCTCACGTGAAACTGTATTTTTACAACAGAAGAAGGAATGGGGAAAGATGGCATTTTCTACAGTAGCTTTAAAATCAATTTCTGCAGTTTTCAGTGGAGAAATATGTCTACTCAGCATAACTCTTTCATCCCCCACATTAGCAAGAAATATTTTGCTGATTCTCAGACTTTGCAGCTCACAACCAAACATTTCCCAGCTCTGAGGGATAGCTTCTTGGCCCCCAAAAAGGAACAGGTGGTGAACTAGTTCCTTCCCACATCGCTGAAGCTTAATATTCAATTCTGTTGACTGAAGGTTTTCAAGCTCAGCCTCTCACTTTGTTTCAACATACAATGTGCAAGAGCTGGGGTGCCACTGAGAGAGGGACTGTGGCAGGGACTGGGGAGCACATGGTTCACTGTCTCAAGGCCTCATGTCACTGTGTCTTCCTTTCTCGTCGCCAATTATTTATGAGTGCAACAGCAGAATGGAGAATATTACACTTCAGCATGGTGACTCATACCTGTAATTCCAGCACTTCGGGAGGCTGAGGCAGGCGGATCATGTGAGGTCAGGAGTTCGAGACCAGCCTGTTCAACATGGCAAAACCCTATCTCTAATAAAAATACAAAAAGTAGCCAGGTGTGGTGGAATGCACCTGTAATCCCAGCTACTCGGGAGGCCAAGGCAGGAGATTCACTTGAACCTGGAAGGTGGAGGTTGCAGTGAGCCAAGATCATGCAGTTCAGCCTGGGCCACAAGAGTGAGACTCCATCTCAAAAAAAAAAAAAAAA
>NW_016107422.1:1470760-1478987 GCF_001604975.1 Cebus imitator | reverse complement strand
AATATTACCCTTACAAGTAAAGGCCCTGATTAACCCAGCCTGCTGTCCTTGTGCCTGGGCAAGCAGCAACGCCAGGTGTGTCCTCCACCCCGTCCAAAGAGGAGGTTTTGACCAAGGAAGAGAATTTCCACCAAAAGTAAAGACAGCAAGACATTTGGCAAGTGCTCCTGCATGCCACAAAGCGGCCCCGGAAATTTGAGGGTTTTCCTCATTTCTTTGTATTCTCCATGACAGAAATTATCATTTTATGCCTTGTAATAAGGTTGTTGGAGTCTGTGCCCATCGGAAAATTTTGAGCAGAGAAAACAAGAGGCGCTTCTCTTAAGAAAGTGAGACTTTGACTGGCGTGAGTAGGTGGAACTTTCCCTTGGCTAAATTACTCCTGGTGGCTGGGAGCTGACCACTGGGGCCGGCAGAACACCCAGTTCCCCGGCTGGAACATTGCCGCTCCCTGCTCGGCTCTCTCTGGGGTCCGCCTGTCTCGGCAGCTCCACGTCCTGAAGGCAGGCGATTGTCTTTCCACCTGGTCCACACGCTGACGAGATTGCCTTTTGAAGCCAAGAAGGAGAAGCACTTGGCAAAGCTCCCTGAAGCAGATAGCATCCCTTCGATTAAGTGATGATTGCAGTATCAGAGCTCAGAAGCTTGTCAACATATCACAGTGACAAACGCGCTGTGGCATCTGCCTAAAAACAGTGCGTGGTCACCCACAGCTCCCTTGCAGGCCAGCCAGTCACGGTGGCTCATGCCTGTAATCCCAGCACTTTGGGAGGCCAAGGCGGGCAGATTACAGGATCAAGAGTTTGAGACCAGCCTGGCCAACATGGTGAAACCCTGTCTCTACTAAAAACACAAAAAAATTAGCCCAGCATGGTGGTGCATGCCTGTAATCCCAGTACTCAGGAGGCTGAGGCAGGAGAATCGCTTGAACCCAGGGGGTAGATGTTGCGGTGAGTCGAGATCACACCACTTCACTCCAGCCTGGGAAAAGGACCAAAACTCTGTCTCAAAAAAAAAAAAAAAAAAAGAAAGAAAAGAAAAAAGAAATGCTTTCAGGCTCAGTGGCCACCAGCTGTGTCTTGTGGCTCATGGGCACCCTGGGCCTGGCAGCCACTCTCAAGCCCTAAGTTTGAAGATGAGTGCATGCCTGCATGTGCACTTGCATGAACATGTGTGTGTGTGCACATATGCATGTGCATGTATGCTGCAGATGCATGCATTTTTGTGTCTGTGCATGTATGTATCTGTGAGTGTGCATGTTCATGCGTTCTAACAGGGACTGGTTGTGTGTAGGTGGGTAAGCAAGTGTATTAAGGACCAGGAAAAGAAGCTCCAAGCTTCCGATGACAAGGGCTATGGCTTTCTTGCCAAGATATTGCTGACACTGACACAGGGCAAGTCTTCAATAATGGCTGGAAGTAAATAAAATAGTGACTCTGTGGTGAGAAATAGTTAATACAACCAGAGCAAGGTTTTTATTCACTGAAGACTAAATGAGGCCACCTTTTCATGTGCAGCTCACCAGGTGAGCGGGAAACCCCTCCCCACCCTGTTCTTTCTGCCCTCTGAGCTGTCTGATATCCTGGGATAAGAACTCCATTGTACCACCCTTGAAGTCCCATTTAGGAAGGCGTCTGCTTATGTCTGAGTTGACTATATTTTGAGGCAAACAGGCAGCCTTGCTCATGAAAGTGTGGCTATCTTCCAGCCTCTCACATTGCTGAAGAGAGAAGCATCAAGCAGAACTATTCATGAACCATGTGAGACATCAAAACAGGAAACAAAATCAACTTCAGCAGAAATGTCTATTTAATTAAAATTAAATTTGAGTGGCTGTATAATATGCATGTCCCATTTAAAACAAATCCAACGTAAAATACTGTTAACTCACATAAACAACAAATTAGTGAGTAGTCATTTGCATTATACAGTTTTTCTTCTCTTTGTTAAACAATGGTTTCATTCATTTATTTGGCGCATAAACAAACATTCCTGGGCATATAGTGAGCCTCTAACAATAATTGAGACAGACACAGCACCTGCTCATGGAGCCCATGCTAGATAGAGGGGCAGGCAGGCAGTGAGGGGGTTGGCAGAACATGAGGGTGATGGTGCCACCAGCCAGAGCTGCATTCCAGCAATGGTTGGAGCACAAGGAGGCAGACAGAGGCACAGCCTGGCAGGTGCAAGAGGAAAAGAGCACTTCCTGGCTCCAGCGCTCAACAGAAGGATCTCTATAGTGCTCCAGGCAGGTGTATCCGTGAGCACAGGCGAGGTTATGCCGCAGTAACAAACATCTCCCTAACCTCAGGGCTTTCGAAATGAAGCTGAATTTCTCACTTAAAGTGATGTGATCTCAACTCACTGCAACCTCCACCCCTTGGCTTCAAGTGATTCTCCTGCCTCAGCCTCCTGAGTAGCTGGGTGGAGGAGCTCCCCAGGACAAGTGTCCTTCATGTGGAGACTCAGCAGCCAGGGACAAAGGCTGGGACTTCTGGAATCTGCACAGCCTGGATGCTCAGCCTCTTGGTTGGCTGGAAGTTCTCATGCTGATGATTAAATGCTTGGCCTGCTGGTGACACATGTCAGCCCTGCCCCCAACCCACTGGACTGAGCAAGTTGTGTAGCTCCGCTGACGCTGAGCAGTCAGTGGAGGGAGACCCTTCATTTGCTGGGAAGGAGGCAAGAGCTGGGCGTTGCTGAATAGCAGTCACACTGCCCAGGCCGGTGCATTACTGTGAGGAGAAGCAAAGTGCAGAACTAGGGACAGTGTCTGGGAGTCACGAAGGGCTGTGGCTGTCCAGAGAGGCCTGTGCTGGGGAGAGGTGGGTGTTTATGAGGCTGAATGGGACCCGGAGTGGGACCCTTCCTGGAGGTCCTGCTGGTGGCACCAAGACCTCCTTCTCTTGGTGCGGAATTGACCCAGACAGCCCAGTGAGATCCGGCCAGTGTTCAGTCTTGGGGCAGGAGCAGTGGGGAGGGAGATTTCTTGCAAAGACTGAGGCTCGTCTGCACTTGTGGGGGAAACGTGAATTCTACGTAGAGAAGACTTGTTTCTTCCATCTCAGTTGTATCTGTTCAATAATGCTATTTGGAGAAAACGTGTTTCATAGACTCTTGGTTCAACTTCAAAGAAATTCTTGTAGGTGAGAAAGGGACGGTTTTAAGAAAGGCCTGTTTCTATTCGATCTTAGCCCAAAGGTTGAGAAGCGATGAAAAGACCCGTTTCCCAGTGGCAGTTATACTTTTAAAGATCATTGGTTTCGCACAGCCACGTCTTGAACACTCCCACAGTTGAAGTGAGAAGCCCATTTGCCCGTCAGCCCTGCCTCTGCTCCAGACCGACACTCCCTGCAGCCAAGATGTCCCTTGGGGTCACAGCTCACCTGCAGGCGACAACTCGGGAGCCCATCCCAGCCCACCGTTATTGCTCGTTCTCAGGTCCCCGTTTCCAGCGGAGGAGAGGCTGTCCTGTCCGTAGGGTTCTCGCATCACAATGAGCAAGAAGCGGGATCCCTGGGAGGCACAGAGGCGGCCCGTGAGCTCTGCAGGAGAACACAGGGGTGGCCCTACAGGGACAAGGACTTGGGAACAGCTGTCCCCTGGCTGTTTGTTTCCTGGCGGGGACACTGCAGTGCAGGCAACTCTCCAGCATGGCTAATTTCCAAGTTGTTAATACCCTAGGGCAGCGGTACTCAGGATTTTAATGGCAATATTTGCTTTCAATTAATTTTTCACCAAATCAACTGAATCTCATTACAACGGAGGGTTCAATGGATGCAGGCTTGTGCAGGGCATCTTGTCAAGCACTTTGACAGGTCGTGTGTCTCACGCCTTGGTCTTTCAGGGAAGGGAGGTTCATTCATCTCTTTATTCATTCCATTGTTTTTTGAACACCAGGAGCCCCAATTCCAGGGACAGGGAGACAGAAGCTTCCACACTCCGCTGATTGCCAGCCCCAGCCTCACCTGGTGGGAACCCAGCCCTAGCTTTATCCCCAGTATGATAGCCAGCAAAGAACACAGATGGATTTTCTCTGCCATTCACTTCTGCCTTCCCATCCGCCCTGGCTGCACCCCAACTTGGACCCCTGCCTTTCTTGGTGCCCATGTTTCCAGATTCTTCTCTCTTCCAGCCATGCTCCAGACACTCCCCCTCTCGTAGCCTTCTCCTCATCAGCCCAAGCCTGACCCTCAGTGTTTCTCAGATGCGTCCACTCCCTGCTGTCTCTTCCTTGGTTGTCTTCCCTGAGTGACCCCACCCAGTATGGTGCTGGCCTGACCTCTCCAGGCTCTGCAAGCCCCAGCTGCACAGGCGACACCTCCAGACCAACATGCCCAAAGCTCCTGAACCTTTCCCCAGACCCGGAACAGCTGGCCCCTCTGCACTCCCACTCAGCTCGGGATGCCCCTAGCCTTCCAAATGCCCACTCCAGGCATTTTAGCACATCTCTCGTCCTGCAGATTGCTCCCTTGATCCTGCTCCATCCTCTGAAGGCTCAGCCTTCCTCCCATGGTGCTGTCCGTGAGCACGAGTGAGAAGAACAAATGTTCCCAGGTACCCCAGCTCCTAGGCTAACCCCTTCCATTCATAACGGCTCCCACTCAACTTCTCTGCTAGAGCCATTTCTGCAAAATCACACCTGGCATGCCACCTGTTGTGGAGGTGCTACAGGTCTAATGCCTCCTGGTGCCTTTGATACCACACAGGAGTCCCTGCGCTGCCTGACTCCCCTCCCACAGACTCCACACCAAGCAGTCCTGAGCTCCCCTCTGCTGCAAGCCCTGTGGCATTTTTCCATTATCCACAGGTCTGCCTCTTCCTTGAGCTCCAGGTCAGGTGCACCTGTCTGGTGATGTTTGTCTGAACACCCACACAGGGCTAGCCAGCCCTTCCTGGATATTCTTCAGGACAACAGGAACATTTCTCTAATGTGCACAAGTCATGCCACGTCTTATCAGTTTCTTATGGGTTGACTGCTCTTGCTAGACTGGGACCTTGTTAGGGTAGGACCTGCGTCTCAGCGGGAGCTGTGCTTGGCACCCAGTGGTGCTCAGCATGCACAGGGGGTGAAGATCATGTGAAGCATGTGGCCTCTGAGAGCCCACAAGGTGGAGAAAAAATACTGGAACCTTCTATTTCATGCACAAAATTCCCACGTGCTACATTCACCAGTGGCTTACACCTCCCGACGTTCCTATCTCTAAGCTAAATAAAGTATTGAAAAGGTTGTTTCTTCTTTTACATTCAGGAATTTCATTATAATCACAGAGCACTAGAAACAGAGGAGGGTTTGATTCTACATATGCAGCAGTTTGGGCTTTGTGTCATGGCTCTGCCTCCAACTGAAAGTGTGACTTGACCAGGCTTCTTAGTCACTAGGGGTCCCAGATTGCTTCTCTGTCCTGAGGACTCAGAGGTCCCAGGATGGTGTCTGCCCAGGACACAGGCTATTCGGAATGGCTCATTGTCAGGTTCCTTTGACTTTGCTGTTATCAGTGTAAATTTCGGGGTCATTTAGTCAACAGGTGTTAATGAAACACCTATTATGAGCCAGACACCAAGCTACATGTGGAGACTCAAGACACAGGAAGGGGCCAGCTCTTGAAATCAAGGCAGGAACTGCCCTCATAGCGAGCATTGTCACATCCAACCTCTTCTTGCCCTTGGGCTGTGACCAGGACCTCTTTTCTGAACTCCACTGTGGTGACCCCTGACTGATCCTGTAGGTAGATGAAGCAAATAGACAGAAGCTGGAGACTGGCGATGGCAGAGCAGGGTCCTAATGCCTTCCGCTGTCCCTCCCCGTGGACACTGTGGGATGGGTGTCCACAGCCAGTGACTCACATGTCCTGCACCTGTGCGGGGACTGTGGGGAGCCAGGCTGTGGTGACTGCCATTTCCATCCAGCCTCCAGGATCCTGGGACTTTTCCTTCTGCAGAAGTGGGAAGAGAAATATTTTCCTTACAAAGCTGAATTGAATTTCTAAGTCATGCTACTTGGCAGCACTGTATCCTCAAGCTGTTCGATGTTTTCTTGGCTGCCTTTCTGACATGTAAATTAAACTATCATTTCTGCCCCAGCTACTTTTTCCTGGTGGTTCACAAAATGAATGCTGTAGAAAAGTTAGTTCTACACAAGAATTTAAACCATCTTAAACATTGTACTCATAACTTACCAGATTGGTGATTTTTTTTTTCCAAAGTAAGCCACCTCATTGACCAATCAGCATTTGTTCCCCGCCCCCCAACCCTCAGCTGAACACTCCTATTGCATACCTTAAATGTAGTGCATTGAGGCAGCTCACTACTTTGCTGCAATGGGTGTGTTTGCATGCTGGAAAGATGGTGGAAGTGAGAAACAGACACTGCTAACACATAGGATGACAATGCTCCAGAGTCTATTCTTCAGCAAGAAAGGGGAGGATTGGGCAGCCAGGGAGCACTCTGACCTCAACGAAGGCAAAATGTCCAGACAGTGAATAAACCCTATGGTCTACCTTGCCAAGTAATCGTGACAATTGAAAAAAAAACCAAAAATTTTTAGTAAACAGCATGAAATAGAGGCAAAAACATGGAACTGGAAAGTTCGGAATTCAATGTACTGATGTCCAAAGTGATTGCCTTGCTTAATCCAAGGACCTCACCTCTCTAAGCCCGAATTTCTTCATTTATAAAGTTATCATAGGATTCAGCTTGCTTGTTAATATGGAAGACTTGGAACAAGTGAAAATAGTTAATTCTCTTACCGTTTTAAACGAGATGTTTAATCATGTGACTAGATATCCAAACGTGAGGAAGGCAGGCACTAAGGCAAATGCACCTGCCCAGCATTTTCATTCTCCACTGCACCTGTAGTCTCACCTGCTGAATTAATAAACCTGCATACTTCTCTTTCCTTCCAAACCTTTTCACCTGCAAAAATTGCAGGGGTGAGCACAACCTTAATGCATCATTAGGGTTTCCAAACTTATTTTTTGTCTCACACGTTGACAGAGGTTTATTTCTTTCTTCTAAACAATATTTAACATCACTAATGTTGAATAAGTGGTGTGCTTTTATAGAAAAAAAAGGGGCACACATGACCCACCTTTATTTCCTTCACAGAATGTCTGTAAACAATTTTTCTGAGAAATGAACCACTACTGCCTACAGCAGTAGACTAAGTTTTGAAGACACTTTCTGGAAGCGGTGTAAGGGCTGTGGAGCTCAACCGCGCACCTCGGAGGCAGGTGCAGCTCCCTTTGGACTCAGGTGAAGTCAGGCGCCTCCGCTGGTGTGAGGTCCTCTCCACTTCCACCCACAGTTCTCACCACGGGCACCATCTAGGCTGAAGTCTGTTCAGATTTGCCCCTGTTATGTGTGGATGCTGTCTCTGTCACACTCTAATTGACGCAAAGTAGAGCTATTGATTTTGAACGATAATGCTGTGTTCATTCCCTTTGTTGAATGTATTTACTGTAAATGGATAGGTAAATGGCTGGTAAATACTTAGCATATGAATTAAGGATCAGTAAAATGCATCTCTCCTCACATGGCCAGTTATGCTCCTCAAAAAGAGTCACAATTAAAGTTTTCAGTGTCAATCATGGAATACATTGTGTTTTGTTTTTTTCCCATTTATTTATTTTATTGCATTTTAGGTTTTGGGGTACATGTGAAGAACATGCAAGATTGTTGCATAGGTACACACGTGGCAGTGTGATTTGCTGCCTTCCTCCCCATTACCTACATCTGGCATCTCTCCCCTTGCTATCTCTCCCCAGCTCCCCACCCCCCACCGTCCCTCCCCTATTTCCCCCCAATTGACCTCAGTGTGTAGTGCTCCCCTCCCTGTGTCCATGTGTTCTCATTGTTCAACACCCGCCTATGAGTGAGAACATGTGGTATTTGATCTGCTCTTCTGTCAGTTTGCTGAGAATGATGGTTTCCAGGTTCATCCATGTCCCTACAAAGGACCCAAACTCATCATTTTTGATGGCTGTGTAATATCCCATGGTGTATATGTGCCACATTTCCCCTGTCCAGTGTATCATCAATGGGCATTTGGGTTGGCTCCAGGTCTTTACTATTGTAAACAGTGCTGCAATGAACATTCGTGTGCATGTGTCCTTGTAGTAGAACGATTTATAATCCTTTGGATATATACCCAGTAATGGGATTGCTGGGTCAAATGGAATTTCTATTTCTAGGTCCTTGAGGAATCGCCACACTGTCTTCCACAATG
>NW_016107422.1:1442497-1468109 GCF_001604975.1 Cebus imitator | reverse complement strand
GATTTCCATTCTTTTGCCTTTGCTGAGGAGTGCTTTATTTCCAACTATGTGGTCAATTTTAGAGTAGGTGTGATGTGGTGCTGAGAAGAATGTATATTCTGTGGATTTGGGGTGGAGAGTTCTGTAAATGTCTATTAGGTTTGCTTGGTCCAGGTCTGTGTTTGTTTCTCAGAAAAATTATTTACAAGCAAATTCCGTGAAGGAAATTAAGGTGGATCATGCATACCCCCCTTTTCTTATGGAAGCGTATCATTTATTCAAAATTAGTGTTGTCAAATATTGTTTAGAAGAAATAAATAAACCTCTGAAATACTTTTGCATATACAAGAACACCCATGCAAACAAACATATCAGATTGTTTTACCAAAAAAAGTGCCAATAATCAGATGCCTTCAGAGTCCATCAGGAATCAGGGCTGCCTTCATAGTCACCTGTCACCTGCTACTTCCCCAGTCCACTTCCAAATCTCCCACCACCTTCACACAACCCACAGAGCTCCCTCACAGTGCACTTGGACATATCTTAAGTCCCATCTGTATTTCTTTGAATTTTAGTGCAATATTTTGTTTGCTATTGAAACACGTATTTTTTGACACTTTGATGTATACTTTATATTAAGTAAATTAAACATTCAGAATACTGCACAAATCATAAACGTACATCTGGAAATTCCACAAAGCGCACAAATCTATGTAACAAGCAATGAGATCAGGAAACGGTCTTATGGCACCTGCAGAAGCCCATTGGAGTCGACTTCCCATCAGCGCACCCCGGCCTCCTCTGAGGGAAGCCAGACCCTGTGACAGCAAGGCATCTGCTCACCTGGCTCTGGACTCAGTATGCATAGAATCCACAGTTTGTGCTCTCTTGAGCCGTACTCTTACACTGGGAATTGGGTCTGTGGGATGTACGCATGTCACTGCGTGTGGCTGTGTCTCCTTCATTCAGCATTCTGTTGTGACCCTCCCACTCTTCATGGACATCCAGATGGCTTTCATTGGAGGGCTATCTGATAAAGCTGCATACACATTATGGCATGTGCCTGTGCACATTTTTGTGGCATCCTTAACGGTGAATGGAATTGCTCAGTTATACACTTTTTCAGTTCAGTAGAATTGCCACATAGATTTCTAAAAAAGTTGTACCAATGTACACTCCTACCAGCAGTAGAGAAGGGTGGTAGACCATTCCTGTGTTGCTATAAAGAAATATCAGACACTGGGTGATTTATAAAGAGAAGAGGTTCTGCAGTCTGTACAAGCATGGCACCAACATCTCCTCTGCTCCAGGGTAGCCTCAGGAGACTTACAATAGTGGCGGAAGACAAAGGGGGAGCAGGCCTATCGCATGACAAGAAAATGAACAAGGGTCATGGGAAAAGTGCCACACACTTTCAAAAGACAAGATCTCATGAGAATTCACTCACCATTGTGAGGATGGTACCCAGAGGATGTTGCTAAATAATTCCAAAGAAATCCACCCCGTGATCCAGTCACCCCTCACACTGGGGATTTCAATTCAGCATGAGATTCAGAGAGGACACACATCCCAATCATATCAACAAGTGATCCTGCTGCTCCACACTTCTTCAAACACTCAATAGCATCTACCATTTCAGTTCGGCCATTTGGCTGAGTAGGTAGTACACAGCATTGTGCTTTACATCAAGTTTTATTGAAGGAGCACGTATTGATTGTAAGATATGTTCATTTGAGATATACAGCTTGCTGAGTTTTGACAGATACACTTAAAAGGGTCTCCAATTTCCTTCTGGCCAGTCTTCCCACCCCTACCCTCTGGCAGCTGCTATTCATCTCTATGCCTTAGTTCTGTTGTCCTGGAATTCCACAGAAATATAAACGGAAGTAAGTGTACTGTTCTGTGTCTGGCTTCTTCTGATGAGAATAATGTTTTTGAGATTCATCCATGTTGTCATATAAATTAGTGTTGTATTCATTTTTAGTGCTGATATTATTCCATTATATGAATATTTCAAAATACATTTATTCATTCTCTAATTGGAAAAAATGGAGATCATTTCCAGTTTTGCACTGCTGAGTAAAGCTGCCAGGGATATAAATGTGTAAGTCTTTTGCTAAACATGCCTTTCCATTACTCTTAGGCAAATACACAGGATTAGGATTGCTGGATTGTGTGCAAGTATGTGTTTAACTTTGTGAGAAACGGCCAGACTATTTTCTAAGGCAATTGCGCAATAATCCTCTCCTTCCACGGAAGTATGAGGTTTCCAGCTGTTCTGGATTCTTGCCTTATTCAGCGTTGTTGTTTTAAAAAATATTTTGGCCTCAGCTGGCGCGGTGGCTCATGCCTGTCATCCCAGCACTTTGGGAGGCCGAGGCAGGTGGATCACGAGGTGAAGTGATTGAGACCATCCTGGCCTACATGATGAAACCCCGTCTCTACTAAAAAATACAAAAATTAGCTGGATGTGGTGGCGCATGCCTGTAGTCCCAGCTACTCAGGAGGCTAAGGCAGAAGAATTGCTTGAACCCGGGAGGTGGAGGTTGCAGTGAGCCGAGATCACGCCACTACACTCCAGCCTGCCGCCTGGCGAGAAAGCAAGACTCCGTCTCAAAAAAAAAAAAAAAATTCAACCTTTTCAGGAGTCAGGTGGTGGTACCTCACTGTGGTGTTAATTATCATTCTCCTGGTCACTAAATGCTGTGTATCTTTTAATGTGTTAATTGATTATCCAAATATCATCTTTTGAGAAATGCCTGGATTTTGCCAATAGTGAATTAGGGTGTTTACCAACTTATTGAGTTGCAAGTCGTTTTTATGTTCTGCATACAAGTCTTTCGGATATTTTCTCCTATTCTGTGTCTTATCTTTTTATGTTTTGATGGTTTTGACCAAAGAGCAGAAGTGTTTATTTTGATAAAGCCCAACTTCCAAATATGTTCATTTATGATTAAGAATGCTTAAGAAATCTTTGCCTAGTTTCTGGTTTCCTCCTGTTTTTTTTCCCCCCTAGAAATTTTATATTTTTAAGTTTCTACACTTTGGTCTATTTTGTTTGAAGCTGTGTTGTGTGTGGACTGAGCTAACGGTTAGTGATACATTTGTCCATTTCACCATTTCCTTTGACTTCATGCTATTTTTAGCAGGCCTAGAGTAGTTATTTCTGAGGTGCAATTCTGCATCTCCATGGAAACCAGTGCATGTCTGGTGCAGTCTCTTCCCTCTCACTGGTTGGAGCTTGTCTATGTCCCCTGGGAGGCATGACCTGCTCCATTGACCACCCCCTGGTCCCCATCTTTGTCCTGACTCAGGGAATCTTACTCTAATATGTCCTTAGCTGAGAATGCAGCCTAAGGCTCAGTGGGCCCTGGAGCACACTTCTGGAGCTCTTTCTCCGAGAAACTTCCTTCTTGCACATACACTCCCCTCCAAATCTCAGCCACCTGAGTCCCCTATAATTCCTTTCCCTGTTTTAGAAAAGTCATAACCATTACTCATTAAATTTTCCTTCTTTCCATTTACTATGTCTTCTCATTCTGGGGCTCCACTTACAGGTATTTTAGAGCTATATGCTACATCCAATTTAACTCATACTCTGCCTTTTTACTCAATTTTATCATCGTACTTCTGTTTGAATATGTTCTGTTGGCCTGACTTTCCATTTCCTAATACTTTTCTTCTGCTGTTATGTATCAGGCATGGTGACACACACCTACAATCTTAGCAGCTTGAGAGGCTGAGGCTGTAGGATTGTTTGAGCCCAGGAGTTCAAGGCTGCAGTGAGCTGAGCTCACACCACTGCACTCCAACCTGAGTGACACAGAGAGACCCGTCCCTCCGCCCCCGAAAATACCTGCAGTTTTACCCTCCAATGATTCTTAATTTAACTGCAGTTATTATTTTTACATTCCAGAATGTTTACTTGATTCGTCTTTACACATTCTCATTCTTTGGTAGTATTTTCCATTTTTTCATGTGCCATCCACAGTTATTTATCTATTTTCTTTAACATACTCATCATAGTTATACCACAGTCCTTGTCAAATAGCTCAGATATTTGCATCATCTATTGATCTGTTTCTACAGTCTATTTTTTATCTTTAATTTCAGTATGTGGTACTGCCTTTAAGGATACCATTTTATTAAGTACTAGACATTGTGGATAAAATATTGTATGTTTAATGATGTTATCCTCTTCCTAAGAGAGTTCATCTTTACTAAGCCCATAGACAGGGATTGATCATCATAATCCAACCAGGAACTGTGCTTAACTAAAGCCAAGTCTCAATCTGACCTGACCGTGGTTTTACCTGAGAGCCTGGTGCATTCACAGCATTGCCCTTCTGGTGGGTCATAAATTCCAACCTGTGGCTCATGAAAGTGACAGAAACTCCCATCATTTTCAGAGATTTTTGTATAGGCTTTTAGCTTCTAGCTCAGGGCATCCCTGGGATTTTCCAACCTGCTTGAAGAAAACCTAGCTATACTCTCAACACCTATTTCGTCTTCACTGCAGGCTCTTCTGGTGTGTCTACACCTCACGACAGGGGCAAAGCTGGACTCTCAATCTCATCCAGGCCCAGAGATTCTAGAATAAGATTGTTGCAGGAGTCAGCTCCTTTCTCTAAGGTTCTCCCATCACCCTGCCGCCTTCAAGAAGGTGGTTTCTTTATTTTATCTTGCTTGTCTAACTGTTCTCTAGAGAAAGTTGCCTTCCATCGTCTTCCGTCAGCTCTTCCTGTCACTGAGAAACTTTGGGTGCGACAGATGTGCTCTTGTTCACCTCTGTTTTGGGCTTGTGCTCATCCTCCAGTAGGGCTTCTCCTGCACCCAAGACTAAACACATCCTTCTTATTTACTTTTTTTTTAAGACAAAGTCTTGCTCTGTCACCCAGGTGGGAGGGCAGTGGCACGATCTTGGCTCACTGTAATCGGCTCCTCCTAGGCTCAACCAATTCTTCTGCCTCAGCTTCCCAAGTAGCTGGGATTACAGGTGCAGGCTGCCACGCCCTGCTAATTTTTGTATTTTCAATAGGACTGGTCTCAAATTCCTGACCTCAGGTGACTCACCTGCCTGGGCCTCCCAAAGTGCTGGGATGACAGGCATGAGCCACTGTGTCTGGCCTAAATTCACCCTTCTGTCTATGACACCTTCTGGTACATTTCCTGTTTTACTTTTAGCATTTTAGTGTTTTATCCATATAGAAAATGTAAAATCCATGTGATACAGAGTCCCTTCCTGGTGAAATCTATGCCTAATAAGCTGTCCTTTTCTTCTATGACTTTGAATTCTGCCTTTACCCACATTGTGGTTTCAATAAGTCCCCAATAAACTTCACCTTCAATGCACCAGTGTTAGGATATGGGGCCTAATGAGAGGGCTTGGTCCGTGAAAACTCTGACCTCATACATGAATTAAAGTCATTATATTGGGAGTGGACTCACTATAAAAGTGTGAGTTCTCTCTCTCTCCCCTCCCCTGCTTTTGCCCTTCCACCTTCCAAAATGGGACAGCACAGCAGAAGGGCCCTCACCAGATGTGGGCTACTTGATCTTAGACTTTCCCTCCTCCAGGACTGTAAGAAATAAGTCTGTTCTTTATAAACCACCCGGTCTCAGGTACTCTGTGACAGCAGCACAGAACAGATAGCAGTGACCTGAAACACACAGGCGTCTGGTCCTCTGTTCTGCTTGCTTTACTGCTTTACTTGTTAATCCTGCATTAGGTAAATACTTCTTTACTCACTGCAGCAATCATACTTTTTGATGTTTTGAAGAATGAGTTCCCTCCCCCATCCCTCCAGGTAAGTTTCAAATCAGCTATTGTGTTTCTCAAAAAGTACTGTTAAGATGTTGGTAAAAGTTGCAAGAAAACACAGGATAATTATTGGGTAAATGACAACTTTACAATAAGAAATTTTAAATAATCATTGTTAAGAATACAAATCTACATTCCAAGTTGCCATGTAATAAACTGAGAATATACCAGCACATTTTAAAATGTAGTTATTGAAATTTAGCATTTTAATATCTTTGATGTTTAGGAGAAATACAGTACTCTAAAATTTTATTTGGTAATTTAAAACGTTACATACATGCACAGCATGTGTATAATTTATTTCCTTACTCTGCATCCACTCTTAGAAGCATGCAGGTTTTGCGTTAAGGTGTGGTGGCTGATGCTGCCATGTGCCACCCACATCCTGTCCTCTGTCCTCTTAGGAGAAAGAGACCCTTTCCTCAGCTTCTGGGGGTGTTGTCAGGGCTCACAGCTTTGTCCCTCCCCAGGAATTTCACAGGTTAGAGCGAGCTTCGTTTTCCCTGGGAGTAGCTGGTTCCCGTGCAGGTTCAGAGGCTCAGCCACAGTGTGGGGTGACTCTGGGTACTCTGGCTCACCTTCCTCCCTGCCAACCCCACTTGCTCCCTTTCCCCAGGGGTCTTGCCTGGGGAACTCCACAGTCAACTTCACGAAAGCAACTCTCTGCTTCCTGTTTCCCAGGAAGCCCTACCCGGTAGGAAGCTGACCCTGAAATGGAATTTGGGGGCTGGATGGCCCGGAGTGGCGGGCAGGCGGTATTTCACCTCCAATGGTGGGTGGGGCTCTGACAGTTCCCAGCACCGAGGAGGGATGGCACTGCTGGCATTGGTTATTGAAGAGCTGGGGTGGGACTCTGGTGGAAGAGCAGACAACAGTGGTGCCATGTGCCAGGCATGAGTGGAACCTGCTGCACTCAGGGGGTCGCCCCCCAGCCAGGTCCCGGCACCACACGGCTGCCCAGGACTCCCTTCCACACTTTAAAACCTCCCTCCATGCCAGCCACCTGTGGGAGCTGCTTCCCCAGGAGTCAGACAGAGGAGGGAGTCTTCCCGCCCAGCTATTGTGCATAATAATAACAACACATCACAATGTTTTTCGTTTGCATCACAGCTAAAATTGCTACAAAACTGTATTTCCCAAGTGTGCTTTCTGCAACAATAGTCCCAAGAGACGCCTTGAAGACAAGAAATGTTCTGTGGTCACCTAAATCTGGAAAGTGCTTTATAGGATCTCCCTGCTAGGAATCCAAAATGCACACTAGCTATTACAGGCTCCGAAGAATTTTGCTACAAAGAATACCATTTGTTTATTTCAATGCAGTGTTTTCAAAATGGAATTTAACATGCAATGCTTACCGGTGATGACACCTGGCCTGTCGTTTTGTGGACACTCCAGAAAAGCTGCTGAAAGTCGTTTTTATATAAACACATTGCAGCTGTCCAGAGGTGAAAGCGTGAAACATACAGTGTGCAAATACCAGTGTCACTGACATTTCACTGTAGCAACTTCAGCCATTCTGCCTGCCCTTATGGATCTGACGGGTTGGCGGTCCCAAAGCAGGTGCTCACTCTCCCACATTGGGACTGTTTGAGGGTGTCTTTATACCCATCGACACCCTCCATGCTCTCCTACGCACACCCCTGAGTGACCCCCGGCAGCCTCACCGTGGGGAGCCAGTGAAGACATGGACAGCCAAGTAGACCCTGGGTGGCAGCATTCTTCCTCCTCAGTCTGACATTCTCCCTTTTGCAGTGGCCTTGCCTCTAGGAAGCTGTGAACTGGATTCTCAATTTCCCTCAGTGCTAACATTCTGCTCTCACCGTGGGAGCGGCAGAGACAGGAGATATCCTGAATCAGTTTGCCATCTGTATGATTCAGGCACATCACCTGCTGAGTTGTCACTGAGCTCTCCTGGATCCCCACTTCTGAGTCCACTTTATTCTCAGTAAATGCGCACTACGTTTCACGAGAAACCTCAGAGCCACAGAGTCCGTTGCAGCAGGGTGTTCCAGGCAGTCCAGGAGCTGGGGCTTCTCTGCAGCTGGGGGAGCTCCAGGGAGCTCCTGCCTGTGCCCTAGGAGAAGCCCCATGTCCCAGGATGCCAGGGATCTAGGGTGGCAGGCACAATTCCCAGGGACACATGCAGGGTCTCAAAGGAAAAAGAGGTGTGTGTCCAGTGCAGGTCAATGCTTAAAAGCAAGTTGGAATGGGCACAGGGTCGTTCCCGACTTGGAAAGGGCCCCCATCCCAGTGGAACTTCTGCAGGCTGTAGGCCCTCAGGTCCTCAGTGAGAGTGACGCTGCTTCAAGGCGCACACTCCTGGAAGGGGTAGTGGCTGCAGCCAAGCCCTTAGGAAAGCGGGCAGAACAAGCTCCAGTGGCCTCTGCCTGCCCCCATGCATGCCCCTGCCTGCCCAGAGCTCTCTCCACGCCCCACACCCTCGGCGTCACTGACTCCACCCCTCCTTCCGTACTCAGCCCTGGCGTCACTTCCATGCCCAGGCTTTCTCATGGGTGCGCACTGCGATCACCCAGGGAGCCCTGAAGATGCGACGCCTGGGTGACTTCCCTGAGATTCAGAATCGTTGTGGGATTCGAAATCCAGATGTGACCCAGGCTTGGTTTTCAGATGCTCCAACATGATTCCATTGTGTGGCCAAGGCCACAAACCTCTGTCTACAGGAAATTCTCTTGCTCCATCCTCTGACCCAGTGAGGGGTAGGAACTCTGCAATCTGTGCACGCCAACCCAAGGCATTGGCCAATCAGCCTTCGAGACCAAAACTCACCCTTCCCGGGATCAGCCCCCACCTTTCCTGCTTAGACCCCACTGAAAGGCCCCAGTTAAAATCTGTGGCTGGGCCGTGGGTGGCAAGGACAGGAGGAAGGGCAGAGAAGTCACAGTTCTGGGCCCCAGGCTGGCGTCTTCTCTATTAGATAACATTCAGAATCTCAGTCCCTTGAGGCTTTTACGTTGAAAAAAATGTTGTTTTATAGATTTTTTTCTTCCTCTACCATTTTTAATACCTAGCCACATAGTACAAAGGATTTTAAGATGTTTTCTTTTTTTGTGAGCAAATGTTGCTCATTTCATCACCTTAAAAAGTGCCCCCCTCACTCAAGTCACAAACAGCCCATAGTGCCTGAAAAGGTGGCCTTCAGATTAATGGACCATTTTTCTCAAGTTGGCCTCGGTCTGAAAAATCAGGGCAGCCTGTATAGTCTCGTGGTGAAAAGAAATGTCTTTTCACATCCTCCAATAAGACCTTACCCAAAGCACAATAAATGGAGAAAATATGTCTCATCACAATAAAATCTAAAAATACACCAAGCCAGTTGCTAAATATGATTTTTATAATTACTGGGATATTCTTATTTTATATTATTAAAGTTTGATATTTTTAAATGAGATTTTCTATCCCCTTGAGCGGGGCTTTTCTTAAAATAATTGAATTCCTCTACGTTTTGATTAAACCCTTAACCAAGATCACTGTGTATGAATGATAAAATGCAATTACTTTTAAAACCACAGTTGACTTCAAAATTTCCATCAATGACCTGACTTTAAATAGTTTGTTTATTTAAAACTTGGGTAGGGAGCTATGACCCCCTTCCAGAATTGTGAGGGTGGACCCTCCCCAGCTGAATCTTACACTCACCCCAGCTTTTTCTCTGTGCTCCAACCCACCTGCCTACCAATGGACGCTCTGCCCTGCAGCCCCAGACTTTTGGCAAACGCTATTCTGTCTGCATCTCTATGACCCCAAACGCTGCCCTTTCACCATCCCTTGCTCCTAGGGACCTCATCCTAGACACCACTCCCAACGTGAAACCTTCCCTGACCCTCCCTGGAGCCTAGACCAGCCCCCACAGCTGCAATTCATCCCTTCTAGCAGGTACAACGTGGACCCTGCTGTCCGGGTGTGTGCTTACTGGAGTGTCTGCCACCATCCCTGGACTACAACCTCCCGAGGCCAGGGCTATATCTCCACGGGGGGTTATTGCCATGGTGTGTCCAACCAAGTGCCTGGCCTTGCGGGGAGGTCAACACGGACACCAGGGGAGGACGGCTGGACAGTGAGCCTCGTCCTGACCCGGGAGTGGGAAGCTCTGGTTTGCTGAAGGAGCTGAGCTTTGCTGCCTGTGGTAATCATGCTTTCATTGCACTCAGGAAGGCTAAATGGGAATGTGTTTCCATGACATCGTCTCTGGAATGGTGACATTTTATCTAAAGGGATCTGTGGACCTCGAGGATGTAAACTGGAATATTTGATGCTTCCATTGCAGCCGCCCACAGGGTGTATCCTTGTTACTTCAGGCTTGGAAAATAGTTATGTGATATTTTAATTTTTAAAATTCCTGGTGGCAGGACTTTCCATACTTTTACTCACTGGAAAGATTCTCCGTGCTTTCAAAATGATTTTCACTGAATGGTGCTGAAAATGCAGCGCCTTCACCCTGCCAGTAGTGGACCTGCTCCCACTCCCTGCGTGAGTGCTGTCCCCTGGGGGGCCACGCTGGTTCACGCACTCTCAGCACCCCACCAGCAGCCCACCCTCTTCCCCTCCGGCTGCCTCTGTTTCCTCTGTTTAAATCAGGTCAGTGTGGTCAGAGCTGCAGACGCTGATGGGGGCAGGAGAGGTAGACCAGCTGCAGTGAGGCCCACGTGAGACTCAGTCGGCCCAACAGCAATGGGAGCGGACAGCGGATGTGGAGAGAAGCCGCGGCCGTGCGTCCACAGGTCTCCAGGGGTGATTAGCAGAGGTGCGCTTATCGGGCCAGGGAGCTTTTGCAGACTTTGACAAGGCATCGATTTCTCCATCTGTGGTTCTGCTCGTCTCTTCAAGGTACTAAATAGAAACTTACCTCGTAAATGTCCTGTGGGTTGCTTTATGGGATCTGGTCTCAGGAGGCTGCAGGATTATTCATGCTGAGGAAGGCTTGAAATAAAGTCAAGCACAATACTCTGTGTTTCCGTTACTGAAAACCCCGATGCTTATGTTTGTCTTTTACAGGGACTCAGGGCCCTTCAGCTTCCCCCTGCAGGTGAGATTCCCTTTGGGATGTGTCCCATAGTTCTGCCACATGAGTCTCAAGCTGGCCTGATCTACGCTTTGGAATCCATTTGGCCTGCAGTTCTTGAGGAAGGTAAATTCTCAGCGTAGTCACCCGGAGGGACAGCCCATTCCTTCTTTCCTGGCCTGCCGCTCTAGATGGAAACAGCCACCTTGCAGCTGCCAGCCAGCGGTGCCCTTGCTGGATAAGGGATGAGGAAGAGCAGCACCACGGATGGGAGAGCACCAGGCCCTCAGGGGAGGACAATCCTGAATGACAGAGGAGCACCACAGATGATGGAGCCCCAGGCCTACAGGGGAGGAGGATCACGAACAACAGAGGAGCACCACGGATGGGAGAGCCCCAGGCCTACAGGGGAGGAGGATCACAAACAGTGGAGGAGCACCACGGATGGGAGAGCACCAGGCCCTCAGGGGAGGACAATCCTGAATGGCAGAGGAGCATCACGGATGAGGGAGCCCCAGGCCTACAGGGGAGGAGAATCACGAACAGCAGAGGAGCACCATGGATGGGAGAGCACCAGGCCCTCAGGGGAGGACAATCCTGAATGGTGGAGGAGCCCCAAGGATGAGGGAGCCCCAAGTCCACAGGGGAGGAGGAACATGAATGGAGGAGGAGCCCCAAGGATGAGGGAGCCTCAGGCCTGCAGGGGAAAAGGATTCTGAACAGTGCAGGAGTACTGCAGACGAGGGAGCACCAGGCCCTTAGGGGAGGAGGATCATGAATGGAGGAGCACCGTGGAGGAGGGAGCACCAGGCCTGCATATGAGGAGCCTCTTCGAGTGGGCGGGGCTTCAGCACATCCTCCTCTCCAATGTCTGTCATCTGCACCCTCTGTAATGATGCGTCTGTCACAAATCCCTGCCCTTTACGATACTCAGGATGCAATAAATGCAGTTGCACCTTTGTACAATTTGTTCACCCAGAGATGTCTATTTTTAGAGACTCACTTCAAATTAGCCACATTAGTTGGGTAGGAAAACGTGTTTCCTTGACAACTTCCAGGTTCTCGGGGATCCTGGAACAAGGCCAAGCCTGTTGTCCTGTCAAGGCCTCCGGGTTCCTAGGTGAGAGGAGTAGACAGTACTCTTGCTGATCTCATCACTGAGGGTTTTCTTGGGGGTGTACTGGGTACCTCTCAGAACCTCCTTGGGGTCTGGGCACCCAGCTCACTGCCTGCACAGACGGGAACCACAGCCCTCTTCTCGCTGGCCCTTGTGCTGGGTAGGGCTGAGCTGCCACCTCTCCAACTGCCAGGTCCTGAACCCGTCTGGCTCCCCGCGGCAGTGCTCTGACCACCTGCATCGGCACAGCTGCCCTTTCAGCTCTGGGATTTCCATCTTGACACCACAGAGGCTCTTCAGGCTCTGGTGTCTTTGAGTCCTCAGCTCCTGATGTAAAGTCCAGGGCGGGTCCTTCATACTGACCAAGCCCAGGACAGGAGCCACACTCATCCCCAGGAGGAAGAAGGTGCATGGCTGAACTGGCGGCTGTTCCATGGGGCAGGCGGGTTCCTGCCTCTCACTCCAACCCACAGGAGGGCAATTCCCCAACCTAGGACACAGGATGTGTGACAGTCGATTTTACGTGTCAAGCAGATCACTTTCCCCAGTGTGGGTCAGCCCCTTCCAACCTACTGAGCCGGAAAGAAACACAAAGGCTGAATGGGAAGAATTCTCTCTGCCTGACTGTCTTGGAGCTGGGATGTTGGTTTTCTCCTGCCTTCAAACACGGACTCAAACTAGAACCACAGCATCAGCTCTCCTGACTCTCAGGCCCACGGACTCAGGCTGGAGCCCACATTATCAGCTTGCCTGATCTCAGGCTTCTCAAGCTCCAAAAGTTCATGAGTCAATTGTCTATAGTAAATACCCTCCATAACTATTTAGATAGATGATAGATAGATAGAAACATACATACATACATATGCACATATATACATAGCTAGCTAGATACATACATATATACATGGATGGATGGATAGATGAATTAATAGATGAATTAATAGATAGATGAATAGATAGATAGATAGATAGATAGATAGATTGATAGATGAATTAATAGATAGATAGATAGATAGATAGATGAATTAATAGAGGAGTGATGGATGAATAGGCAGCTTTTTTACAAGCTGCTTTCAACAGGCATCCACTGGTTGGCAATATTCACAATGCCATTAATGTGCAATATTTAAATGTTGTTTTTAAATGTCTAGAATTTAAGAATAAAACATTCTACTTTATGTTCTCATCTTCCATGTAGAGATTCAAAATAAATATTTTAAACCTTAAAAATCCAGTTTTATTTTTGCAAACACGTGAACTTAATACCAAGAAAAACAATTTCATCAGATATCATATTTTTTTTCAAAGAGAATGAAATTGGTTCATCCACCCTCAGCTCTCAGCCTAATCAGATGGCTCTTTCTAAAGGTAATATCCATATCTGAAATGTAATTTATGCCCTGATTCATCTGGTCAGACTGTGGGAAAAGTTACCAGGGGTATGCACTTCGCACAGCGCTGAAGCACCTTTCAGAAGGCTCACACTTAATTATCAGATGTTCAAAAGTCAAAGTAAAGTGATTGCTAAGAGCTGCAATGTGACTATTTTAGGTAATTCTCCAGCCATTGAGAAGGTGCGGGCCGCACAGCTGCGGTGGGACTGTGCTCCTCATCGGAAGATCGAGGCCCCCAGAACTGTGTCCACCAGGCCCCCTCTTACCTCCTTCAAGCAGAGCTGTCCCCTTCCAACACTTATTCTGATTTCCTTGGTGCCTTGGTTGTTTTCAGAGTCCAAGGCACAGTTTATGAATCTGGAGTCAACACTGCTCAGTGTAATCTCATCATTCCTACAGCCAAGCGTCCCCCCAGCAGGCACCACTGGGAGACCGACTCCTCTAACGGTGAGCCAGGC
Organism: Cebus imitator; assembly: GCF_001604975.1. NCBI lineage: Eukaryota > Metazoa > Chordata > Mammalia > Primates > Cebidae > Cebus > Cebus imitator. The sequence goes on along the minus strand of NW_016107422.1, from coordinate 1,454,320 downwards.
CGCTCCTCTGAAGCCCAGGATACGATGCAACCCGGGACACGGGTCCCCCATGCTTCTCTTTGGATCAAGCCTTGGTTGTTCTGATCTCTGGAGCAGGATCCCGAGTCCCAAGACCCCCACACCCCCGCCATGGGACACGGGCACCATCAGGACAGGCTCAAGTTGTTCATTCATTTTTCTCATAACTCATAGGGGGCATTCCCGTTGCGGTAGTCTCTTGAGTTACGCAGTCATGAATTTAATTCTGCAATTGTGTTTCAAAGGCCATTGCAGACTCTACGTCCCAAGGAGGTCTCAGAAGGAACATCAGCTGAAGACGTTCACAGCACCTTTTCGGGGGTTTTACCCAGGAAATCATTCTCTGTTCTGTTCTTTCTTTTGGCCTCTGTTCTCTCTCCAGAATTGTAGGTCCAGATGGGAGAATTATTCTTGCCCTGAGCAGAAATATTGCCAAGCTTGCACTGGTCCTATTTCATGCACAGTAATTCAGGCAGGACTGTTTGTAAATTTTCCATGAGAAGCTGGTTTGGTCAAGTGAGTTTAGAGCAGTCAGTGGGAGTTGATCAGCCATTGTGGGATAAGGCTTTGGCCTGGAGTTGGGTAAAACACCCCAGGGGTGCCTCAGTGAGCTCAAGTAGTTTTGTGAACGTCTCAACTGTTCCAAGCATGTGTGTGAGAAAGACCGATGCCAATGTCTGCAGGGTGGCTCTGCCCGCGGCTCTCATCTGAGGAAGCCAGCAGGGAGGAAGGCGAAGAGAACGCAGGCAAGACGCTCCATCCCACGAGGCTCACAGAACGTCCTGAAGCCGTCCGGGGAGTCACGTAGCAGAGAATGGCCCGTCGACCTCTCTGTCACAGGTCATGACACAGGGAACTGGCCTTGACACACAACCACAGGTGACCGCGAGAAGGGGAACAGCAGAAATGAGTGGCAGGAGATGCGGATTCTGGCCACAGGCCCTCTTCACCCAGGATAGGACTTGGCTCCCTGCCAAATGGTAACACCAAGACTTCAGGCTTAGGTTTCACTTTAAATAAAAGATGTAAGTTATGCACTTGGTAACATTTTCCTTTTCAACTGACTTGTTCCAACTTACCAATCAACCCCCAGCAGGTACCTATCAAACAGAAAGCACCCCCAGTACGATCTGCAATGTTGGGGTACCCCGTTCCAAGACAGCGGATGCTTGGGGCAGCGGGAAGGTGCCGGTGGTGTTACCAGGCATTTGGGAGGGTGTGGGCCTGGAGTAGGGTGCAGGAGTTCCCTCTCAGGTAGGAAGACCCTGACCGTGGGGGTCTGTACACAGAGCCCTGGCAGACAGGGAGAACGAGAGGGCGTGAGATGGAGGCGGGAGGGAGGGAGGGAGGGTGTGTCGGACAGGCAGGTCCCTGCAGCTGCTGCATGAATCTCCAGGATGATAACAACTGGAAGTCAGGCTGGAGCTGCAGGGAGGAACCCAAATCCGTGGCCGTAAAGGGCAGGCTGAAGAGTGGACACTGTCCATGGACTTGGGAGCCATGCTGATTGACTCTGCCCTTAGAGCCCTGCAGGACAGTCCAGCTTGGGTCTCCCTGGACAGACACAAGGCTCCAGGGTGGAGTCCACTCTGCATCTTTTCCTCCTTCCAGGGACTCATTCCTCGACTCATGGCCCCATCCTCAACCTTCAGAGCAGTGACACCCATCCCTCTCAATGTCCTGGTGGTCACCTACTCCCTCTCAGCCTCCTGTGGTCACCTCCTCCCTCTCACCACCCTACTTCCCTCCCTCTGACCTGCCTGGTGGTCACCTCTCTCTCTCTCTGACCATCCTTGTGGTCCCCTCTCTGACTCTTTTCTGCCTCCCCCTTCCCCTTTAAGGATGCTGGTGGTTATACTGGGCCCTCCCGGATGATCTGGGCTCATCTTCCTATTTTAAGGGCAGCAAATCAACCATAGTAATTTCATCTGCCACCCCACATTTCCCACTGCCATGGAAGCCAACTTATTCATAGGCTCTGGGGATTTGGATATGAATGACCTTAGGTGAGGGACATTATTCTGCCCCCCACAACTATTAACTGTTAAAACGTAACACAGGAATGTAAACCTGATGATGGTAAATGCCCAATATTTCTTTTGCAAAGTTTTTGAATGAAAGAAAATAATCTAAATGAAAATATTTGTTTTGACAATTGTATTTTTAGGGTTTATGCCACATGTTTGAAAAAACAAAACAAAACAAAACAAAACAAAACAAAACAAACAGATCATTAACCAAAAAGAAAAAAATCCATTAAACGCAGGATAAAGTCATCCGTCCAGATCGCCTGGTGTCAGGAAGTCAGTTCCTAGTTTAGATTCTATAGAGTTTCAAATCAATCCTAAACATCTCATAAGGAATGGCCATTGTAATTCCTGGTCATAAACCAATCCATGAAACGAAGCACACTGTGTCCCAAAGCCCTTGTTCCCCATGGTTTTCTTACCTGTCTTCCTTACCTGTCTTACAACAGAAGGCCGTCGCCAGATCCAGGAGGGAGGGAAAATGGGAGTAGGTGGAGAGCGCCAAGGAGATGAGATGACCACCCATCCCCGCGCCTGGGGCTGACAGGTTCCCAGATGCCAGGTTTTCCACTGTAAAACCCAAAACGCCCCAGGCTCACTGGGACCATCACTCGCCTCTTCCAGGCGTGAGTCCCCACACGACATTAAGAATTAGGACGCAGGTAGAGAATTGTTTGATTGTCCCCCAAAATGTGATCACGCCTACCAAATGCTTGCTACACAAATTGCCCCATCCTCCTGGAAGCATCACAGCCCATGAGGTCACTGCCGCTGTCTTCATGAATGGGGAGACTCAGGCTGGGAGCCACGCGTGTGACGTACAGCAAAGTCCAGAGCTCAGCCCAGGCCCGTCCGGCCCCAAGGCCCACTCTCCTCACCTCCCCGCTCAGCGGCTCTGTCAACGGTTGCCAGCGATGGATCTGCTGTTTGTTCACCCTGCACTGAGGTCATCAGAGATCAAAATGGCTCCTGTGTGGCCTCCTGTGTGCACCAGTGTCGGGGGAGTGTTTCCTTCCACTAGCATTTCTCCTCTCTCCTCGGTGTTATTTAGACATCTTACACAATTTTTCACGATGAACACTCTTTGCATTTGCACCAAAACCAAATGCAACCTGCCTCCTTCCAGAATTTGTTTGCATCCTATGATTTTGTTTTCGGACTCTGCAATTACACAGCTCTGCAGACTTGGAGCTGAGCCAGCCCCAGCTTGGGCTCTTGTGCACATTTCATTTGGGTTTTCCTAGAATGTCTGGCCTTTGCTACAGATACCGGACGTCTGAGGCTCACACGGGTTCCTGCGGAAAAATAAGCAGTTCGAGTACAAGGTGTATTGGAGTCGAGAGGAAATGGTCAGATATAAATAAACACAAGGGGAAAGAAAGGCACATACATCGAATGCTTAGAGTAATGTATAACTATTAAAAGGTTTTGAAAACCTCATTTTATCTATCACTGAGATCAAAGCCGCAGGCAGCAGTCTCCAGGTGGAGTCACTGGCTAATGTTATTCATAGCCAGTCGTTAACAGCTTCCATCCCCCGCGTATTTCCACATTCTGCTTCAGTCTTCCTCCATGCAGACTTGTCAAGCAGGGGGATTCTTGTCCCACCCCACAGGCCACACAGAAGAGGAGAGCAGAGGTTTTTAATTGATGCGTCTTAGGCTGGGAACTTTACTGAGGTCTTCATCGTCCCTCAATCCTGCCTGTATGACAATCTGGAAAAAAGTAAAAGCTCCCGGTAGAGCTCACCAACATGAAACGTTTCTGAGTGAAAATGCTGCATAAGACGGTGCTCAGCAGTGCATCCTGAACGGGGTGCCCTTCGGTGACTCTGACGCCCCCACTGGGAAAGCCCAGGGCCCTGGGGAACCAGCTGAGCACTCCCCTTCTCTCCAGCCTTCGCTCCAACACACACAGGGGACACGTCAGAGAATTCCAGGAGCCCCCTGGGGTTCTGTCTCTTTCATTTTCCTGATGATGTTAAAAGCCCAGGTGTGTAGACACAGACACAGACACATCCATGCATAAAAACATATACACACATGTGAACACACATGTAGACAGGCACACATACACATAAGAGCACACACACAATCTGTTCTCAAGTGTGTAACTCCCAGTAAAACGTTACTTCATGTCAAACATGATTTTTGACCCATAAATAAAAATAATCCCTTATTCTTGGCTTCTTTTTCCAATGCTTATGTTAAACCTTTGTTTTTCAGATCCTATGTGACTGGACTTAAGGAATTCTGAAAAGCTTGCTGCTGAGGGGCTCCAGAAGAGTCACAGATGGTCGACGTAGCCAACTTCGCCGGTTCTCTCATTGTTGGTTGTATTGTGTGATTTTCCCTCCACTCTGCATATCTGTGGAGCAGAGAGAACTCATGGCCTGGAAAGTCATCAAAATTTGTTTTTACACTAGCGAAGTTAGTGTAAAAACTGGCACCAAAGGGAGGAGTGGAGAGGGACAGAGGGAGGAGGAAGGGAGAAGAGGAAGGAAGGGATGAGAAGAGGAAGGGGCAGAGAGATAAACAGAGGGAGGAGCAGAGGGAGGAGCAGAAGGAGGAGCGGAGGGAGGAGCAGAGGGAGGAGCAGAGGGAGGAGGAGAAGGAGGAGCAGAGGGAGGAGCAGAGGGAGGAGCAGAGGGAGGAGCAGGAGGAACAGAGGGAGGAGCAGAGGGAGGGGCAGAAGGAGGAGCAGAGGGAGGGGCAGAAGGAGGAGCAGAGGGAGGAGCAGAGGGAGGGGCAGAAGGAGGAGCAGAGGGAGGAGCAGAGGGAGGAGCAGAAGGAGGAGCAGAAGGAGGAGCGGAGGGAGGAGTGCTGGTAGAGGAGTTTCCAGGCAAAGCTGGCCCAGCCCCCACCCAGCCTTCACCCAACTGCAGCTCCCTGGGCTGCCTCAGTGGTGTCTCTTTGCCCTCCCCTTTTCGAGTCTCCAACTCCTGTCCTTAGAACAAGTACGAGGGAATGCGGTGCCTCCGTTTTGTGCTTTTGTTTCTAAGCCAACCTTAGCTGCCTTCAGCCGCACGTGGGCTGGCCCCGTGGTGTGCTGTGGTTTCCCTCTTGTGATGGAAATAGCTCTGTGGCTTCAGATAACCGTGGCCGTGGCCTGGGCATCCTGCTTCCTCTTGCTCGTCCACAGCAGCTTCCCTTGGAGACCCCGAGACGCCTGTGCACCCTCCCAGCTGCCCCCAGGGCTTCTGCCCTGCTGGGATCCCCTTGGCCATGCCTACACACACCCGACCTCAGGGGACACTGGCTCTGTGCCGGCAACAAGGCAGCTGTCCTCACCATTGACAAACCCCTGGTGCTCTGAGCACTGACGTTTCTAGAAGACTTAATTTTTTTGGAGAAGTTTTAGGTTCACAGCAAAATTGAGTGGAAGGTGCAGAGAGTTGCCATGTACCCCTCTCCCTGCCCCCAGCCTCCCCACCATTAATAGGCACCACTCTGGTGGGTGTTACAATTAATGAGCTGGTAATGATGCATTACTATCAACTAAAGTTCATGGTTTACATGAGGGCTCACTCTTGTCGTTCATTCTGTGGGTTTGAATGGATGCACCATGACACGGACCCACCATTATGGTGTCACACAGAGCAGCTCCATTGCCCTAAAAGTTTCCAGTGCTCCACGGATGCCTCCCTCCCTCCCACCAACCCCTGAAACCATGGATTTTTTCACGCCTCCTTAGTTTTGCCTTTTCCAGAATGTCCTAGAGTTGGAATCATACAGTGTATGTCTGGCTGGCTTCTTTCTCTTAGTCATAATGCATGTAAGGGTCCTCCATGGCTTCTCATGAATTCATAGCTCATATGTGAACACCGAATAGCATTCCACCATCTGTATATGCACCACAGCTTATTCACCCCTTCGCCAACCGAAGGGCACCGTGGTTGCTTCCAAGCTCTGGCGATTATGAACCAAACTCTATAAACAGCTGCGTGCAGGGTTTCATGTGGACACAAGTTTCTAACCAGCTCTGACATTTGCAACAACCAGAAATTGGGACCGCCGGGAATGGACGCAGGGCGTTTGTGTGGAGGAGAAAGAGCTTCCTTTCTCAACGCGCTTCAGCTTCACACATCTGAAGAGCGTCTGTGTCCCCTCACAGACCTGCACTCTGACCTGACTGGTGTACACCCCGACACAGCTCATGGCAAGTGCGTGTACCCCCAGGGGCCGCTGGGCCTTACACGGTAAAACAATGCCCTGCGCAGCCTTAGCTGCGAAGCAATAGCCTAGAGATGAGTAAAAGCTGTCGGAAACGGAAGCTCGGTGTCACAAAGAAAAATCAGCACTGAGACAAAGGATTTTTCAGCCACACAATTTTTACTTCCTGGACTGCAGGAAGGGTACCCTCACTAGCCATCTTGCCATGAGAGTACCGCGAACAAAGGAAAGCAGACATATTTATTCCTTATGCATTTGGGGTTGTCATTACTTCTGTGTCTGATCTCCGTTGGCTGGAGCCAGACCTCACAACCTAAACTTAAACCCAATCGGCTAATAACTTAAAAATGATCATTAAAAAATCAGGAGACAACAGATGCTGTAGAGAATGTGGAGAAATAGGAACACTTTACACTGTTGGTGAGAGTGTAAATTAGTTCAACCATTGTAGAAGACAGTGTGGTGATTCCTTAAGGATCTGGAAATAGAAATTCCATTTGACCCAGCAATCCCACTATTGGGTATGTACCCAAAGGATTATAAATCATTCTATTATAAAGACACATGCACAGGTATGTTTACTGTGACACTGTTCACAATAGCAAAGACTTGGAACTAACCCAAATGCCCATCAGTAACAGAATGGGTAAAGAAAATGTGGCACATATATACCATAGAATACTATGCAGCCACAAAAAAGGATGAGTTCACATCATTGCGGGGACATGAATGAAGCTGGAAACCATCATTCTCAGCAAACTCACATGAGAACAGAAAACCAAACACCACATGTTCTCACACATAAGTGAGTGTTAAATAATGAGAACACACGGACACAGGGAGGGGAACATCACACACTGGGGCCTGTTTGGGGTTGGGGGGCTACTGAAGGAATAGCAGGGGGTGGGGGCATTGGGGAGGGGTAGCATTAGGAGAAATACCTAATGTAGATGATGGGGCGATAGATACAGCAAACAACCACCATGGCACGTGTATACCTATGTAACAAACTGCACAATCTGCTCATGCACCCCAGAACTTAAAGTACAATTAAAAAAAAAAAACACCTTTTCTAAACAGGTAAAAGCAATGGAGAGCTGGAACCCACCTGTGAGCAGGTCCAGCACAGATATCTTGGTTAAAGTACAAGGGCGCAGAATGTACTATGCGCCTGTACGCACGGCATGTCTAACAGCTACACAGGAGAGCGTTTAACTAAGAGTGATTAGCACCCTTATTTTTTTAACAAGAAAGTGAACTTTAAAGGGGAACTTTTTTACTTCCCACAAACGCCATCTGCACCCACGAGCAAGGAGGTGCGGACCACATTCTGAAACTCCCTCAATGCCCTGCGTCTCATGGGTTCCCCCACCCACTTTCCCATGAGCTACAGTGATTTCCAGCTTCGGCTTCGTAGGTTGTCTGACGAGTCTGGTCAGGGGCTCGGAGATTTTTCTAGAAGCTGCGAGGCCACATACAATTGCGGTTTTCTATGCTGTTGGCTGTGGCAAGCCCCTCACTTCTTCAGCCCCGTTTCCGTTATGCTCCTTCTCCTGGGCTCTCTCATAAAACACAGGGCTGGTTTTGGAGGAGGCAGTCTAGCAGGTGTAGATAAGGAGAGCGTGCTTACTGAGCTGAGCATGAGGCCAGTTCCCTGTACCTGCTGGGCTCTGTGGCTCCTTTGACACCACACGGCTCTCATCAGATGCGCAGGGCTCTGGGAACTTCAGGTCCTCCGGCTGGCCCTCTCACAGCTGCATCTCAGACCCGTCCTCAGCAGCCCCTGCCTGCCGTGTGCTGCGAGCATGGTGTGTGGCCTGCCCTCCCTGGGGTCAGCAGCAAAACAACAGTTTTCTAATTGGCCCCTGCACTTGAGCAAGGAGGGAGCAGTCCAGGCCACCTGCTCGCTGCTCCCAGTGTCACCAAGATCTCCAGGTGCGAAGCCAGCAGCCTGGGATCAATTAGAAATGGTGATTGAAGCTGAATGCAATTAATTCTATAATTTGAGTGATTCAGGTTTAATTATAGCAAAATTGCATCATGAATCCAGGGCATTTGGAGGGATCCCCAACAAAAGTCACCCAGGGAAGAATGAGGCCTCCACACCTGACCCTCACCTGCACCCCATCCCGCACTGTGCGCCCCCTCACATTCACAGCCTTGAGGGACTCACGCGTGAGGTGGTCTCACGCAGTCACTGCTGAGCAAGCGTGGGTGCTTCCTCCTGCCACCCTTCGTCGCTGAGAGGAGTTATGTGGGGACAGCGCGATTACTGTGCTTGGTGCTGTCAGCAGAAACGGTGGACACTTTCCCCTTTTCATCTGTGGCTCTGAGGTGCGGGCTGCTCTAGGCCATGCCTCTGCACTTCACTGAGATAAACTCATCCCAACGGCACACAGCGATTCCTGTTTCCTACACCTATGTGATGCACCTACACGCACAGGCTACTTTGAAGCACCGTCATTCGATGGGATGATGTGAATTCCCATGTAATTAAGTCTGGCACACCCTTGGGAATCTCTGGAAAGCAGGACATTTATTCTGGCAGTGGCTCCTTATTCCTTGTTCCTCAAAGTGTCCTTAAATGCTGTCCCATGACTTGCATCACGGCCAACCTGGATTCGCTCCAGTGTCATGGAGAGCAGGTACGTCTGGAACCAGGAGACTCAGTGTGTAACGGATGCGGGGGCCTCCCTCCCAGAGGAAGCTCCTGCAACACCGCCTCCTCCAGGTCAGCACTCCTGACCCATCGTTCCCTGCAGTGGTCACCTCGCTAGCCAGTGTCGTGGAGAGCAGGTACACCTGGAACCAGGAGACTCGGTGTGTAACGGATGCGGGGGCCTCCCTCCCAGAGGAAGCTCCTGCAGCACCGCCTCCTCCAGGACAGCACTCCTGACCCATCGTTCCCTGCAGTGGTCACCTCGCTAGCCACTGGCCTTTCTGAGCAGCGTTGCCTGGAAGCTGCCGAATCAATCAGCAGAAGGGTAGCGCAGGGACCCTGGCTGAGGCAGACTCTGGCAGTGTGGATGCCCACTGGCTGATCCAGGCCCATAACGTTTCTGGGGCAGAGCTCAGACCCGCAGTGCGTGCACAGAATGACACCCTTGATGCCCTCTCCCAGCTGGGGCACTCGCTTCCCCGTCCCATTTCTGAGCCCTGAGATCTCTCTAGGGATTATCCGGGACTCACAGCGTCTTCAGTTCATCATGGGCCGCTTTCAACCCTCCTCCTAGTCCAGTTCCACCCACTCGGACTCCCGAGCACCACAAGTCCTCTGGCCTGGAGCCCAGAGTCTGTGAGCTAGCCGTGATGGTCTGCAGCAGGCACCGTCTCCATCCTCATGGCTGGGCTCCCACCTTGGCTCAGCCTCCAGTGTTCCATAATCGTTTTAAAAATTGTATGGGGGTCTAAATGCAGCTTTCTTAAATGGATATATAGTTTCATAGTGGTGAGGACTGGAATTTTGGTGCATCTACCATCCAAATAAGATACATTGTACCCATGAAGTAATTTCCCCTCCGCCCCCAGCTACTCTCCCACCCTTCTGAGTCTCCAGTGTGTATCATTCCAAACTCTTGGTGGGAATGTAAATTAGCACAACCTCAATGGAACACAGTACGATACTTCCCAAAGAACTGAAAATAGAACAACACCATTCCATCCAGCAATCCCACTGCTGGGTATCTCCCAAAGAAAAAGAAATGAGCATCCCCAAAAGATACCTGCGCTCCTGTGTTGACAGCAGCACTGCTCCTCAGGCTTGAGTCAGGGACGACTCCTCCATCTCCTGAGGAGCAGCGTTCTCCGTGGCTGGCATCCTGGATCTGAGAATCGATTTGGGTTGTGGACGTGGATGCTCCCCACGACTAATTCTGGCATCTGAGCAAACTTAGGCATGAGTGCGTTGCATTCTATACGAAATGTGCTGCCATCCCTAAAGTTCCATCAGGGAAGTTGTACCAGCAGGTTGCAAAGTGAATTGCTCCCATCATAGCACAACAGGATGCTCGGTCATGAAAACTCTCCGCTGATTCTAATGCCCAAGTGCCCTTAGTCAGGGATCCAAGCATCAGTTCCTCTGAAAGCTACAAAGACAGCTATCAGCAAGTTGAAGCTCTGGCTAGGTGTCCAGATTAGAGGGACTTGGAGACCATTTTCCAAGACGTATTTCCAAATTTTAAATATTCGGGAGAGCTTCCTAGGTAAGGAAAGAGTGTGCTCAAAAGCTAAGTCAGAGTCACGTATTATTCTTTGGGTTTTGTGTTTTCAAACAGGAGGCTTAGCTGTGAGCTCAGTGTTCAGAGACGATTGTTTCAATGATGTTTGCTGATTTGGCTGTATGTGAAAGAAACCTTCATAAATCGTAGGCACCGACTTTGTTGATCTTGCATCATAATAAATTCCATGAAGTAGGTAATAGACTCCATTGATTTGTACTTCAAGCCGTATTTTGAAACTATCGGAAGATTGTCAATTCCGTCGCCGCACTCCTCAGTTTACCCCTGCTTCCGTAGCATGTCCCTCCATGTAGCTGTTTTCCTGATGCGAAATGGGACCACTACACCCCCACCCCCAGCACCACAGTCACCATGCAGGTCATTTGCTGGAAGTGGCAGAGATATGAATATTGCCATCCAAAGGTGAGGGACAATGGCGTTAATGGGCATGCACGCCTTTTACTATAGTCTAAAGATACTCAGAGCTCAGTCTGCTCACTAAAAAGGCGAGGGCCATGACCTCACCAATAACAGCCCTCACGGCAAATTGCCCATTATTCCTGAGAGTTCATTTTTAGGAGGCTGAGATCTGAGGCCCGATGGGATTTTTCTCTGCAGTAAAGCAATATACCAGCAAATTATGGCCAATAAGTCTGATTGAATCAGTGTTATTCATAAGTACACGGATTGATAAAACATGCAGCGGAGAGAAGAGGTTGATGCTAATTGCTAGCTCAGCCACTGCGAACGGGGCAGCTTGCTGAGTGCAGCACTCCAGAAGTTGGCAGGGCATTGATCGTCTCTGGACAGTGGCACTGGGAGACCCACGTGGCCCTGAGCAGAACGACCCTCGCCCCTCAGGAAGGCCTGCTGCCTCACTGCCTGCCCAGGGCCAGGCATCTGGAGGGCAGGTCTGTAAGAGAACCACGTCCCATCACTGGATTCCACCGTAATCCATTTCAGATGCAGCCGCACGTGTCATGACTCACCAGTGCAAACTGTACACCTGACTTTGGCATGTGGTCTCCGGCATTTTGATGTTCTAAAGTGGGTGTTCTGGGGTGCAGATGTGGGACTCATTGTGATATTCTCAAGTGGGTGTTCTGGAGTGGAGGCGTAGAGATGTGGGCCTCACTTTTGCTATCTAAAGTGGGCATTCTGGGGTGTAAGCGTGGAGGCGTGGGCCTCCCTCCCACTCTTACAGAGTCTTCTTGCAGGCTTGCCCTTCAGTCTCAGAACCTGCACTCTGCCACGAAGCAGCACATACCCACCCAGTCGAGACAGGAAGCAGCACACACCCACCCAATCGAGAGAGGAAGCAGCACACACCCACCCAGTCGAGACAGGAAGCAGCACACACCCACCCAGTCGAGACAGGAAGCAGCACAC
>NW_016107422.1:1405894-1441872 GCF_001604975.1 Cebus imitator | reverse complement strand
GACACAGGAGGCAGCACACACCCACCCAATCGAGACAGGAGGCAGCACACACCCACCCAGTTGAGACAGGAAGCAGCACACACCCACCCAGTCGAGACAGGAAGCAGCACACACCCACCCAATCAAGGCAGGGCAGACTTGGCTAGAGATTAGGCAGCCTTGGGAATAAAAAAGCAACCTAAAGGACCCAAACTACACCAAGCTGATGCTGATCTCATCTCGCAGGAGCAGGGAGTGGGGGAGGAGGGGATGTGGTGGCACAAGCCAGGAGGACAAGCTGCCCACAGTGGCATGGCTGGAGGAAGTCCCCCCCCCCAGTCCTGGGCACCGCCCCCACCAGCCACCCTGGCACAATGCCTCCCCTCTGCAGCCCTGGTGTCGCCGAGCCCCGCCCGCCACAAGAGTGGCTCTTCGCCTCCCTCGGACTCCCAGGCTGACTCCAAAGTCCAGTGACGGGCAGAACAGCAGAAGCTCAACACCAGGAACGCACGGGTGATCCTCAGGGAGCCTGAGAGCTTAGGAAATGACCATTCCGACCACTCACCCAATATCGCAGTAATGGGGTCTTGTCCAGGCTCAGGGGCTCCCAAAGGCACAGAGCACAGTGGAAGTGACCCTCCCACTCCCAGACACCCCTCCTTGAGGGGCTCCTCCTCACTGGGCCAGGGAGGTGTCCGCCTTAGCTCTCATTCTGGCACCAGCAGAGAAGAGCCGGGAGTGGCGCCATCAGCCAGGACATGCCTTGGCTTTCGGCCACTGGGAGCATCTGGCAGCAAAGCTCTCCACGCCCTTCTCAGCCCCCAGCCGGGTCTCTGTCCAATCCAGGAAAACAGCCTGGCATGTGCACATGAAGGTGTCTGTGTCGTGCCCTGCAAGCCAGGCCGTGCCAGGGTCAGGTGCCACAGGGAAGTTAACTCAGTCACCGCCATGCCGGCTGGTAATTCACCAGGGAATCCTGGCTCCATTTACCGGAGGCAGAAACAGGGCAGACAAATGGAGAGGGTGGCTTCAGAATTTCACATTAATGTGTGGGGCTGTAAATACTAAATAATATTGATGACTTGGTCTAAATTCAGATTTTCTTCCTGGAAGCAGCCATAAATCACATGAAAACATTTCATATATGGGAAGCCTGATTTGTGAGGAGCATCTGAACAGATACAAATGTCACTCCTTTGAGGAGCGGAGGAGTTAAGCCTCCCCATGTATGTGGCTCTGGGTCAGGGTCTGTGAGGACGCAGAGGAAGGGGTCAGGTGTGATCCTGGGGAGACCGCCGGATTACAGGTGGGGAGAGAGATGAGTGGCAAGTCTCTATCCTCTGAAACCTGGTAGGCCGGGAACGCTCCGGGCGCAGAGTTCTTACCAGAGGAGAAGCAACAACAGGGGTTCCCCAGAGCTGCACATAAGTTCAGCAGAGACAGGAGGGTGGGCTATTCCTTTTTTAAAAAATTTTTATGTTTTTGAGATGGAGTCTCACTCTGCCACCCAGGCTGGAGTGCAATGGCATGATCTCGGTTCACTGCAGCCTCCGCCTTCCAGGTTCAAGTGGTCCTCCTGCCTCAATCTCCCAAGTAGCTGGAATTGCAGGCGAGAGCCACCACGCCCAGCGAATTTTTGTATTTTCAGTAGAGACAAGATTTCACCATGTTGACCAGGCTGGTCTCGAACTTCTGACCTCAAGTGATCCACTTGCCTCGGCCTCCCAAAGTGCTGGAATTACAGGCGTGGGTCACCATTTCTGGCCGAGGATGTGACATTTCTGTTTGTACAGGGGAGGACACAGAGAGCCAGGACAGGTAAGGCCCAGGTGAGGGACAGCCCAGGTGAGGGACAGCCCAGGTCTACGCACCTATAAGAAAGTGGAGAGAGCAGGTGGGTAGACAGGGTCCCTCCAGTCTGGACCTCACACTGCCTCTGGAATCACACCCTCCCTCCTAGCAAGACCTGGGGAGGAAACGTCCTGGACACATAGGGCTGGTCTGAGGAAGGGCCTGTAAGTCAGCCAGCGTGTGCTGAAAAGGACTTGGGTTGAGGCTGAAGGAAGCTGGGCTGGTTTTGCGGTGGCTTCAATGGTAGGCCGAGGACCCTGCTCGGTGGAAGGGTCGTGGATGCTTGTGGGTACAGAGCAGATACGGTTGATGCCTGTTATGTGTGGGTTCCACGTCTGCAAATTCACCTACTGGCTAACGTGACACTAGCAGCGCTGTCACAGTCACAAATGAACGTGCGCAGAGAGGTGAGGTCGGCAGGTGCGTTCCCACTGAGGTCAGCGAGGGAGGGTGCTGGTTCCACCCTCTCCTCTCAGCCCCGCACTGTAAACAGGCGTCTTTCCTGCTGTCTGCTCAGCACGGCAGCTTTTGCGTTTTTACTCATTTTTTTGGTGTATTTGCTGCTTCACCGAGCCCAGAGCCGCAGTCCCGCCCCGTGTTCCTAAAGGCAGGACACTGGTACCATAGGGAGGACCCGCGTGTGTTAGAAACGCTCCCTCCGAGCACGAGCCACGGCGCTGCCGGCCACGAGCCCAGTGTTAAAGAATCAGCAATGCACACTGAATATGATGTCTTAGGCTTGGACACAGAACACCGGGTCATGCACTGGTTGGTTGGTGAAAGGTGCGCAGAGGCTTGTAGGAGCCTAACCCTGTATCTCCCCAAGAAGCAAGGCCTCGGTACTCACGAATTCCGTGTCCACAGTGACTTCATAGGACATTGCTGTGGTGAATAATGAGAGTCCCCCGTAGCTGAACAAAGAGCTTTCTCCCAAGGGGAAGTCCATTCCGAATAGGTCAGGAGAGAGCGCCCTGGTCGGAGACTGGCCGCTGCCTCAGCCTCTCCCAGTCCACTTCCTGAGGGCTGCTTTCCCCGGAGCCGGGCCGAGCCCTTTCCCTGTATCTTCCCTTAACCCTCAGAACAACCCAAAAAGCGGTGCCGTTTCTCATTTACACATGAGGGGACTGAGGCCGGATGTCAGGTGGCTGTGGCCGAGGCCGCAGGACTAACAAATGGCCACCCAAGGTGGAAACCCAGGCAGCCCGAGGCCGCCCACGCCCAGGGCCCCAGCATTCAGTGACCCCCGCCTGCACTCCCACAGGGCCGCGGAGAGGACCCCGCTCAGCGGCATCTCTGTGTGTGTCAGGAGAGGGTGGGGACACATGGATATCGGGACCACAGCGCACTGTGAGACCTCCTTGGGAGCAGAGCACCCCACTTAGGGTTGGGGTGGAAAGGCGAGCGGGGCACTCACCTGGAGAGAGCCCAGATGGGCACCTTACTGCAAGTGACATGTGTGGAAAGGCATCCTTGGAGGCGAGCCACCTCTGCCTGGGGACAACCTGGCTGGTATTTTAAGGCCAGACAGGTATGGTGAGTGGCCCCGAGGAGGGAGCACACCCTGCCTGGTCACTGTGCTCTTTGCACCTGTTTGGGGGACGTCCCAGCAGAGTACCTGGAGAGGAGATCAGCACTCTCCAAATGCAGAGAGGGGCTGCCGGAGCAGCCCAGGGCACTCCGCGGCTCCATGGGAGGTGGGGATCTCTTCTCAGGAGCAAAGGGGGAGCCCAGGAAGAGACTGGGAGCCAGGAGCTGCAACTGCCTGAGCCAGAAGCCTCAGACATCACAGGCAAAGGCACAGCCCCAGCCCTACCGGGAGCCCAAGCTGTCCTGGGACCTCTAGGCCAATGACAGAACCTCTCTGTGCCTCAACTTCTCTACCGAGAAAGAAAGGTTGATAGGAGTGCGCTTGAGGGGAATTTGTGAGGATCAAAAAGAGGCGACAGACACACAGTGAGTGCAGTGGCTCACACATCTGATCCTAGCATTCTGGGAGGCCACGGCGGGTGAATCACTTGAGCTCAGGAGTTCAAGACCAGCCTGGGCAACATGGAGGAACGCTGTCTCTATCAAAAATACAAAACTTAGCCAGGCACGGTGGAGCCCACCGGTGGTCCCAGCTACTCTGTGACGGAGGAAGCAGAGTCTCAGTGAGCTGTCATCTTGCCACTGCACTCCGCTGCGTGACAGAGTGAGACCATATCTCAAAAAAAAAAAAAAGTGCATAGGCACAACGAAACCTACAGAGTGGCGGGCAGGGCCCAGATGCAGGCTCCCGAGTCCTCCCCTCAGCTGCACCCTCCCCTTCTCCCTCTGCATCTTCTTGGAAGGGAGCTGTGATTCCTGAATTCATCCTAAGCTCTGTAAACATTCAGACTCAAACCGGCATTTCAACCACAGGAAACAGACGGCCCTTTAGGAATGGCTCTGTCCAGATAATCTGATCTAAGCCCTGCTGGTAGGTGGGGATTCGGGAGGGCTGAGCGTCTCCCTGAACCTATTACACTTCTCTCACGGGACGGGCGGGGATCATGGCCATTCAGAAGCTGTTCCTGTTTATGCTTCATTTGAATCGTTAATATTAAATCAAAGTGGACAATTATAAACATGCAGGTGACAAGTGCGTCGGTAGGAGATGAATTTACGATACATGCCTCAGTCTCATTTGAAATTAAACATGTTTAACTCGGTACCCCTTGTAATCTATGTGAGTGCAGGAGCATCTGCCAGGACCCACGGCAGGGGCCACGCACCTGAGCAGGCAAGAGGCCCTTGGAGGCTGAGATGCTCCCGGAACGTCAGGGTCTTCCACGGCCAGCCCCAGCCTGGGAAGGAGCAGACACTCATGTGGTCTCAGAACCCTCACACGGGCCCCAAGGGCTCCTCCTGAAGACGCCATCCTTGGCGCTCCAAATCTCTCTGTAGCAAAGTTGATTCCTGGTCAATGGACTTGCTTGAAGGATGTTTCTCTGTTACTTGCTAAGATTGTGGCCATTGTGTTAGTTTTTGGTTTTGGTTTGTTTTGTTGTCTTTTGGTTTCTTTTTTTCTTTATTTTTGTCGACAGTCTCGCTCTGTCAGCCAGGCTGCAGTGCAATAGCACGTCATGGCTCCCTGCAGCCTCGAGCTCCCAGCTCTAGCGATTCTCCTGCCTCAGCCTCCTGAGTTTCTGGGGCAACACGTGTGTGCCTCCACACCCAGCTAATCCTTTTTTAAATGTGGAGATGAGGGTCTGGCTATGTTTCCCAGGCTGGTCTCAAACTCCTGGGCTCAAGCAATGCCCCCTCCTTGGCCTCCCAAAGTGCTGGGATTACAAGCACGAGCCACTGTGCCCAGCCAGATCTTTTTATCAGGTCCAACACTTCAGGGCAATTACAAAATAAAGGCACAGCCATGATTCCCAAATGAGAGCTAAGCATATTATATTTTGTCTGCAGGGAAGACTCAAGAGGAGCGACGGGCAGAAAAGGGAACTCAGCTCAAGGGAACCATGTCTGACGAGAGGTTCTGGCGTCGCTCGTTGGTGTAAACCAGGAGGAAAAAGGCCCTTTAAAAGGCAGATGAAAATACGGTCACTGCTTGCTTCCAGTTGACTTGGGTGTCCCGAAATGATAGGCTGAGATCCTCACCCAGCTACCTTTGAATGTGACCTTATTTGGAAGTTTAGTCTTAGAGACAGAACCCAGTTCCAGTGAGGTCATACTTGATTCCTGTGAACCCTAAATCCGAGGACTGGTGTCCTTACAGGAAGGGGAGAGGAGACAAGAGACATATGGGGAGGAGGTGTGTGACGCCGGAGGAAGGGCCTGGGGTGACGTGGCTGCAGCCACAGGATGTGGATGGCCAGTGGCCACAGGAAGCTGAGAGAGAGTCCAGGACGGATCTCCCGCCGAGCCTCCCGGAAGAACCCACCCTGCCAGCACCTTGAAGTCAAACCTCCAGCCTCTGGAACTGTGGGAACCAACACGTCTACCCCAAATCATGTGGTCTCGTGGGTGCAGCTGCCTCTGCAGAGCAGAACTGATGTGGCATTCCCCAGGGGCAGGGACACGGGCTGAACCCCCCCAACCGCAGCGGGAGCTGCCCCAACACAGCCATCTTGAGGTCACCACCGCGTCCGAACCCACACATAACTCTGCCCTGAGTTTGGGCTGATGGGAGGAGGTGGCCGTGTGACCGTGGAGGAGGAGGCAGCCGTGTGATTGTGGAGGAAGAGGCAGCTGTGTGACCGTGGGGGCGAAGGCGGCAGTGTGACCGTGGGGGTGGAGGTGGAGACGGGAGCAGTGCGTCAACCACCCAAGGGATGCCAGGAGTCTGGAGATGCCGGAAGCCAGGAGAAGGCCTGGAACAGATTCATCCTCAAAGCGTCAGGAGGAACCAGCTCTGATGCCACCTGGACTGCAAACTTCCAGCCCCCTGAACTTTGAGAGAGTGACTTTCTGTGGTTTCCAACCCTCTGGCCTGTGCTGTTTGGCTGCAGCAGGTGTGAGATGTTACCCTGGGTGCATGGGAGCAACATGGAGCTGGGGGCACTGGAAAAATCCAGGCAAGTCCACGCAGCAGCAGCACCTCGTGTGTGTGTGTGTGTGTGTGTGTGTGTGTGTGTGTGTGTGTGTGTGCTAGCGCGCTTAGGGGCAGGGAAAGGCGGGAGACAGGCCACTCAGAATCCCTGGATATCTGAGGATATGGGGGAGCCATCAGGGACTTTAGGCAGAGCAGCTGTGTGCAATTTGTGGGTGGAAAGGTCTCTGACTCCCTTCATCGAGGAAAAGTGATTGCAGGAGGATAAGGTGGGTGAGAGGAGAATGTCTAGAAGCTTCATGCAGAAATTTCTATATCTTTGGTATAACTTAGGAAGAAACCAGGCCAGCGCTAGCAGGGAGAATGACCTGCAGAGTCAGTGGATGGAGGCCGGGGCAGGGCTGAGCGGGGACAGTGTCTTAGGTCAATGGTCACAGAGTCCCCCAGAACAGGGAGCAGCACTGTCTGTGTCCACAGGAACCAAAGGACTGAAATTCATGAGCAATCCAGACCTCTGCTGTCCCAGAGCTGCCGCCCTTCCACCACCCCACGTGGCTTACCATGGCCATCAGCAGGGAGCACATGGCATGGATGGGGGTTCTGTCTCACCCTGAAGTGGCGGGGGTAAACCGAGGCCCGATTGCAGACACAGAAGTCAGAGGCAAGCGGGAGGGAGCAGCCAGGAGCTGATCGGTTCCCAGACAGTGGGAGGGAGCAGGGCCTTGTCACACAGACCCCGAGGGGCCTACAGAGCCCTGGAGAATCCTAGAAACACTGGAGAACCCCAGATGACTCCAGAGGACCCTGGAGAGCTCTGGGGGTCCCTGAAGAACCGGGGGAATCCTGGATAACTCCAGAGGAACCTGGAGCACCCTAAAGAACCCTAGGTGACCCTGGGAACTCTGGAGTACCTGGAGAATCCCAGAAAGTGGGACTAGAGGTCAACCCGACACCCTGCGCTGTGTGTGTCTCCCTGCCCCCATAGGTTCCAGAACACCAGCTTCCTTAGATATCAATAACAGCTGGAAAGCAGTTTCCTTGGTTCATCTTCCCAGAAAAATACATGGCACCAGCTGTAAAAAGTAGTTCCAAGTGCCTCCACTTCAACCATTCAAGACAGGGGATTACGTATCACAGGGTAACTAGTAATGATGAGATTATTTTATAAATGTGCTTCAGAAGAGGTGGCCACAGCCTCATCACACCTCAGTACCCAGCCTCGGTACTTCTCTTTTGAAGGCACGGCTGGACTTGCACAATCCTCAGGCAAGCTTGAGAAGAAGGAAGAATAAACATGCCGGGGCCCCGGGCGATGCCGGCGTGTGTCTAGAAGGGAGACGGAATTTCATTTTCTCGCTTGTTATCCCCTACCACGTGTCACCAATAGTCTGTGAAGGGAAAAATGGAGAGGACCACAGTAACTGTTTCCACTAAGCTAAAAAGATTAGGGAAGAGGCAATGCAAGTTCTTAGCGGGTGTTTCTCTTTGAGCTTAAAAAATTGGTTTACTAAGCAAACCTTGTCATGGTCTCATTGGCTAAGAAAATAAGGAAAGAAAGCAGGGCCAACGAAGGAGGCTGACAGCCAGAAAAAGTTGTCTTAATAACCTAGTTTGGGTAAATGTCCTCAGAATGCTTTTTAAAAACTATTAACGTGAGGTATGGTTCTACTCAGATCTATTTTCTAAACACTGCATCGCCACGGCTGCTAAAATGACTTCTCGCAAGGGCGTTCTGGGAGGAGGCGCTTACCCTGCAAATCAGAATCCTGGGTTTTCCTTCTCTGATTGTCTGCAGAGAGCGTGGGTCACCTTGAGGAGGGTCCGTCTTTCCTCCTCTGGGAAACGAGGGTAGTTGGCATCTGCCTGTCAATCCCCAGGGATCTTTCAAGGGCTTCTCAGACAGGGCATGTCCTCCGAGGCGGGCAAAGCCAGAGAAGCAGAGCAGGGCTATTCTGTTTCCACGTGTTCCTGGCCTGGCATCCCCTACTTGGGTCCAAGGAGGAGCTGATTGGCATCTGGATTTTCACAAAGCGTCAGCCTCATGCCTGGGCCGGTGCTTCCACATTCAAGATCTCGTTCAATCTGTGGAATCCCCGTTTCTGCAGAAGGTGCTCACTGGCCGCTTGAAAAGATGAGGCCCGAGCTGCAGAGTCTAAGACTGGCCTGAGGTCATGTAGCTTGTGGCATTTAAACTCCGGCCATCAACGGCTAAAAAGACAAAGATGGTTGGGGTCGGGGGAAAGCGTGGCTTTAAAAATTTGAGCTAATACTCATAAAGCACTTAGGCCAGAGACTCAGACCAGTGACCGGGGTGCCGTAAACGCTACATACGGGCTAGTTCTGGGAACCGAGGCATCTGGGCTAATATGATGCATTTGTGTTCTATTCATTTTCCAGGACCCATTTGAACCCTGAAGCCGTTTGTGCATGCAAGCGTGGAGAGGAGCATCTTCCTAACTGCACACTCTTCAAGAGCGCCGCCGTATTTTGTATTCTTGAGGATCCTGTCAGATACCATTTGTTTTAAACCTCTAAAAGTTTGTTTTTGTTTGGCTGCTGCAAGTGACACATTGTGTGGAAGGATTAACGCAAACGCGGAGACTCGCCATATTCTGGCTGTGTGAGTTCTAATCCCTGCTCTTCCACCTGGATAACCGAGGGGGAGCCAGTAACTTACTTTCTTGGAATCTAAGTTCCTTTTTCAATAATATGGAAGTAAAAACGCTTGATATGCATTTGTTTAGCACCTTGCCTGGGTGAACTTCCGGGTTCACCTCAGGGAGTCACAGCCAGTGCTTCGTGATTGTTGAGCAAATGTGCTGAGAAATTGATGAGGAACGAGGTGAGGCGAACCTGGATTTTTCCATTTCTCAAGGGCTGCATGAACAAGCTCATGGGGCTCTAGACAACAAAAGGCTGCCTGTCCCCCAGAACCCGGGAGGAGCAGGCAGAATACGTCTCAAACCCAGTCAAGGCACCAGTCAGAGCCTGTCTCTGTGATGCCTGCCGTGTTCCTGCCCCTCATTCTTTCTCTCCAGTCCTCCTTTCATTTCTTCTTTCCTCCTCCCCCTCCTCCTCCTCCTTCCTCTTGTTCTTCCTCTTCTTCTTCTTCTTCTTCTTCTTCTTCTTCTTCTTCTTCTTCTTCTTCTTCTTCTTCTTCCCCTTCTTCCCCTTCTCCTTCTCCTTCTCCTTCTCCTTCTCCTTCTCCTTCTCCTTCTCCTTCTTCTTCTTCTTCTTCTTCTTATTCTTCTTCTTCTTTCTTCTTCTTCTTCTTTCTTCTTCTTCTTCTTTTTATATGTAGGTGTTTTGCTCTGTAGCCCAGGCTGGAGTGCAGTGGCATGATCACAGCTCACTGCAACCTCTACCTCCCAGGCTGAAGTGATCCTCCCAAATCAATCTCCTGAGTAACTAGGATCACAGGCAAGTGCCATCATGCCTGGCTAATTTGTAAATTTTAGAGATGGGGTCTCACTGTGCTGTCCAAGCTCACTATGGTCTCCAAACTCTGAGGTCAAGCTATCCTCCTGCTTTGCCCTCCCAAAGTTCTGGGATTACAGGCATGAGCCACCAATCCAAGATTTATTTTTTCCCCTTTTCTGCTTATCTCCCACTGGCATTCCATCACCAGCCTGGGGGAAGGGCCCTCACCTGCCTGCTCTGTATCTTTGATTCCTATCTTAATGAAACACATTAGTGCTCTTTTCCATGTGTGTGGATTTGTAACTATTTTATTGAAAACAATGTACAGACCATAAATACAGCACTCAGTAAATTACACACAATGAAAACAGGCATGAATATCTTCCAGTCAGAAAAACAGGATATCACCACATCCCGACACCCCAAGCCACCACTGGGTAATTGCACCCTCCTCCTTAAAGTTAAGCAGTGTCCTCTGCTCCAAAGCACAAACTCAGTCTAAACAGAATTCTGACACATACGCCATGGTGAACTCAAAACAAATAGAACTGTGGCACACTTTCCATGGTGACCTCAATCTAAATAGAACCGTGACACACTCTCCATGGTGATCTCAACCTAGGTAGAACCGTGACACACACTCTATGACACACATTCAACCTAGATAGAACCGTGACACTCACTCCGTGGTGCCTGTTTCGCACACATTGTATCTGTGAGACTCCCACATGCTGTATGTGCATTTTTACTGGGTCTTTTCACTGCTGCTTTCTAGGTGTCGTCAGTAGGCCTTTTAACGTTTGGCAATTAAGATTTTAATTTAACATATTGTAAATTACACAGGACAATAGTACTTTTTACGATCAATGTACTTTTAAATTCACTCACGAATTTACCTTTTCCCACACAGATGTGCACGTGTGTGCGACAAAGCACCTGCCTGGGAATGCGCGTAGCAGCGCCTTTCACGGTGGCCCCAAATTGGAAGTGACGTGGATGGCGATCAGCATAATAATGGACAAATCCCAGCTGTATTCACGCAGCAGGATCCTCTGCGGGGCCCGCCTCTCATTTCCCTCTCAGCGTGGCCTTCAGTACCGTGGGCTGAGAGCTCGGTGCCACTTTGCTGCCTCCCCTAGTGGACCACGGGTTCCATTTGTGTCTCCTCAACGTGGTGGAGCCACGGAACAACCCTCCTGCTTCGAGAGGCTCAGTCAGCTTCCGAGCCATGTGCCGGAGGCTCCTGTGTGCAGTTTTACGTCTCTGGTCTTGGAGGCGGCCAGTGGCTTTGCTGTTTCACCGAAGCCAAGCCCACGCCCTCGGCTTTCCCCTGTGTCCAGAACTCACAAGCAGCCCCAGAAAACAGTGTGTCTGGTGTGTCTGCGCTGGCCTCCGGTTCTCACGGCTCCAGCAGCTCTGATCCTATACACCACTATTGTGTGTTTCTCATTGTCCTCAGAGGGGGTCGGTCTGCCTCAGCTGCTCCACCACCCCCCGAAATGGAAATGGCCCTCAAACTAGCCTTCCCCTTCAGTTGGAGAACAACAGTTTACCTGGAACCACCATTTATGTGTGGTGGTAAATGGGGAAAGGAGAACCACAGACCCACCACCGTTCACTGCCCTGTGCTCTGCAGAGCCGGCTTTCCACAGATCCAGAGTCCACACACCAGGGTTTGCCTTTGGACTCCATTCTACCATATTGGTCTGTATGTCTCTCTTTGTTCCCGTAACATGTGCTTTTAGATAGCGGCGAAAGTAAATACAGGTATGAGGGAAAAACGTTCTCCCACTGTTTCTTCCTTTTCAGTAAGACCTTGACTGTCTAGAGAGTTTGCATTTTCATATAAATTACAATTTGCCTGTACATTTACAAAAATTAAGTAAGCCCTCTCCCCTACACAGATATGTCCATACACACACACACACACACACACACACACACACACACACACCCCTGTTGGCATTTTGATTGATAAAGCTTTTGCTCTACAGGTAAACTTGAGGGAGATTAGCAGCTTTACAATATTGAATCTTCCGATGCATGCGTCTCACATAGCCTTCCATTTAATTAGGTCTTCTTTGATTTTCTCAGCAATGTTTTCCCAGCTTTTCTAATTGTTCTCATTGGTAGTTTGGGTCTAAATTAACTTGCCCACTACTTCCAAAAGAACCCATGCATGCGTTATTTGAATTTACATGAAGAGCACACTACAGGCCTTATTCTGTTTTACTTTTCATCCGGCTCTATCGTTCCTGTTATTTTATGAATATCTACTTTATTCCTTCTAATTGTTACATAGTAATGCAGTGGTGTCTTTAATATATAAGGAAACCTCATAAAGTAATAAAAAGAAAAAGGGAACAAAGGCTAACAAACAGAAACAGAAAGTTCCCAGAGAAAGCCGTGCAAAGGGACAGTGAGTGGGAGAAACACCCAATCTCACTAATAAAGAAGTGCAAAAAAAAGAACCACGAAAAGCAAAAAAAAAAAAAAACCAAAAAACCAGATCTACCGGTGCTGCTATCAGGTTGGCAGAGGCTCGAGGAAAACTGCTGTAACATCCACATTTGTTGAGGGTCTGAACGACAGAGTCACTCCCATTGACACTGTTGGGAGCTAGATGGAAATCAATCCTGATAGCCAATAGCTATCAGGATGAAAACTGGGTAGGTGCTTTGATGTGGCAGATTCCCTTCTTGATGATTTGTTCTCATCAAACAAAAGCCCCGTCGCAAATTCACCAAGTATGAAACTCGATCATCATCGTGGCGTTGGGTGTAATTGAAAAGGAACTCAAACAACTTACATGTTTGCTAACAGACGACTAAGTGTATGAATTCTTGGTACGAGTGAAATGCTTTGCAGCTGTTAAGACATAATCTAAAAATCTTACTTATTAAGATGCCGAGGTCACGTAGAGGGAAGAGCAGCTTGAGTGTGTGGCTGGACAGCCTCCCTTTCCCACAGTGTGGGCTGTGATGAGCTCTGTGGTCGTGGCTGAGACGGAGCCTCCACGGCGGGTGGAGTTCAGCTCCTGGCTTTGTGCCACTCTGGTCATGTTTCACAGCTTTCCTGGGTCTCATCACTAATCTGCTTAAAGTACTAGGATGCAACCAGGCATGCAGAAAACAATGGATCAATGTCACCTATTCCAAGTAAAATACACCCATAAAATAATAATAATAACACATGTATAGGAAGAAATCTTAAAGAATACACACAATGTCTTCATAGTGGTTATCTCTAACTTTATTTCCAAGTTAACCATGTTTGTGACATTTAGCTTAATTATTTTATGATGGCTTTTTAATTGTTTATAACTGGAAAACATAATATAGAAAGAATGCGGGAATTTTTAAAGAGAAAGTGCTGTGGGCATCTTCCTGGGTGCTGGATGCCCATTCAGCCAAGTCTTGGCATCAACTTGGAGGGTGAACATCCCCCTGAAGATGCAGCCCCGTGGGAAATGGAAAACGCTGTGATGCTCCAGACGCTCGATACCCCAAATGCACAGACAGCGACTCCTTGGGGAGTCCCTGAGCCTTGGGCACAGAGTGATTTGTTGAAACTTAAAAAAAAAAATACATCTTTGCAGTTATTCTCGCCTCCCTTGTATTAACTTTTAGGGGTTATTGTGCATTATTTTTCCATTAAGAAAGTAGGTAGATAACAGTGCAGTTGACATTGAAATTAATTGCCTTTAAAATGAGCACGTTTCATTCTAGACGTCAGGTAAACTTTCAGAACCACTTAAGGACTTTCACCTACCCATGCAAAGCCATTAAAGTTCCTGTTCAACAGCTCACATGACAAATGTGTATGGCTCATTTAGAAGACAACGGAGAAGCAAGTGGGTTGATTTAGGGCCTCTTTAGAATTTTGCCTCAGTTCGTGGGCTGGAGGCTTCAGGGTCAAGCGTCTTAGGCACCTACTGCCCGGGCCAAGTCGATCGTCACCCAGTGCAGGCGCCTGCTCTGATTCGAACCCGCCTCGTGACACCTCATCGTGTGCCGTACCTGGGAGAGACCATAAAAGGGCAGAGCGATGGCATTGAGTCTGGAGGAAGACGGATGTGAATGCGCTCAGGCTTGCAGCAGAAGAGCGAGGGTGCCGTCCACAGGCATGGACGGAAGAGCATTTGATGCAGGAGCATTTGGAGGTGTGGTCAGGGTGAAGAAGTTGGGGACGGATCCAGATGCACTCAGGGTCTGTTTGAAGAAAGAGGGGCCGCCCCAACCTCAGACCTTCAGGGGAAGGGTGGGGTCAAGGGACGAGGAAGCTGGGTGAGGGGGGGAAGGGGAGCAGATATCTCCCCTACCCTCCTCCTCCTTCTGAGGCTCCCACGGGCTCAGCTTACCTGGAATGAAAGACAAGGCTCCCAGGACTGCTCTCCCTGGGGGCCGAACCTCTGGGGCTCAGGGCAGGGAAGGGCTCTGGGGGGCAGCAGACATCACTCTGTCATCAGTGGCTAAAGGACAATGTGCCTAAAATAACTAAGAACAGTGCCCAGCTTTCCTTCCCACTTGAGGCTGATTCTGAAGATAGCAGTGACCTTCAAGCACCCTCAGTGCCAGGAAGAGCGCACACTCAGAGCAGCTGCGTGCGCCCACAGTGCGCGTGGATTTGTGCTTTTGGCCTTGGCAGCAGGCCTGTGGTGCCAGGATTGCGGCTAAGAAGGACGTGCGGTTTGGAGATCCCAGTCTTCATCGCCGCCCCTCCAAACCCAGTCCTGTGGCTTCCATTCTCCATGGAGTTTATCCTAGGGACAGGGTCACCTTCGAATTACAAATCACATGATGTCACTTTAGCTGAAAGTTTTCAGTAGTTTCTCAATGTTCTCAGAATAAAAAATAAATACAAGCTCTCACGATCACCCTGAGGCCCGCCCGACCCACCAGGCCAGCTGTGTTGGCCCTCCTCCAGCAACCCCTCCGTGTCCGAGTGTCACCCCTCCCCCAGCAACCCCTCCATGTCCGAGTGTCACCCCTCCCACAGCAACCCCTCCATGTCCGAGTGTCACCCCTCCCCCAGCAACCCCTCCATGTCCGAGTGTCACCCCTCCCCCAGCAACCCCTCCGTGTCCGAGTGTCACCCCTCCCCCAGCAACCCCCCGAACTCCGAGTGTCACCCCTCCTCCAGCAGCCCCTCCATGTCCGAGTGTCACCACTGCCCCAGCAACCCCTCCAGGTCCGAGTGTCACCCCTCCCCCAGCAACCCCTCCATGTCCGAGTGTCACCCCTCCCCCAGCAACCCCCCGAACTCCGAGTGTCACCCCTCCTCCAGCAACCCCTCCATGTCCGAGTGTCACTCCTCCTCCAGCAACCCCTCCACGTCCGAGTGTCACCCCTCCCCCAGCAACCCTTCCATGTCCGAGTGTCACCCCTCCCCCAGCAACCCCTCCGTGTCCGAGTGTCACCCCTCCTCCAGCAACCCCTCCATGTCTGAGTGTCACCCCTCCCCCAGCAACCCCTCCATGTCCGAGTGTCGCCCCCACAGCTTTCCAACTGAAAACTGCAGCTCAGCAAAGCATCTTCATTCCAGTTGAACAGAGCTGCAACTCGACTCACTCGCTGGGAGCCCCAGAAGTTGCTCCTTTTTGTGGAGACGTGCGGCCATTTGCGCTTCCCAATAGCTGGCCTTTGATGGCCTCCTTTGGTCTCGTCCTGCACACCCACAACTTCACATTTGCTGTTGCGCAGCGTTTTGGAGCTCTGCCCTGTTATAATTTCCTCCTCTTTGAGCCTCCCCGCACTTCCACGTCCACGTCTTCAGCAGTGTCCACATGCTTTGTGCTGGGCTGATTCTCCCTCCCCGAGTAGACTTCTAGAAAGTCCCCCAGGCAGAGAGTCAGGGCATTCCCAGGGCATGGGGCTCCCTGAATGGTCCCTTCTCCAGGGCCACAGCCTTGCCCTCCCTGTTGTCCAGTGTCTAGAAACAGGTGCTCATGTGTTTTGTCCGATTTCCCAGTTGTTTACTGCAGGAGTCCTGTATGAGTGACTTCACAACAGCCAGAACAGACATCCCGGCTGGAGCTGTTTCCTGGTTACTGTCCCATGTCCAGGAAGGGCGCTGGGGAGACACTGAAGAGCAAGTGTCGTCTTGTAAGGCAGCAGTCTCCAACTGTTTTGACACCAAGGACCTGTTTCGTGGAAGACAATTTTTCCGCAGAACTGGCAGAGTGGGGGTGGGATGGTTTTGGTGTGAAACGGTTCCATCTCAGGTCGTCGGGCGTTAGATTCTCACAAGGAGCCTGAAGTCTAGACCCCACCCATGCACAGCTCACCGTTGGGCTCCTGCTCCTGTGAGAATCTGGCACCACTGCTGATCACTGATCAGACAGGGGCAAAGCTCATGCTCACCTCCTGCTGTGTGGCCTGGGTTCCTAACAGGCCGCAGGCCAGGATTCGTCCATGGCCCAAGGGTTGAAGGCCCCTGTTATAAGGCACCTATTTCACTTGTGTCTGAATTATGTTCATCTTCCAAACAATGAGACAGAGCCACTCTTTCAGATCCAGCAGGAGAGGGACACGGTGGAATCACAGGATTCAAGGCTGTCAGCTGCATCTACGTGCAGGGCCCCACTCCTCCCCTGTAGGGCCCAGCCACAGACGCCCCTTTCCTGAATCTTACACCAAGTCCTGAGCTCCTCCGCTGCTGCAGACGCCCCTCCTCTGAACCCCGGGTGCTCTTCCCCTGAGTCCTGAGCTCCCTCTCTGCTGCAGACGCCCCTCCTCTGAACCCCGGGTGCTCTTCCCCTGAGTCCTGAGCTCCCTCTCTGCTGCAGACGCCCCTCCTCTGAACGCCGGGTGCTCTTCCCCTGAGTCCTGAGCTCCCTCTCTGCTGCAGACGCCCCTCCTCTGAACCCCGGGTGCTCTTCCCCTGAGTCCTGAGCTCCTCCTCTCCTGCAGACGCCCCTCCTCTGAACCCCAGGTGCTGATCCTCTGAGTCCTGAGCTCGTCCTCTGCACAGCTCTGTCTGGTTGGCTGCAGAGGACTGCGTTTACTCACATGCTGCCACGGGGACTCTGCCTTCAGTCTTAAGGTGGTGCTTGGTGCCCTGGAGATGCCCTCCTCATCTCTTGAGTGAATCAAAGGCTCTCAGGACAGCTGCCATTCCAAAGTCTACACAGCCTTGATGGCTGTCATTTCCTCACCTCAGCATGTGCCTCCCACTCAACTCTCCTGCCATTCTGACCACTGACAGTAAATGCTGTAACAGGTGCATGCTACAGCATGCCAGGAGGGGGCTGTACCCTGCTACCATCAGTATCAAGTCCCATCAGCACCATTTGGAAGACAATCCACCTCCAAAATCCCCTTCTACAGCCTTCTTTCTAGAATGACTCCCAGGGCTGACGTTCGCAGCATCATACGCCGGATTCTCTGAAATAGACTGAGTGGGAGAGTTTCCTGCATGGGGCTTATCCCACAGGAGAGTGGGTGAGGGGCACAAGTGGGAGGAGTGTCCAAATTGCTCTCCGCAGTGGGGCAGAAGCAGGGCTGGTCTCCAAGTGACCTCAGAGCCCACAGCCTCCCCATTCTGTACCCTTCTTATGAAAGAGAACAGCCCCATCCTTTGCCCGGCTCTCCTTGTCCAGTGGCCTTTCCTCTGAACCCCATCCTGGGTTGCTGGGGGTCCTCAGGCTCCATGACACTGTGGCCTGGACCCTGCTTCCAGGGCCAGCTTCTAAGAGCTGCCACAGCCTTTGCCTGAATGCACATGGATAAGATGAAAGATTCAAGGCCTTTTCCTAGGAATGGCACAAAAAATGGAACCATGGATGGGGCCGGAGCTGAGCAGGGCTGGGGAGGGGCAGTGGAAACTTGCCCTGTCCTGGGGTCACATCTCATGGCTGAAGTGAAGCCGACATCCCAGGAGGCAAATGACCCCAGTCCCATCTCCAATTCTGAACTGGCCCTAACAGAACAGATAGAAGAGAGAAGGCTGGGAGGTTCTGCAGATGAGCAGTGGAGACCTGGGGCCTGGCCGGGCTCCCAAGAGCAGTCTGCTCCCATCTCGGTGTGGGCTTTCAGCGGCAGGCAGCACTATGGCCTGGGCGGTGTGAACTTTCAAAACAGAGCACCGGAAGGTGGAGCCAACGCAGGTGGGAGCGAAGGTTTCCCTGACCATTTGCAGAAATGGGAAGCCTCGGCTTGTCTTGCGGGGGCTGGAACAGCTGAGTCTGGGCAGCTGCCCAAGTTCCGGCCAGAGCATCAGGTCACGGCCACCTCCAGATCCCTCTGCCTTTGCTATTTAATGGGCCCATCACTCATGTTTAAGAGGCCTTGTTTGCTCAGATCATGGCTGGAACCAGTGACTGAAGGGCCGGGACAGCACTGAAGAGGCTGCTGTGAACCGAATCAGGGACAGGCAAGGCATCCCTGTTGTGGTTGAGAGGAAAGCCGGCCCCTGGGCTGGACACCCAGAAAGTGGGTAGCCTTAAATTCCTGTGTGCACACACGCAGCCCGATGGACACTTCCATGCTTAAAACAACAGCTCAGGCATCGAAGCACCTGGACCATGAACGCCGGCACATCGGGCAGGGCCCGATGAAGCTCAAAAGGGATGTGCATGGCAGACGCTGCCTCTTCCAGGATAATCAGCTTGGTGAGTGCTCAGTGAACGCCGAGGGGGGTGCGTGCTCTTCCTACCTCACCAGCAACAACAGACACAGCCGGCCTTCCCATCACAGACAAAGGCACCGAGGCTTGGAGAGGGCAGGTGAACTGCCTGGTGGTGCAGGACGGAGCACGGGGAGTTTACAGATGCTGGTGTGAGCCCAGAGCGGGCGCGGCTCCTCACTCTGCTGCCTCCTTCTGCCACGCTTCCCTGGGCTCCCAGAACTCTTCCTCATTATAAAGTTGGAAAAACCCCAACTCTGAGGACGCAGCCCATGTTCCACCTCCAGGACACACCCCCACTGGCAGGGCTAAAGCTGCCGGGGGTCGCTGGACATTGCCCATATTCACCTGAGCTACAAGGTGAGGCAGAGCTTATGTCTGGCTCTCCTGGAGGCCACAGGAAAAGGGAATTGGCAGCGTGGTCACATCGCGGGCTGGGGAGGAGGGAGGACACATTTTCAATCCTTCAGTGCAACATCTGTCTTTTCTTTTTTTTGAATATAAGACATTTTCCTCTGAGAAGAGCCTGGGTATTGAGAAGACCTGTGGACCTGCATTCAAATACTAGCACCACTGCATTTTGCTTAGGAAACCGTGAGTGGGTCCTCTCTCTATTTAGGAACTGGGGGCAGTGGAGCCCTGCTCAGAGGCTGCCATTCACCGGGCAGCAAAGCCATGACTACAGGCATATCGTAAAACTTCCCAAGAACATTTCCATCCCATCTCAAAGCGGAGCCAGGGAGACTTTTACAAAGATCACATAACTAAACTTACCCCAAACTATGGCCTTATTTCCTGCCTTTTATTGGAGGTACAAATGAATGACCAATGTCAGTAAGAAAATTCTTATTATCTGGAGAGATGTTTCTTCCAGCAGTTAAATACGCAAGCCAGGAGGGGGGCATTTTCTCTGAACACATATGGTAAATAACATGAAGGAAACTCCATTTGGCATTTCTAGACATCGAGTCTGTCTCAGCTTGGTAGCCATCATTTCCAGAACCTGAAAATTAAACTATAGCTAGCTTAATTCACGTGAGTTTGGAATGAATAAACATTAATTTGGGCATATTTCAGTGTGTTCACCATGGGCATAATGTTAGCTGTTATCAATAAATTTTCTCACCAGAATTCCATTACTGCCTCTTCACATCCTAGCCATTCTTCTCTTTGTTTTCTTTCTATCGGATTTGATTACAGCAAGTGTCTACAATGGATTAAATGGAGATGCCGTGGACACACTCCAGCAGATGAGAACAGGTCTCAGCCTGCGTGGGTTCACACTAACAGATGACCCCAGCACCGCACTCCTCCCTGGACCTGGTCCCTCCATTCAGATGGCACGGCCTATCTCACCAACCCAATGCTGGCTTTGGCCACGACACCCCAGCCAGCTCTCTGCAGCAGGAGACTCATGCACCGCTGCTGTCCAAAGCTACAGAAGCTCCCGAATGCATGCATGGGAGGCCTGACTGTGGGTGTGGCGGGGATGGAAGGACTGGGGACCCAGAGGAGCAAAGGTCTGCAGCCAGAGGGCCTCCCTGCTCCAGAGAAGCCGCTCCCAGCTCCATCAGCCTAGAGCCCTCCGCCCTGCAGGCGGCCCTGATTCACACGGTTACACCTGCTGGCTTGGAATGACTGTTTCTACTTCCAGTTCCTGCTTCGCTCACCTTCAACTTTCCTTTACACAAGGGAGAGAAGAGAAAACATTGCCAAAAATGTGATCTTTACAAAACATCATCAGAATGTGGAAAATTACTTAGATGTCAATTCCACTTTATTTTTTCGATATTTGAAAAATTGGGGCTTCAGCCAGAGAAGTTCAGGAAGGAATCAGAAAGGAGGAGAAACGTGGCCTCACTAAAGGCACTAAGCACAGTCACTAAAGAAACAAGAGCCTCCCTCAAGCCTCTTGGCCTCTCCTCTGATTTGATAGAAGGATCTGGAAGGTTGAACGAGGAGCTCACCAACCAGAGGCATACACCTGAGACCGGAGGCTGTGCACGGCCCCTGGCTCCTCTCATTAGAACCCTGGACTTCGCTGGGAATCAGCTGTCTGCATTCCGAAGCTGAGCGAATTCACACGGGGACATCTGGACTCCCAGGTTGCTTCTGTTTGCATCTCACCTGGTAGTCCCATTTCCACAGGACGGCCGCCTGGGCCCTGGGTTTATAGCTACTCATCTCATCCCCTCTTCCCACTCTACAGACAGGAGTGCAGAGCACGGAGGGTCCCCCCAGGGCTCCGGTCGCCGCCCCTAGCTCCCACTCTGCTCCTTCCTGGCCTCGCCTTCTGCTGCACCCCTGGGCTTTCCCTCTTAGCTCTGCCTCCATCTTTGCTCAGCCGGGTCCCTCTGGCACCTGGAGAGCCAGCGCAGGGCATGCAGTCTTCAGTTCACTCCCAGAGAGCAGCCTTGAGGGCAGCTCCATGTCACACTGTGGAGAGAGGGGTGGCAGAGCCAGGGCGACTAGGAAGGCCCAGGGTGGGCACAGAGGCAGGGAGGCGAGTGGACCCGGTTTGGGGAGGCCCAGAGCAGCTCACGTGGAAGGCTCTCCTTCCGCCTCTTCTCTTCAGATGAATAGGAGGCCTTTTCACTCCATGGAACTGGCCACTAACACCCAAGTCCAGGATGACCAGGCCAGTAGATTCCCACGGGAGCAGGGCATTTGTGATTCTGAAATTTAACTTTGGAAGAAATACTTTCCAGCTGTTGAACGGGAGGTCATCTGCGATGTGCTGTGAGAGTGTACAGGGCCCAGCAACAATCCAGCTCCCCACCAGGTCCGGGGACTTCTCCGGGGCAAAGGCACGAGAGGGCGGATGGAGACGGGGGCTTTGGAGACACTGCAGGGGACGTGCTGGTGGGTGCTTTCCCCACACGTGCCTCTCACTACTGCCAAAGCAGAGCGTTTTCTGGGCCTCGTCTGGTGGGTGCGATTTGGCATCCCCCCTCCATGAGATCAGGCAAGATTTGGAGGCAGGGAGGAGCCTAGGCCGCGCTCAAGCTGCAGCTGTTCCCTCCCAGGAAGTGCAGTCCTTAGAGGCATGGCCAGCACCACTGAGTCTGGTCATTAGTTCTCTGGCGGTGAGGAAGCAGGTGGGTCCCGATGGCACTGTTCTCCGCCCGCTTGGAGGAAGCATGAGCTGAGGCTTCCTCATCCATTTCTGCAGAGAGCCACGTGATTCTCAACTCCAATCCCCAGAAATAACCCCAGCTAAATCCCTTTCTGTTAGACTAACTAAAAAAACTCGGGATAAATAATGATCAAACTTGTTTTTCATCCTGTGGACACCTAGGCCAAATATGCAGAAAACAAGTAAAATGACCCAAATCATGACTGCTTCAGGCTTTTCCTTCCCATGTGCTATTCCTAAACCCCATTTCTACTTCTTTCCCGAAGAACATTTCCATTCACCCCAGAATTTGAACATATCTAAGGAAGACATGGGCCCTACTGCAATTTGTCATATTTCCACAAGTTTTCTCATTATTTTCCCCGATTTCACGTACAGAAAACATTTTAAATTAAGGAATGTATTTTTTTCTGCCAAAAATTTTAGAAGTCCTTAAACTAGATGGGAAGATGTTTAATACGCTGATATTCAGAAACGTTGGCAAAAGTTCACTTTTACTGGAATTGCAGGTGGCAGGTGTGATGAAGCCTCCTCTGTGCTGGGTCTCATGCCACTGCCTGCCTTATGGTGACAGCACACAGTCCCACCTGCCCGAGACCCCACCTCCCTCGGGGCGGGTCTGCGCCTGTGCCGCGAGCTTCCAATGCAGTGCTCTCATCTAGTCTCCAAAATATTACAGGGCACAATAGTATTCCCTAGAGAAGGAACGGCTGCACAACGTCATAACCATCCCTCTGCCGTTTCACCAAGGACGACCCGCTGAGTGTCTGGTCATCTGGACCACCCCAGGAAGCTCAGCAGGGGTGGCTGAAGGTGGAACCAACACCCAGCTCTCCCATTCCGCAACAGCCAATGCCAATGCTGGATGAACCAACAGCTGCTTCTTTGCTAATGAGCTCTAAGTAAAAAGGAATTTATCTCCGCTGCTGCCATGGGCAATTTGGCTGGGTGCCTGCGGCCGTGGCACAGAGAAGTCAGGCTCCGTAAAAGTGGGTCCTTAAAAACGTGTCTTGCTTTCTCATGCAGCCTGCATAATTTCCTGTGTTGTAAGTATACTTTGAAACTAGAAAATCATTAACCCTACATATAATGAAGTGCCCTTCCTTTTAAGGGCTAGAATTGATTTTTTTTTAATGTTTGCTAACAGATTTGGAAATGATGGCATTAAATATGTTAAGGAATCTTTTTTCTCATCAAATCCAACTTTAAAAATGGTCTTTATCGGATGCAGAAGCCAGATCACACAGAGGAAGGAGCACACAGTCTGACGGCCCCTCTTTCTTCAAAGTTCCTGCAGAGATGAAAATCACTCTTAAGTTAAGGGGCTGGCTGTTCCCTCCGGGCATGTTGAGCCTTTACTCTGCATTGAGCACAGTGCCAGGCGAGGGGCACAGGGCTGAGAGCCAGGGCTAGCCGCACAGACTGACCTTACCTGGTACGGGCAGGAAAAGCTGGCTTGAGGAGGGGACTTGGAAGCTGAGCCTTAAATGATGCAACCTTCTGTGAAAAGACAAAAGCAACAAGCATCCCAGGCAGGGGGAACAGAGAGGGCAAAAGCCCGGCGGCAAAAAGGAGCGTGGGACCCTCCAGGGAGCTAGAGAAGGGCTATGCGCCGGGGCAGAGTGGAGCGTCCAGGCAGGGGACAGTAGCTGGAGCTGGGAGGGGCAAGCGCAGACTGCACCCCAGCCCTGCACTTGGCCTCACTATGAACCGAAGCGGAGGAGCCAAATGCATCTTTAGGGCCGGAGATGCACAGGCTTTGTGAACGGAAAGCTCTCCCAGGCTGCGGTGAGAAGGGCAGCGGAAGAGGAGCAAGAATGAAAGCCCAGGCCATGCTGGGAGGGCAGTGCCAGGGCCCAGGGAGGGATGTGCCATGCTGGCTTGAAGTAGGAAGGCAGCAGTGACATAGGCTGGCATATCATACAGAAAAAGCCAGTGGGGGTTACCTACCTCTGTCCACACCTGGGGAGTGCATGACAAGAAAGCATCACACCTGCTCCTAGGTCTCAGTCTTCAGATGAGGCCCACCAGGGTGGGAACCTGCTGGGACGGGGCAGATGTGGGGGGCTCTGGGGCAGGTGGGCAGGGTTGCCTGGGAGAGGCCTGGGCTGGAGAGCGAAGCCTGCAAACCTCCAGTGTCCAGCAGGGGCCAAGGCCGTGTGCCCAAGGGAGATCCCACTGGGAGAGTGCAGAGAGGAGAGGCCTGCCAGGCTGGAAGCTGAGAGTGCTCACAGGGAGGTCTCGGGGGCCAGAGACCCTGCGAAAGAGAAGGGCCGCATCCTGTGTGTGTGTGGTGGGGGGGCGGGGGGATGCCTGGGGGATGCCCCTGGATCTGAGGAACGTGTGTCTGGAAAGGCAGGATGCCTGGGGGATGCCCCTGGATCTGAGGAACGTGTGTCTGGAAATGGAGGCCAAGGAGGGGCACTGCCCACCTGGCTGCAGGGAAGACTTTGTGATGTGGATAAGAGCCGAGTCTCCCCACAGCAGAAGTGGGAAGGTTCAAAACGGGCAGTGCTTGTTTGCCTCCGTAAGAACTGAAAGGCATGTGGCCGTCAGGACCTGGGATCTGGGCTAGAGAGGTTCATTCTCCTGGTTTCAGCTCACATCCAGAAAGAGAGAAAGGCTGGCGCCGTGGCTTATGCTGTGAGGCCAACACTTTGGGAGGCTGAGGCAGGAGGATCGCTTGAGCCCAGGAACTTGAGGCCAGCCTGGGCAACAGAGGGAGATTTTACCTCTACAAAAAAATCAAAAAACTGGATGTGGTGGTGCACACCTGTCACCCAACTACTCAGGAGCCTGAAGGGGAAGATCAGTTGATCGCGGGAGACTGGGGCTGCGTGAGCTGTGATTGCACCACGCGCTCCAGCCCGGACGAAGAGCAAGACTCTGTCTCAAAATAGAAACAAAATGCAATACAACAGGAGAACGCTGTTTGCCAAAGAGGTATCATTGTTAACATAAATATATTAAAATGAGATAAAGATGTTAAACTGCTATGAAAGGAAAACATTTCCGTTACTGGATGACATTATCAAACTAAGCACTTGTATGTGGATCTGTCTGCTTGAATACACAGGATATTGATTTTCAAAAATTACCCAATCATTCAAAATAAAGCCAAGACTGTAAAAACATATTACTCCAGAAAAGCTTGCACACCAGGGCTGAGTGAGACTTCCAGGGCTTAGAACAGGGTGACTCAGTTTACTTATGGCCCTGAAGACCCCTGCTCAGCTTCGGGAATTGTGAGACCTTCGCTGAAGTGGGGGGATGCCTGCTGGTGCCTCCACCCTCCAGGGAAGCTCCAGAAACCTCAGCACTGACAGAGATTGCAATGAGAGGAGACTGAGCAGGTGGGGATTGATTAGTGGGGATGACAGGCACACGGGCAGGTGCGGGGCCGTAGTGAGGACCCACAGTTGCAGCCGCCGCCAAGGAGGGAGGCAAGAGGCTGTGGCTCGTCTGGGCTGCCTGCTGGAACCGGGCACCTGGGGAGCTGCAGCCTGGAGGCTGCATGAACAGGGTGGGGGCTTGCCTCACACCTGCTCTCTCTGTGGTCCCTGCACTGCAGCAGGGGCTTAATGGAGACCTACTGTGGGAATGCGTCTCCTCCTCTACCAGGAGACACATGTCCTGTCACACACAACCATAGCCTGGAAGTCTCCAAGTTTCTTACAATTATGTGACACAAAACTCAGAGTTCTGGAGTCGCGAGCAAGCCCCGGGTGTGAGCTACACTGTGTCCTCGGTTTCCAGGGAGAATTGGCAGACCCTGATTTTGCGTCTGGGAGAACTGAGGTCCAGAGAGGTCCAGTCTTGCTGGTAACTGGCAGTCACCTGGTGTGTGGCAGCACAAAAGGAACCCTCCGTGGGAACCAAGTTAGTCTTGTTTAATTTCACAAGAGTTTGAAAAAGCGTAAGCTCTATTTTCAAGGCAGAAAGATGGGAACTGATACAAATCTAAGGGAACAGACAGTGCACCATTTTGCCCCAACCCAAATGCCTAGAAGCAAGCTATGAAGGATGGCCCCGGCTCTGCAGGTCGGCCCCCTCGGCTGCCCAGCCGTGCCCCAGTTTCAGATAACAGAGCCATCGGCTTGCCCGGTTGACATCAATCGCCTCTTCCCTGGACCCCAAAGCAATCACATGGTGTGGCTGTCTCTGTCCACATCCCTGAACCCAAAGCCTGAAACACTTTGGACTTATGAGGTGGGCCTCTTGCTGAATCTTAAAGTGTCCTGGGCCCTTGAGGGGGACCATCCCCACCAGGACCCCCAGGCTGCCTGCAACACTCTTGTCCTCACAGTCTGGATGGCAGGCGGCCAGCTCCCCCAGTGGGAGTTGGGGTCGGTATGATCTTTCTTCAAGAGGGAGCGTTTTCTGGAAGGCCCTGAGCCAGGTGAACAAGGGCCTTGTGTGCTGGGCCCAGAGCGTCCCAGTGAGCCAGGTGATGAGGACCATGTGTGCCAGGTGCATAAAGTGCAGTGACCAGGTGAATGAGGACCCTGTGGCCGTGTGCAGAGTGTCCCAGGTCCCCTCTCTGCCACCATCTCAGAGGAAGAGCTCTGAAGCCTAGGGTCATTGACCAATGAAGGATGGAAAGGCCCACCGGGGAAATGGCGGCCTCATGCAGCGTGGGGGCCGGGAGGGGGGTGTTTCCTGGTGAACTTGTAAGAACTCTGGAAGGTGCTGAGCATGCAAGGAAAAGCTCATATGTGCGCAGAATTGACAGTGGGCAGATTAGAACCAGTAAACCTTTGATTTAGGTCAGGGCAGTCGTAAGTCCCATAAATGTGGAAATGATATGAAATGACAGCTTATTGAATATTAGCCACAGCAAAAACTGTGTGCATACTTCGGTAAAAGAAACACGTGTATACATCTGTGCACGAGTGTGTGCACTGCCTGTCTGAAGACTCTGCGGTGATCCTGTCAACCTAATTACCAACATCCAGCTCTAAGTAAGTCTCAACCACTGCGCACGATTTCGTTTTGAACCGTCTGACTTTAGTTTGTAATTCCATATGTATTACAAGGGATTTCAAGGAGATGGTTTAAAAGCAGGTTTTCTAGTAAGAAAAGAGAAAGCAGCAGGCCTTATCAAAAGATCTTGAACACAACAGGCTCCAAGGTGAATGAGCCCAAGCGGTGAGGGCCGGCATGCAGGCTGGTGATGGCACCCCACGCCTGGAATTGTCCTTGAGTCTCCACAGCCCGAGAAGCAGCGGAAACCCCGAGGGCCGGGATGGACACACGTCCGCAGCCAGGCCCAGGCGCAGACAGTATGGAAGAAGCAAGCCCACCCACCATGTCTCCTTCTGACAACGCAACTCCCGTACAGATGTGACCAGGGGCCCTCTCTGCAAGTGTAAGGTTTCCCTGTAAATAAAAGTTTCTTAAGTGTCTTTGTCTGTTGGACAAAGCAAACCACAAATGAATCCTAAAGCCAGGAACGGGACCAACTGTCATGGTCCAAATGGCCAATGTTGTTGTTTGCTTGCCACTGTCTGTTTCCCTAGACTCTTTGGTTGCAGGGCAGGGCAGGAACCACGTGGCCAGGGCAGCCGGCCTGTCGATGGAGGAGGAGCCTGCGTGTGCTCTGCTGCGGTGTTGCTGTCCAGATGACCGCAGGTGCCTGGGGAGGGCCGCCACTTCCAGGCTCTGCAGGAGCCCCTGGCTCTCTGGCCGGGGACTAAAGGGAGCCACTGAGCTTCTGCTCCTGACTTTTCTTCATTTGGCGAAGCGTGTGTAGGCTGGGAATGGCTCTGAAGCCACGCAGGCCATCATGCCTGCCCTCCCGGAGAGATGAAGATCTATTCGGGGCCTGGCTCCACGAACCCCACCCCACCCAGGCAAGGCCAGCCTGGCACTAAGCAGCAGAAGTTTCCTTGGATGTTCTGACTTGAACCCGCAGCCTTGGAGCTGTGGGCTGAGGACAGGGGTGGCTGATTTGAGGCTGGAGCCAGCAGGGCACCCCCAGGGCCTCAGAGTCACTGTGTTTTCATCATCAACAATAAAAGTGCTGTTAGTTTCAGGTTCCTTCCAGAAACTGCCGGTCTCTGGGAAGGCCATGATTCTGCTAGCAGGGGAACAAAGCGTGGCCTAAACCTCTATCTTAAACATCAAAAACCGAAGCGAGGGCCCTGCCTCGGCTCTGGGTGGCCAGCAGTCCTCTGAGGCCAGGATCCTGCCCAAGTTTCCGAGATCTATACCGGGCAGCTAATGAGAAACGGGCTCATGAATAAAAGAAGGGAATCTCTTCCCGAGCGTGCCAGAGGAATGCTAACCGCGGCCAGCATCCAAGCAGCCTGTAGTGCAAAGCCACAGCCATTAATGACTCTAATGATTTTTTCCTCCTCTGCCATGTACGATCCTTTTAGTTTTAGGAAACTCTCCATGCATGCTTGTTAGAGAGAGAAGTCTTTGAAATCCATCCAACTCTGCTGTGCATCTGAGTCATTTATAATAGAAGACTGATTAATGTTTGAGGCAACCCCAGTGAAAAGAATCTTGGCTGAAATGTCTGCCAAACTTTCCATTTTCAAGGCTTGTCATCAGACTAAGTAGGCTGATCTTGAACATGTGGGTGAGGAAGAGGAGGAAGCCCTGAGGGTGGAGGAAGGAGCACTCACCTGTCCGAGGACACGTCAGTGTCACTCGGGAAACCCTGAGACACCTGCCCTCAAAGCCTCTCTGCTAAGTATTTGATTTATCTCCATTGCAAGGAGAAATTTTGCTGAACACTAGAATCATCATAATTTTTGTGATGTTACAGGTATCTTCATCAAACCCTAAGCTAAAAATTACCTAAATTTGGAAATTTCTCAGAGGAGGAATGACCAAGGATTTGGAGAGTCAGTGGATGAGAAGGAAGAGGGCAAAGTGAGGGGGGTCTCCTCCCACCCCCAACACCCTCCACCCACTGCCCACAGCCCAGTCCATGTACCTGTGGAGCACCCATCCCCCACAACCTGGCCCCACCCCAGCCCACCCTCTCGCCCAATTGGCAGGTGTCAATCACATAGAAAACAGAAAATTATTATCACCACCCACTAAGCAGGCCCCAGACTTCACCGGGGCCCGGGCCCTGTCCAGCAACAAGAAAACCAGCAAGTCCGGGGAGAGGGCAAAACCCCATGAGCCTCTCTCCACCCCAGAGAAGGTGGAATCCCATGAAACGCTGATACCCTGACTAGCACGCTGGACCGCAAGAGAAACTGCAGGGTATAGAACCTCGAAATTCCATTTCGAATAAACTGAGAAGCTCTGTATTGGTTTCGTATTCGGAATGCAAATATTTGCTTATAACAAATGTGAAACCATTAAATAACAAATGCGGAACCATTAAATAGATCAGTGGATAGTTTTCAACTAAAATACAAGAGCCCCATGCCAGTGAAGGTGTAGGGGGGTGGAAATGAATGATGGTCGGAGTTTGCCTGGCAGTGAGACCTCTGCCCCAACTCACTCCGCCTGTCCCTGGGACCCTCCCAGGTGGGGCGCACCTGAGCAGCCACTGTCTGTCCCGACTGCTGCCTCCTCTGCTTAGGGCTGTGCCTCCTGGATCGCAGGGGAGGAGCAGTCATTTCTGTTCCCTCTACAGGTGCAGTTGCCAGGTAAGACTGCCCTGGCCCGCTGAACCTGCACCCTAGTTACTAAGCCCAGCAGGGGCTTGGAGACTGCCCTTTTGATCTCTGGCTTTGGACAAGTCTCTTGCCTCCTCAAGCCTCCATTTTTCTCTCAGGGAAAAAGACAGCCTTGGTCATTGTTCTGCTGATAACCTTCTGTGGTTCCCTAGTCCTTTAGAGAGAAGGAGCTGGTCCTGCCAGCAAGGGCTGCCTCTCGAAGGCGGAGAGGCTGCTGCAGGGGGTCCGAGCTCCCTGCCCTGCAAGGGAGTCCCTGCTGCACTCTGCTGGATTGCTCGTGGCCGGAAGTCTGTGAACCTGATGCCCACGAACACAGCTGCCTGCGCCAGGCTAATAAGAACGTTTGCAGTGAATCTGCTTCTAGGAACATACTCGAATTCTGCTCAACAGGGAGCATGGAGCCAAAGCCAGATGGTGGTGGGTGAGGCATCCCGCCTGCATCGCTCAGTCCTGCCAGAATCTTCCCCAGGGACCTCCGGAAACGAATGCCCAGGCCTAGCCATTGGGCAAGGGAGGCGGTTGGCACTTGCTGCTTGTCCACGGCTAGACCCTCTCTTGCCACAAAGAACCAATGAAGTGAGGAGAGCCTGGCTTCTCAGGCGAGATTCAGAGAAGGGACTGCTCCCGCCTTTGCCCAAGGACAAAGTGCTCTGCAGACACTCCAGCAAGTTGCCCTCGTGGGGATCACAGGTGGGGTGCTGTTGCAGGGACCCATGCCCCTGGAGGGAGGCTGGAGGCTGGAGGCTGAAGGCAGTCCTTCCACAGCCACCCCAGCTCCTCTGAGCAGGGCCCAGAAGTGCTCCTCGACCCTGTTCGCTCCTTCTTCTCCTTTCTTTCATTTTCCCTCCCTTTCCTTCCTTCTTCCTTCCTCCCTTCCTCCCTTTCTTCCTTTCTCTTCCCTCTTCCATCCTCCCTCCTTCTTTCCCTCCCTTCCTTCCTTTCTTTTCTTCCTTCCTTCCCTCCTCTCTTCCCTTCTCCTTCCATCCGCCCTCCCTTCCTGATTTCTTCCTTTCTTTTTTGCATTGATTTATGCTCTATCAATAAACAGCCCTTTATTCACTTTCTTTTTATGATTTTTCACTCATTCCTCTATCCTTTTATTCATTCTCAGAATGCTCAACATTTTGCTCTTTCATTAATGCATACACCGAGCGCATATTCCCAGAGAGCTGGTTGGGACCCAGGCCTGGTGCTTTTCCTGGTGGGGACTTGGTGCTGGGACATGGGCTGGGCAGCAGTGCTGGTTCCAATGTCACTTTTGCAAGCCTCCCTGACTTATTTCTGTTTGTGGGCGATGCCCTGGGGCTCACGTTGCTATCAGACTTCTGGGTGTTTGGAAGGGCGACAGCCTCAGGTCTTTCCTTGGGGTGACAGCAGCGGTGCCCTCTGCAGCCTGAGCTCCTCGCCCGGCCGCAGGGTCTTCTCCACCTGCGCGCTCTGCCTCAGTGCCCCCAGCGGAGCCTGCTCTGCCCTCACCTGCCTCTACCTTCTGCCTGGAGCAGCATCCTTGAGTTTCCATTGGTGGAAGAACACAGGCTTCCCAGCTGGGAATCCTGGCTGCCTCCACTGCCCACTGAAGGCAGCAAAGTCAGCCCCATGGGGCTCTTGCGGGGATGGAAGCAGACCCTGGAAAAGACTCTTCCCATGCTTGGCACTTAAATGTGTGTTTAATTAGAGTCCAATTGAAGGGCACTTCAACAGTGTAACACCTCTAAATTTAGATTTTACTAAGTATTGGTTAAAGGCCCTGAAGCCCAGCTCCTTTTCTGGCTGGTGATGGACACAGCTCCCCGGGCCAGCACAGTGGCCGTGTCTGGGTTGGGGAGGAGGCTTCTCCAGGGACCTCTCAGGCCCGTGTGGTGGACGGCACCATCCGGAAGGGAAAGGGCTCCCTCCCACCTCGAGAGCGGCTGAATGCAGCTGAGGGCCGGGCAGGCACGGGGTCATGCAGGGACATCACCAGGGCCTCCTCACCAGGGGTGGGGCGTGGGGCTGCATCCCCTCGTTTCCTGCCTCCAGCTGCGGAGGTTTAGCCAAGGTCAGGCATCAGTGGGCAACGGAATGAGAGGAGAGGAGAGCTGGCCTTCCTCCCTCCCCTCTTTTCTCCCTTCTTTTCTTCCTTTCTTCCCTGTTTTTCTTTCCTTTTCCTCTTTCCTTCCCCTCCTCCTTCCTCCCCCCTCCCTCCTTTCTTCCCACCTTCCTTCTAGCT
Organism: Cebus imitator; assembly: GCF_001604975.1. Lineage (NCBI taxonomy): Eukaryota > Metazoa > Chordata > Mammalia > Primates > Cebidae > Cebus > Cebus imitator. Next base: position 1,410,487 of record NW_016107422.1, on the reverse strand, counting down.
GGGTTAGTATGGGCGACTCAGCTCCCACCCCAGGGGCTGCAGTGCCCATAGGTGAGGCCCTCCTGGCAGTGCCCAGGACAGGAGGGACCCAGAAAGATCCGAGGGGCACATCCCACTGTCGCTGACGGGGCGATGCTGGGTAGACGGGAATAGGCAGGGGGTGGTGCTGTCTCCTCTACAGGCCTCGCTTTTCTTACGTGTCTAGCCCCAAACTACGGCTTAAAATGGCTTTTAAAAAATCAGAAAATGGGAGACATATCATCTGAGAGAAAGAGCTGAGTGTCCATCCTGGTCACATGGCGCCCAGCCCCAGCACCATCAGAAGGTGAGTCCTAAACCCACAGCCACGACCAGAAAATCGCCCAGAGCCCCCGCCACCCACACTCGCGGCTCATCTGTGGGAGCGGCAGGCCCGGGGTCTCATCCTTTACGCTGCTCTGTAAGAAGGCAAAACTCTTGCCTTTATCATCAGGGCTCTTCGAGTCACCCAGCAGTTTTCCCAGGACGTTAGAAATATGCGGCCACCCTCTTGATCTACAGCTTCACCACCGTGAAGTGCTAACGAGATATTTTTAATCAAAAAGCGGCTTAAAATGCAATCAATTTCAAAATGGAGAAGTGACAGTTCACGTACAGTTGCTTTCAGAGTCCGCCGTAGACGTAAGCTGAGTGGGAATTACAGAGCATGAGCTGCGCACAGCACTTTGCGCTCCCGCTCTGCCTGACGGCCGCACACTGTGGGCCCCCGAGGGCAGGGCACAGGTGGCATCCGGGGCCTGACCTGGACGTGACCCAAGAGCCAGGGAGCTGGGTCACCACAGGGCCGGCTTCAGGCCAGCCGCCTGCATGTGCCCCATGACTGAAGAAGGCAGCCAGGACGCCCAGACCCTGGCTGTGAGGTGATGCCCAGGGAGGGAGCATGTCCGGGAATCTCTGCGGGTCGTCACCGATCAGCAGGGAGGAAGCGGGAGGGGCCTGGCCTGACCCAGACACCCCCTCCACCCCAGGCCCGGCGCTCCTGCACACCCCCACACCCACACCTTGCTGGCGAGTAGCTGTTGGTTCTGCCCGCAGGACTGGCCCCACGCACTCATGACCCTTGTGGTGGAGCCAGGCCCCGAGCGCAGGATGCCCGCCACTGACCGAACGCTCTGTGCGTCATCGGGAAAGTCTCAGCCATGTCTGAATGGGAGACCCCAAGCTGTCATTTTGCACCTGCCGAGATGATGCCTCTGGCCCCGCCCACCCTCACCACCCTGCCGTGAGCCCTCATTCAGGCACTCTGCTGGGCTGCGGGCACCACCTTCTCCCTGTCCCATCTACACAGCACCGCCCAGTCAGCGACAATGGGATGTGCCCCTCAGATCTTTCTGGGTCCCTCCTGTCCTGGGCACTGCCAGGAGAGCCTCACCTATGGGCACTGCGGCCTCTGGGATGGGAGCTGAGTCACCCATACTAACCCAGCTAGAAGGAAGGTGGGAAGAAAGGAGGGAGGGGAGGAGGAAGGAGGAGGGGAAGGAAAGAGGGAAAAGGAAAGAAAAAGAGGGAAGAGGGAGGGAAGAAAGGAGGAAGAAAAGGAGGGAGAGGGAGGAAGGCCAGCTCTCCTCTCCTCTCACTCCGTTGCCTGCTGATGCCAGACCTTGGCTAAACCTCTGCAGCTGGAGGCAGGAATCATGGGGATGCAGCCCCACGCCCCACCTCTGGTGGAAGTCGTGTGGGCCCTCCACGAGACGGTTGGGAGGTGGAGGCAGAGAGGGCGAAGAAGCCAGGTGTGGGGGGAGGAAGAGGGTGAGGGAGTGAGTTTTGTGCATATGGAAATCAGGTTTATGCTGGAATCCAGGTGGAGGTGTCTAACAAGCTAGGCAGCTCTCCTAAGAAGGCAGGAAAAGTCTGAAATTTTCCTTTGCAGTTGTAATACAAAAAATAATGATGGTTAAGTGCATAAGCCTGAGTTATAAGGAAAGAGCTTTAACTGCATGGAAAATGCGCTTGTGTGGGCTCCGCATCCTTTGACTTGTCCTAGCCATTATTCAGGCAGCATTTAATGAGGGCTCAGTGGATAGCAGGCATGGTGCAAAGTGACGAGGATGCAGATTGGTCGTCAGGATCTGCCCCCAAACACATCCAGGGGTGGGAGGGGCCCAGATGAAGAGCCTGGCGTCAGCACAGACTGGAGAGGAGGCTCCCATGGAGCGGAGGGCCAGGCTGGAGACCCTGGGAGGGTCAGAGGCATCTCAGAGTTGAAGCACCAGCAGGGGAGCTGCCCGGCTGCGCAGGGCAGCTCCCCTGATGCTAGTGAGATTGAAAATGAAACAGGGAAGGAAATACAAAGTCACCTGAAGTCGAGTTCTTACCTGCAAATGTCTTCTTGCACATTCAGCTATCTTTTGTATTTTTGACTTGATTTCCTGATTCCTTGATTTCTTGTATGTGTATGTGTGTGTGAGTGTCAGAGCAAGAGATTGCCTGATTTGGGAAGCATGCTCCAGTCCACACGGGAAGCCTGGCCCAGGCACAGGAAGCCTCTCTGGGAGGGCTCGACCCCTTTCTGAGAGCCCTGTCCCTGCTGGTGGGGTGGTGCCTACACTGTCGGCTGAGCAGGGTCATGCTGGGGTGTGAGATGCTAAGACATAAAATGTCAGGGCCCCACATTGAGAGCGCCTCCCTCAGCCTGCATCGATCTCCCTTCCCCAGAAGTGATTTCTGAATTCTTTACCGATTATAGGTATAGATATGACCTTACGTCAACGGAGTCCATGGAGCGGCCTCGGTGCACCTGGGTCCTGCTTGCTCTGCCTCGCCACGCACATTCTCCTCTCTCCCGCAGAGCCTGTGATGCCCATCACTGATTATCAGAGCCTCAGTCTGATCCGAAACTTCTAGCTCGAATTCCTCGTGTTAAAAACAAACATAGCTAATTTTATTATTTGAAGTTCAACTTTAAATTGGAAAAAAATTAGTATCTATGTTTGATCAGACCCCGTGCAGAAGAAAGAAATTTTCGCTTAAAAGTTCCAGCTGCAGCCCGGAGCAGAGCTAATGACACTCACCTGCGGCTCCGCACGAACTAATTAAAAACCTTGATTATACTTTTTAATGCAAAGTGGAAGGTTTCGGGTAATGGAATCTGTGTGGTTTGCATTTTTGAACAGAAGTCTCAGAGCAGAGGCCGAGCTGTTTTCTGCAGCAGAAGCCCTGCTCCGAGGTCCAGCAGCCCTGCCCCTGCCCCCCGCCCTGGGATCGGGGTCCTACTTCTCCCCGTTCTTCAGGTGGGATGGGGCCACCTCTTCCACAAGCACTTTTGAAACCTGGTGTCCCCACCACATTGTTACTGAATTTCTCCTTGCAGGCTGTAAGAAGGGGCTATGGTGTGCAGCCGGCAGGGCCCAGAGGGCCAAACCCTCAGCCCACAGCAGCCGGGCAGGTGCCTGAGGCAAGGCTGACCATACCACGTCCTGTCATGGACAGTTCCTCTGGTTCCTCCCTCTCCGCCTCCCCCTCCTCCTCCGTGTCCTCCTCCCTCTCTGGAGAAGCCCCTGACTTTCACACCATGCCGTGGACTCCTGGTGGCACGGTCACATTCCACATACCTTTTGAATCCCCACCACGGTTCTCATGAATGGAAAAGTGAGAGACTCTTGTGACCCTATGGACTCCAGTAGGGATGGCACCAGGTTCAAGAGGCTGCAGAAGAGGTCCAGGTCCAGGAAAGGAGACACAGTATTTCACTGAGGGCAGCAGAGAGGAGAAAGTCCAGGAGCAATGGGCTGGGCAGGAGAACCCTGACCACTCACCACCTTCCCCAACAACCTCCACCCCGAAGCCTTCATTTACCGCAAAACAAAGGGTCTCTATCCCCTGGACAGCCTGCAATCCACAGGACAGGCTGGGGGGTGAAATGTTCCTTACAGGTAAGGAACAAACATCCAGGCTGGTCACTCCTGGATTCCTTAACTGAGAATGCTAAACCTCGATCAGGCATGCCTGCCATTCGGGGCAGTTCTCAGGCTGGGCTGCAGGTGTGGCTACCCGGCCTGTTCATCCATGCACTCCTCCACCTAGAAGGCTGCCAATGGCAGAAGGAAGACCCAGGGCCCCTCCCTGCCTGCTGCACCCAGCAGAGCATCAAGGAGGAGCACAACCACAAACCCACAGAAGGGCTGTGTCCTCCACTCAACAAACACCCACAGGGGACTGACCCTTACCGGCACAGAGACACCTGCACACATGTGAGCACAGAGCACTGTGAGAGAGGCTGCACAGGTGAGCACACACGGTGTAGGGGACACCCGCACTCAGGTGAGCACACGGGTGTGAGGTGGAGACCCGTGCTCAGGTGAGCACACGGGGTGAGGTGGAGATCTGCACTCAGGTGAGCACACGGGGGTCAGGTGGAGACCTGCGCTCATGTGAGGTGGAGACCCGCGCTCAGGTGAGCACACGGGGGTGAGGTGGAGACCTGCGCTCATGTGAGGTGGGGACCCGTGCTCAGGTGAGCACACGGGGTGAGGTGGAGATCTGCACTCAGGTGAGCACACGGGGGTCAGGTGGAGACCCGCGCTCAGGTGAGCACACGGGGGTCAGGTGGAGACC
>NW_016107422.1:1388809-1405609 GCF_001604975.1 Cebus imitator | reverse complement strand
CTCAGGTGAGCACACGGGGGTGAGGTGGAGATCTGCGCTCAGGTGAGCACACGGGGGTGAGGTGGAGATCTGCACTCAGGTGAGCACACGGGGGTCAGGTGGAGATCTGCACTCAGGTGAGCACACAGGGGTCAGGAGACCTGCGCTCAGGTAAGCACATGGGGTGAGGTGGAGACCCGCGCTCAGGTGAGCACATGGGGTGAGGTGGAGACCCGCGCTCAGGTGAGCACACGGGGTGAGGTGGAGACCCGCGCTCAGGTGAGCACACGGGGTGAGGTGGAGACCCGTGCTCAGGTGAGCACACGGGGGTCAGGTGGAGACCTGCACTCATGTGAGGTGGAGACCCGCACTCAGGTGAGCACACAGAATCATATGACACGTGTTTGTGGAGCCTGGGTTGAAGGAGGGAATCACAGGGGCTGATGACCCTGGAACTCAGGACAGGCGACAGCGGAGCACTGGCTGGAAGCAGGGATCTGAGAGTGGGCGTGTGCAGAGCTGGAATCGGGTTGTGGGTGAGATCTCTCTTCTGAGAACTTTTACATCGCAGCATGGAAGAGCCTTCCCATGTAGGTGCCCAATTTGAATGCTGCTTGGGGAGTGTTCACTCGGTTGAAACAGAGGGCATTCCCGGCTGTAATGAGTCCAGCGCAGCTGAGGTTCCAGGACGGTGGGCTGCATGGAGGAGTCAGGCCCTGGGAAAGGTGACAGGCTGTAAGTTCAGGAAACCGGGGAAGCAGCCACCAGAGCTTCAGTTCTCTCCCTGCTGCAGAGCGTGGAGAATCCGGAGGGCCTGGCCTGCGGGATGAGGCATCCGTGTGACTAGCCGACCCCACGGAGTGCCTCGGCTTCCTTTCCCATGCTGTTTCATTTCTCCACCGTCACAGCAGCCACGGGACTACTGCAGACAGACACAGTGGAGCAGAAAGAGCTTCTGGCACTGGAACCCGAGCACTGGGGAGGGGAACCAGGATATTGCTCCCAAGACGTCATAGGGACTTTCAGCATCCTCTGGGGCAGCAATTAAAATAGGTGTTGGTTCTTGAAACCAGCTGACATTATATTGTTCAATAAATGTCTCTAAAGGGAATGGATAATGCCATCACCCTTCACCGTAGTCCTTCGGCCTCTGAGACTCATCAACACAGGTTAGGCTCAAACGCCCAGGAAATGTGGGGGCTGTTCCATGCAGGTGGGTGGGTCCCCTGGAGCTACAGGTTTTGGGTGGTAAGACGGCCTAGGAGATAATACAGGATGGGGAGAGGGAGGCCAGCGGGCGTCCGGGGAGGGCTGAGCACATGCGGAATCTTCTCCACATCTCCATGAAAACCTTCACCAGAACCTTGACCACCTCAACCCTGGCTCCTGGCAGCTGCCTTAAGAGGCTAGGACAGAAAAATGGCTTCCTGTGTTAGCATAAGCAAAGGGGGAAGCAATGCACAAGGGTAGCTTTCCCCCGAAATCACACATCCAGACAGGTGTGGCTGGACTGCAGTGTGCCAGGAAAGATTTTTAATATTCACCTGCGTGAAGTCCTGAGGACCTAGCGGAAGTGATGTGCTCAAATGTCAATGCCATTCATCTTTAATGAAAGATGAACCCTCTCAACCTTATGAGCCTTTGGAATTACAGAATACATTGGTTGATATCCTGTCATTTTCAAAACCAAGTAAGGAAAGACCGGGAAAACACCGAGTGTGGTATCATCTGCTTGGCCCACGTCTCTGGGCATTGGCACCATCTGCAGCTGCTGCTAGTTAGTCGCAGTGTCACCATCATGATGGATGGCTCAATCATGCCATGCCAGCTGGCAAAGCACATTTGGGGATTCAGGCTGTGTACGTTAGATCAAAAAAATTATCAAGATAGATAGCATGATAGAAAGATGGAGGAGAGTTTTTGGTAAGGTGTTAAGAATTCTGTGTGTGCGTGCACACACGTGCATATGTGTGTGTGTGTGTGTGTGTGTGTGTGTGGTGCTGGCATGCACAGGGAGGCAACGTGACACACAGATTATTGTCGGAGTTAGAAACCCCCAGCCTTGTGTGACCATACAACTTTCACCGGTTCTAGCCCTCTCTCTCTGTCTAGTAAACCCAAGCCTCACGTTACTCACAGGAAATTTGGACGGGCTGACACCTGGAATCTTCCTGGGTTTTGCAGAACCTCTGAAGGAAGCTGAAATGCCGTCTGCAGAACATGCCTCCGCCCCTTTCATCGTCACGAAACTGCAATTTAACAAGAAAAAGAATTAACTGGCCAGGAGCAGTGGCTCACACTTGTAATCTCAACACTTTGGGAGGCTGAGGCAGGTGGATCACTTGAAGTCAGGAGTTCAAGACCAGCCTGGCCAACATGGTGAAATCGCATCTCTACTAAAAATACAAAAAAAAAAAAAATTAACCGGGCATGATGTTGGGCACCTGTAGTCCCGGCTACCCAGAAGGCTGAGGTAGAGAATTGTTTGAATTTGGGAGGCAGAGGTTGCAGTGAGCCAAGATTGTGCCACTGCACTCCAGCCTGGATGACAGAGTGAGGCTCCATCTCAGAAAAAAGAAAAAGAAAAAGAAAGAAAGAAAAAAGAAAAGAAAAGGGAAAAAGAATTAACAAAGTTCCAGATAGAGACTGAAATATAATCAAAGTGTTTGGTGATCGCCATGTTTGTAGAGAGGCTTGGACAAACAGGCCCAGGTCACAAATGTGAGGTCCTCGTCCATGATGCTGGAAGTTATTAGTAAGAGGTATCTGCTTTCCAGAGCTGGTGACTCACTGGTACGTCATCGAGTGTGGACTGAAGGCTGCCACAGAATGGAGGCCTCATCCAACATTTTGCAGATAGTTTTAAGCACCTACCTCAGTAAGCTCTGTTTTAGCATTGAGGACACTACAATCAGTCAGGGAGGAAAGGAAGGAGGTCCAACCCTAAGGCATAAACCACTCTGCATTTTATATAATTTATCATTGTCTGCATATATAATTTAGAATATAAAGTGACATAATTACAACTGTTAAAAGAAGTATGTTATTATTTATCATTTATATTGAATTTCTATAATCTGCTAGTGAGTTTTGTGTCCTAGGGAAAAGCTGCTTATGGATCTGCTGTGCTGTGCTGTGTTCATAAAAGTAAATTATATAAAAGACCCATTCTAATTCCAAAGGGCCTTGGCCTCTACTGTTGACTAAGCCTTGCAGCTTAGATATGTAAACCTCACGTCAAGATCAAGGAATCAGTCAATCCTTCAGTCAATAGCACGAGGTGCTGTCTTTCTGGGAACACTCACAGAGGCTTGAGTTGGAGCAGGACTTCCGCTTTCTCTCCGAAATTCCATTCGGCTTCTTTCTCACATCCCAAACAGCGAGAATGTCCCACAGAAATAGTGACGGCAGAATGGTCTTATAAGCAGCAGAGGAACGGCGCGGCGCAAGCCTCTGCACACGCGTTCACACTTTACTAAGTGATTAAAAAAACCCTATGTTTAAATATTGGCATCGAGCTTTGAGAGTCTTGATAGGAACGTGTCAGCTAAGTGCAGCATCAAGAATTTAGCTGATTTTTAAATTTTCTATTTTTTAACATGAAACACGATGTAGGGAAAACTCCATGTTCCTCAAAGTCTACGTTTCTAAATTCTCTGCAATAGGATACTTTCCTAAAAATAAAGTGGAAGTGAAGACGCAGACATGATACAGCTTGCAGTCGCGTGTGGAATCACGGACGGCTGTCGCAGCCGCTGGAGGAGCCGGCTCACACCAGCGCTGCTGCTGGCTGACCCTCCACACGCGCAGCGCGGGGTTGCCCCGCAGGAACACATCGAGTTTACTTACATGTGTACTTGCTCTCTGGGAGTCACCAACCCTGGTTTCAATAAACAGGTCCTCGGGAGGGCCAGTCCCGATGTCGCTGTGCCCAAGGGGCCGTGGAGGTTGTGACGTGCGCCTTCCACGCAGGGGGTACCAATAGGCTCCCAGCCTTCTTTTCTTCACCTGTCCAGATATAAAACTAAAACAGGAAAGGGAAGAAGAAGGAGGTGGAGGAGGAGAAGAAGGAGAAGAAACGACAAAGCACAAGATTATTCTAACCCAAAGGCAAATCTCCCGGTGAACAGCAAAGACCTGGTCACCGCGTGTCCTGGGGAGGGTGTGGGACACTCAGGGGCTCTTGGGGCTTTCCACGAGGCAGGCCGCTCCCATCCCAGGGGTGCTCCGCAGGGCATGGCGAGCCCACGCAGGGGCAGTGGCAGCCTTGCTTCCTGGCCTCAGGCTGGTTTCCAGGTTTCCCATGGTTTGGGGTGCTGGGCTTTGCCATCTTCTCTGCTCCAGGATCACTGGAGGATTTGGGCACCCACAGGCCCCATTCCTTGGCCCCCTCTGCCCCCTCCTCGCCATGTCCACCAAGCCTTCTGCGTGCACCTGGCTACAGAGCACATTCAGTGAGAGTGGTCTTCAGGGCAGGGGGATGCTGGGTGCCCTGAAGCCTCGTTAGCGGGAGGGAGTGCTATGGGACATCCTGCCCGAAGTCCCTGGTGAGATTCCCGTCTCCAGAACAGGAAGATAAGGACAAGGTGGTGCTTCCACTGTTTCTGTTGTTGTTGTTTTCATGCTGGGTTTAATTCATTTGGAGAGCTGTTTCCTACTCCTAGCCCATGTCAATTCTGCTCTGTGGGGTCTGCAGGTCTCATCGGAGTGAGTGGAATGGTAGGAGCATGTGGCTGTCCAGTTCGTCTTCAATGCTTACTCCTCCTGAGGAAAATAAAAGTTGGTAACACCATACATCCTGCTGTTGCTCAAATTTTATTTGAAATTTTGCTTGAAATTTTGCTGGTCTTTGAAACACAAAAATCTGTTTTATAAGAACCTCAAATGATCTTAAAATGCCATAGAATGGGTCAGGTATGGTGGCTCATTCTGTAATCCCAGCACTTTAGGAGGCCGAGGCATGTGGATCACCTGAGGTCAGGAGTTCAAGACCAGTCTGACCAACATGGTGAAACCCCAACTCTATTAAAAATACAAAAAGTGAGCTGGGCACCATGGTGGGCACCTGTCATCCCAGCTAGTCAGGAGGCTGAGGCAGGAGAATCACTTGAACACGTGAAGCAGAAGTTTCAGTGAGCTGAGATCACTCCGCTGCACTTCAGCCTGGGCAACAGAGTGAGACCCCATCAAAAACAAAAAAAGAAGAGGAAGAAAGGAAGAAGAAGAAGGAGAAGAAGGAGAAGTAGAAGGAAGAAGAGAAGAGAAGAGAAAGAAGAGAGGAGAGGAGAAGGGCAGGTGGGAAGATCACTTGAGCCTACCAGTTTGAGACCAGCCTGGACAACGCAGTGAGACCCCCTCTCTACAATTTCTTTCTTAATTAGCCAGGTGTGATGGTGCACGCCTGTGGCCCCAGCTACTGAGGAGGTTAAGGTGGGAGAATCGCTTGAGCCCAGGAGCCATGGCTACAGTGAGCTGTGATGACGTCACTGCACTCCAGCCTGGGTGACAGAGTGAGGCCCCATCTCAAAAATAAATGACAACAACAAAAAAAGTAAAGGGCGTGTGTTGGTGGCGCTCCTTAAGACTAATGCTTGACGGTTCTAATTTGTTATTTCTGTCCTTTCCCCAGGAGAGATAAAAGTCACTGGATGTGCTCCAGTGTCTGACGGACTACAGCCTAAAATAGGGCATCTGGCCTCGGTTCTCCTAGAATCTAGAAGAGTGGTCCATGGCTGGGCTGGCCTTCCTCAGAAGCCCCTGCTGGAGAAAGGGACGTAAGTATGATCTTGTTTAACTCAATGAAGGTAAAGCTGCCCAAGGCAAGGATGGAAGTGCCCTTCCAGGCCATGCAGGTATTTTGGGTCCCAGCCCCAAAACTACCCTGCTCCTCTCCAAGTGGCACCTGGATGTTTGGGGCTCAGGGCCTTCCTAACCTCACAGCACTGCTGGGGGAGGGCTCCCCAATGCCCGGGTACCCTTCATTTATGATGTGGCTCCCTCAACTATCTCAGCCAGAGACGATGCTGAGAGCCCACCACCCCAGGGACCCCCCACTGCCTCTGCTTTAGGGCTTCCTTCCTCCCACTCCAGCAGCAGGTCCCACAGAAGGCCGGCCACCTCTCCAGGCCATTTGCAGTGACCAGGAGCTGAGGAAGGCACAGATAGGCAAGCTCTCTGCTCCCTGAGCTGAAAACTTCTGCAGCTGTGGGCTGCCTGGAGGCCCAAGAGGAGGCCTGTGGATGGGATGCACCTCTTCCTCCTCTCCTGAGGCCCCAGCTCGGTGCCTCCACCACCCCCACAGGCTCCTTCTCTTAATCACAACCCCCATCCAGAGAGGCAGGTTTCCTTCGACTTCCTCCGGGAGGAGGACAGGAACCAAGAGCGGAGAGAATGCCCACGCCAGGCATGGGAGGATTCCTGGAGCCTGCACCAGGAAGCCTGGGCCCTGCCCCCCATGGATTCAGAGCTAACATTAGAAAATCCTCGCTGTATCTGGAAATTCATGGCCTTCAAGCACCGTGTCTAATTGCACAATTTTATTTTGAATGTCTGAAGCTGTGCATTCATACTGTGCTTTCTTTACATTCTTTCTGGAAAAACGCGAATTCCCCTACCCTTCAGTGCAATGCAAGACAGAGGTGCCTTAGGATCACCAAGGAAAACTTATGCATTAAAAACGGCGAGAAGAAAAGCACTTCAGTAGTTTTTTAGAAACATCGTGCCGTGTATGTTTGTATTCTTACTTCTTAAGATGCGATCAGTCCAGTGTCTCTCCTCTTGGGCAGTGTGCCAACCACATTATGTTATTTTCCAAGTTTGGGGTGAGTTCCCCCACTGAGCCCTGCAGGTGGATCCCTTGCCTTCAGCCATGGCAAAACAAAGAAGTTTCTGGGTCCTCCTGGAGCCAACTGAGGCCTCAATATCCCTGTTGCCTGGATGCCATCCTGAGACAGTGTATTAGTCCCTTTTCACACTGCTCTGAAGAACTGCCTGAGATTCAGTGATGTATAAAGGAAAGAGGTTTAATGACTCTCAGTTCAGCAGGCTGCATAGGAGGCGTGGCTGGGAGGCCTCAGGAAACTTACAACCATGGTGGAAGCCGAAGGGGAAGCCAGGCACCTTTTCACAAGGCAGCAGGAAAGAAAATGAATGCAGGAGGAACAACCAAACACGTGCAAAGGCATCAGATCTCCTGAAAACTCACTGTCAGGAGAACAGCATGGGGGAAACCACCCCCAGGATTCAATTCCCTCCACCTGGTCCCTCTCTCCCTTGATACCTGGGGATTATGGGGATTACAACCCAAGATGAGATTTCGGGTGGGGACACAGCCAAAGCGCGTCAGGCAGCATCCAGGTGTCCAGGTGCGGGCCACGTGTCTCCTGTTTGTATCGGGGAAGCCAATGGACGTGCAGCTGTGAGCACAGAGGGCCTTGCATGTTTAGGAGAGGCAGGCTGGTGTCCCTGTGAGGACACATGCTGGTCAAGAGTGAGGAAGAGGACAGCCCCATCGCCTGTGCGGGGTTGAGGCAGTTCCAGAACTCACACGTAGATCGCAGCGAGTGAAGCTGAGTGGCCTGGCGCCATGGCGTGACGCAGAGTGTGGTGAACGGGCTGCTCTGGGTGCAGAGAAGCGGGAGGTGGACGGCACCGAAGGAGGGGTGCAGTCGGGGCAGCAGCAGCCAGGCCGGCAACGACGGACGCTGCCCGACTGGTCACTCAGTGGGCAGACCCTGCTCCGCCTTCCTCTGCAGGTGCCATTACTCTCATGGGACCCTGCCAGGCAGGGCTGCAGCGGCCTGGTCCCGAGGGGAGGCCAGGGGCAGAGCCAGGCTCTGAGCTCGGGAGTAGTGCTCCTCCCCAGCCCCACTGGCCTCTGTACCAGCTGCCATTGTCGGCTCTGGCCCCCCGGCACTTCCATGACCTGGGAAGAAGCAGCCACTGACTGCCGGAGGATGGAGCACAGGCTCACTGACCCCCGCCATGCTGCCCAGGCCTCCGGGTGGAGAGAAGCGCCAGGAGGAGAGCTCCTGCTCCACCTATGTCCTGTGCCCTGGGACCCCCTGGAGCCTGCCAGCCAGGATGTGACCTCCTGCTGCCAATCACGCTCCCCTCCCCCACAGTGCTGCGTCTCCCGAATGCACAGCCCTGACTCTCACAGTCTCCCCAGCCTGGGGGTGCTCACCACCCACTGTGCTCCCCCTTCCTGGAGCTCCACCCACCACAGCTGGGACTGCCCCTAGGGATATCTGCTCTCCAGGATCCCAAAGCTGGCATCATGCTTTATGGGGAGTTAAGACAGCAGAGCTCAATCCAGCTGGGCCGACGCAGGTGAAGACCAGTCTCTAGCTCTGAGATGCATATGTCAGACTCACTGGACCCTAGACAGCCAGAAGCTAAGAGCAATGCTGCCCCCAGCTGCAGGCAAGCCCCGCATGTTACAGAAGAGCTGTGCCAGCTTGCTTACGCCTCTCCCTCCCATGGCCTCAGTTGGAACTCCCATACGTGTGGATTGTGGGGCCCACGTCAAGAAGGTGTTGTCGGGATTAAAAGTTCAAAGTACTCATTTTGGTGTTTGGTTTATAGTCAACATGGTCTTTCTTCAAATTCCTTTTTATTGTTATGACTGAGTCAAGTCTTGCTCTGTTGCCCAGGCTGGAGTGCAGTGGGTTGATCTTAGCTCACTGCAGCCTTGACCTCCCAGGCTCAAGTGATCCTCCCACCTCAGCCTCCCGAGTAGCCGGGACCACAGGCATGTGGCACCCCTCCCAGATAATTTTTAATTTTTTTTGTAGAGACGAGTTTTCACTATGTGGTTCAGGCTGATATCAAACTTCTGGGCTCAAGCAATCCTCTTGTCTCAGCCTCCTGAAGTGCTGGGATTACAGGTGTGAACTGCGGCACCTGGCCCAGATTTCCTGAGGGCGTCGGGAGCAGCACAGCCCATGCTCACCTACCCAACCTCGCCTGCGTCTGTAATTTGCACCACGTGGCAGCCGCTGGCAGAGCGGGTCCCTCGGTGACTGGCTCCCCATATGCTGAGAACCCTTTAATCATGCAAAGTCCAGGGACCCATTCCTGCTTTTCCCCAGTACAGATGGTTCCTAGAGCACTTTTTACTTTGATTTAAATACCTGCTTGTTCTTGGCCTTTAAAAAAGGCTTTTTGTGCTCGTTTCTGAGTGGCATTCTGGAATATGAATATGCATCCCATTATCATAATTGTCTGGCTTTTAACATGCTTTCGCCGATGTGGAAGTTGCTTATTCTGAAATCTTTAACCAACTGTCAGAAATCCCAAGCCCCACCATCCTGTCTCAGTATAAATGTCTCCATTGCAAGCAACAGCAGAAATGTAAACTGTGGCTAAACATTGCACTTCAGATGATAATTGGGTTCAATTAATTTCACTAAAACAAACGCTTGGCAGAAAAAGTCGCATGCTTCTTGCTAAAAGGCCTGTACAGATACCCGGGATGGAGAGTGAAGAGGACCATGGAGGGAACCCAGGAGCTGACTCTCACATTCTAACCGCCCTGCAGAAGCAGCTGATGATCTGCAGCTGCAGGAAGGTTGGGGAGGGTTCAGGGTAGAGACAGGGGACAAGGAAGTGGCAGGGGTGAAGCCCCAGAGGCCACCGCCACTGCAGTTCTTCACGGGAGAGAATGGGAGGCTTGCGGTGGTTGCTGTGGTCCAGAGGCGACACAGCCTCTTGTTTTACCCCACGGAGGGGCCGGCGTGTGACGGCTGGCCTGTGCAGCCCTGATAGCTGCACAGCAACATTTGTGACTTCAGACTGGCCTTCTCTCTCTGTCTCTTTCTCTCTCTCTCTCTCTCTCTCTGTTTCAAAGTTCATAACAAGGGCTCCCTACAGGCTGGTGTCATTTCCAGCCTCAAGGTTGTCAAAGCTATAATTCTCTAAACAGATACTTTGTTCCACTAAGGCTGTTTCTACTGGTGGTGTCCTAATTAGTCCAAAGCATTGTTAGATGAAGCAAAGCACAACTGTTTCTAACTGAGTTTACATCTCTGAGTGTTAAGCTTTCCTAAATCAGGACATAGATTTGTATATATTCAATTGTTTATCTTTAAAAATTCTGGCAAAATGTTGTATTCAAATGGTTTTTCTTACTCCAAGGTGGACACATGGAAGTGATTAACCTCCACTCGTTATTTTGAATATAAAAATGATGCAATCTTGCTGATGACCAGGTTGCCTTTGTGAAACGTGACCCTCCTTGGAGGAAGTAGCCAGTATTTTAGGCAACTGGATCAATTTTGCAGCAGCACATTTATCCCACGCCTGACAGGGGCCTTTCAAAGCGAACATGCTGGAAAGCATCACTAAATGGAGCTCAGATGCGCTCAGGTGCTGGGAGGTTAATAATCTCGGAGGACTGGACCTGCAGAGGAGTACATCAGCGCAGGAACCCCAATCAATGCCCGTGCGGCAGCTGGGGACTCAGAAGTGAGGGCTGTGAAATTAACTGTTTCTGACACCCCTGTTGTGATCTGTGGTCCAATGTCTTCAGCTGTGCCAGGAGCAAGCCCCCGGGGTCAGGTCCACCCAAAACACGGCTGCTGCATAGACAGACGGACATCCCCTAGACTCCGATCTGCTGCGCCACCGAGGGCTTGCTTCCAAACTCCCCCGGATGGATGACTTTCTTTAAAATGTGCTTAAGAAAGAAAAATGACCGAACTCTCAGAATGTACAACTGCATGTTAATGCTTTTATGTCAAAATATCACACTGTCTAGACTTAGCTGAATCTTGGGCTTTGAAAATCCATCTCCTCTGAATCTGTATTCTGTAACAGCCGCTTTTACAAAATGTATTAAATTTGAAGGGAGAAGCCAATAATTGCAATGTTTGAAGATTCAATTTAAATACAAAAGTGGCCAAGAGCAATCCTAGGGGAATCCAGGTGAGGAATTTTAGCTCTTGCATAGTTTAAGTCTTAGTGTTTTTAATATTTTAAAACAAAAAAATGTCATTACCCTCTTCGAAAGGTTTCAGGGTGCCCAGCCAACCTGGCGGTGATTCTCATGATAAGGGTGCACGGTGAGTTTCACGTGGCCCTGGGGACTGTCTAGCTGAATGCACTGGGCGTGTTGCAGCCTGACGCCTGCATTGACACATACGACTCTCCAGGTATGTGCGAGGTGGGCGTGTATTACCCAAGGTGGGAACAGACTCATTTCCTCCCTGAAATCGCAAGTGTTTCTCGAGCGTCTCCCAGCACAGCTCACGCCGGGCTTTGCTGATGTGTCACCTCCTCCTGCAGCTGTTTATTTCATAGCATCTTAGAGGTTTCTACTTAAAGATGGAGCGTGAACAATAGAACCTTGTCTGTAATGCTGTCTGACTCACAAAGTGACTTTGCTCTAACACTAAAGGGAGTCCATGTCCCTTGAGAAGTCTCCCTTTGGGCTCCAAGTCACTTGTCAGGCGGAGGACACCCCTGTGTGGGGGCGGGGGGGCGGTCCCGAAGGATACCCTTGTTGGCGCAGTGGCATCATGCCCCAGCTGTAATCATGACTTCCTGGAGTTAGATGGGCCAGACCAGTGGGACATGGGGAACCTATGCCTTGGCTGGTCACCTCCAGCCAAGAGATGCCTCCTTTGTCTACCCAGTGTGTAGAAATAGTGGCACATGTTCCACAACAGAAAACATCGGCAGCACTTCCTTAGAGAACCAGTGGAATATGAAAGTGGGTGGCAGACACAGAAGTCAGAAAAGGCAAGCAGGTGAGAGGGTTTGTGGTAAAGCTGAGGGCCTTGTTCTCTGGCCACGCCAGGGAGGACAGTCAGGGAAACCTTGGTGGACACCGGCCAGGGAGGCAGGGGGCTCTGGCAGGGCCTCCTGAAAGACAGGGGGTACTGACCTCAGACAACGGGAAACATGTGGCTTGTGCCGGGAAAAAGGAGAAAGGGCAAATAGGAGGTGCTGGAGTCCCAAGAAGCTGCCAGACTCTGCTTAGACCACCGAGTGCTGCCACAGATGGGCTACTGCAGCGCAACGGAGCCTGGGTCCCCAGTGTCCACCTCGTGGGTGGAGAAACCTTGACGCTGTCCAAATGCGAATAGCGCTACTGATGTAGCGTCTGCATCACCTTCGAAAGTGGACAGTGCAACGATTCTTAGTAAACCCACAGACTCATCTAACCATTTCCACAAGCTGGCTTTAGGATGTTCCCAGCAACCCCAGAAGATCCCTCAGGCCTATTTCCAGTCAATCGTGGGCTCCACAACCCAGCCCCAGAAAACCTCTTCACCTTCCCTTCAGTCTTTGTAAATTACACACGTGATGCCCTGGACATATCTAGAAGTGGAATCACATATGTAGTATGTGACCTCTGCCTTCCTGTCTTCATTTTACACTCTCACCCATAATGTAAGAGAGGGTGTCATGTTTGCGGTTTAGCATGTATTTGCAGTTCATGCCTTTTTATTGCTAAACAGCGCCTCATTATATGACTATCCGCGTTTGTATGAGAGGGTGGTGTGTTTGAGTTTAGCATGTATTAGCAGTTCATGCCTTTTTATTGCTGGACAATATATCCCATTATACGACTATGCACATTTTATTTATGTTATGGACATTTATATTGTTTCCAGTTTTAGAAATTAGGAATAATGCTGGTGTGCACATTTATGTACAAGCTTTTGTGTGGACACAGGTATGCCTTTCTCTTGGTGGGTTCTAGGGGGTAAATCACTGGGTTATGTTATAAGTACATGTTTAACTTTCTAAGAAACTGCCCAGCAAGTTTCCAAAGTGACTATACCATTTTGCATTCTCACCAGAAATGCGTGGGGCCCATTTCTCCTCACTCCTGACAACACTGTATTGTCTTATTTTTATCATAACCAGTCTTGTAGGTTTGCAGTGGTATCTCATTACAATTTGAATTTACAAATGCAAATTTAACTTGCATCTCCCTAATGGCTAATAGCACTGCGGATCTTTTCAGGTGCTTTTCAGCCATTTGCATATTTTCTTCGGTGATGTGGCTGTTCAGAGCTCTGTCCATTTTAAAAATTCAGGTCTTTGTATCCTCATGTTGTAAGAGTTCTTTAAGTATTTTAGATGCAAGTTCTTTACCCAAAATATAACTTAAAAATATATCCTCCAAGTCTGTGTTGTGTATTTCATTTTCTTGATGGTGTCTTTTAAAGCACACAAATTTTTGATTTTAATGAAGTCTAAATTATCCATTTTTCTTTTATGAATCATGTCTCTATTTTTGTACTTAAGAGCTCCTTGCTTAACCCATGATTATGAATAATGTATCTCAAATTTTCCTCTAGAATCTCTAGTTTAATCTCTTACATTAAGTTTATAATCCAGTTTGAGTTAATCTTTGTGAGTGGTATGCAATAAGAAAATATATATTTTGCATATGTTTGTAGAATTGTTCCGGCATTATTTGTTGAAAAGACTGTCTTTCCCCTGCTGACTTGCATTTGCACCTTTGTTGAAAATCTCTGGATTAAATATGTCAGATTTTACGTCTAGACTTGAAACTCTTCCCCGGATCTCTGTCTCCATTTACACCACGACTGCGCTATCCTATTCACTAAAGCTTTGCAGTAATTTCTGTACAAGGTGGAGCAAGTCTTCCGTCGTTGTTCTTTTCAAAATTATTTTGGTTATTTTATGCTCTTTCATTTCCTTATGTTTTAGGATTAGCTTGTCAGTTTCTATTTTAAAATTTGATAGGGATTGCCTTGACTTTACAGAGCAGTTTAGGGAGAACCACCATCTCGACGTGGAGTCTTCTCACCATAAACATAGAATGTCTTTATTTAGTTCTCCTTTAATTTCTTTCAGCAATCTGTGTGGTTTTCAGTGTACAAGTCTCACATGCCCTTTGTTAGATTTATTCCCAAACATTTTATTCCTTCAATGCTATTGTGAATGGAATCGTTTTCATGATTTGTCAGATTGTTCATTGCTCATATATAGAAATGCAATTTGTTTTTATATTGATATCATGTTGTATAACATTTCTAAACTTGCTTATTAGCCTAGTAGGTTTTTTAAATGAATTCTTTAATATTTTCTTTATACAAGACAATGTCATCTTCAAATAAAGGTGGTTTCACTTATTTGTCAATCCTGACGCCTTTAATTTTGCTGCTGTGTGACGGTGCTGTCTAGAACCTTGAGTGCTCTGTTGAAGAACAATGGCAAGAGTGGACATCTTCAGTTTGTCCCTCCATCAGTCTTTCAGCATTAATTATGGTGTTATTGGAGAAGTTTCGGTAAACAAACTTTACCAACTTAAGTAAATTCCCTTCTATTCCTGGTTTAGTCCTGGATGAACGATGGATTTGTTAAATGCTTTCTTCTGCATCTACTGAGATAATCTCGTGGATTTTACTCCCCATTCATTCATGTGATTTACCTCCTTAGTTGATTCTTAGCTGTTAAACCAATGTCCTTCTCTTGGAATGAACCCCACTTGGTCACCAATCCATTTTACATGTTGCAGAATTCAGTTTGCAAAAATTTCGCGAAGGCTTTTTGCATTTATGTTGTGAGGAGTACTGACCTGCCGTGTTCTGTTCTTGTGCCGGATTTATCCAGCTTTGGTAAGGGTAACTCCAGGTCTGTGAGGTTGTCTATGGCAGCACCGCTGGCTTCTGACTTCCCCCAGGAGGGCAGCTGCTGCTGGTGGTTGAGTGTGTTGCCTGGACCCGCTCTGGGACCTGCGTTGCCCCGAAGGGTGCAGCTGGTGAGAACTCACTCGTCTTGTCTGGGGTTTTATTGTTGTTATGTCTTTTTCAGCTTAGCTTCCTGGGGTCACCCCTGCATCTACATAGTTTCGTGGTCAGCTAAGGATTGGTGAGAATTTGTGCTCAAATACCGTGCCCCTGAGGATCCCTACCCACTGGACGGATGTGTGTGGGCTCAGAGGTGCATTCAAAGTTCAGGGAGCTTTAGAGCCTGCTCCGATTTTGCTGTCTATGGAGCCTGCCTCTGTCTTCGGTATCCTGCATGTGGCTCCTATCAGGCGGGGCTGCAGGGAGAGGCGCATCCCTGGGACTCTTTCTTGTATCATCTCCTGGCTAAATGTCCGGCTAATGTGTCGCTGCTCCCACCCAGACCAGACGTTTCAGACTCATGGAACAGCTGGCCACACTTGCACACTGACCACTGGGATGGCTGCTGATTTCAGACAGTGTCAATTCCAGACAGTGTCAACTTCAGGCAGTGTCCAGCCAGCCCCTTCAACAGCACAGCTGTCGGCAATTCACAGCTGCTCTGGCCTGTCTGATGACCACCAGACCCGGGCAGGGATGCTGGGAGCAGGCAGGAGTCGCCTCAGAGCCCCAGTGCCCTTAGCCGGAGCCCAGCCTTCGGTCATGAATAAGTGCACCTCAGCCTCGTGGAAGGCGTTGGTACACGGCCAGGGCACTGGAATGGCAGTTGTGGTCACTTGTCCAGTTAGCGACTGCTTCAGGGACAGCAGGCTTGGAGGCTCCTCCTCCGCCATGCCAGGACACCCCTGTCTCACACACGTCCACTTCTGAGTCAGTTCCCCAGCTGGGTGTCAGCAGAGCTGCTCTGTTTCCCTCTCAGCTCTGAGCCAGCCTGTGGTGGGTGCACACTCCTCCTTCCTCCTGAGCTGCCTCTGCTGATGAAAAAGAGGAGGTCTGATCCAGGGACCTCTACGTCCACAGCCAGCTCTGACGTCCCGTTCACTCAAGGGATCCAACGTGCGGATTGTTCATCAGCAAAATTCAACTCCACGAAATATTTCAGAGTCACTTAGCTCTTGATCATGAGAACACGTATCTTTTCTTCTGGATGAGAGCATATACAGATCTTACCCTCTGCTTCCATCTCAAAACTGTTTCCATCTGGATGTGCCCTTCTTTCCCTGCTGTATTTAATCCACAATTATGCACATGTGAAGCAGCGCTGCTTTCATCCCGGGTTGCTAGAAAATCCCATCTTTTGTGACCAGATGAGATGGCTCATGCCTGTAATCCCAGCACTTTGGGAGGCTGAAGTGGGAGGATCACCTGAGGTCGGGAATTCGAGACCAGCTTGACCAACATGGAGAAACCCTGTCTCTGCTAAAAACCCATGTCTCTGGGCATGGTGGCGCGCACCTGTAATCCCAGCTACTCGGGAGGCTAGGGCAGGAGAATCACTTGAACTCGGGAGGCGAAGGTTGCGGTGAGCCGAGATCACGCCACTGCACTCCAGCCTAGGCAACAAGAGTGAAACTCTGTCAAAAAAAAAGAAAGGAAGGAAGGAAGGGAGGGAGGGAGGGAGAGAGGAAGGGAAGGGAAATCCCATCTTTCTATCAGTAATCCCACGTTTGGGGTTTATGGGCTGAACTCTCCTGAGCTTATTTTACTTTTGCTTGATGGCTGCAAAACTTAGTCATGAGAATGTTATTGCACCCATGATGACGTGGGTGTGTCCTCCGGCACCCTGTCTCTGCACAGGGACACCAGCTTGAGAGTCCTCATGTCCAATGACAGTGTCTCAGCTCTGTCTCTCCCTCTGTCTTTGTCTCTGTCTCTCTCTCTCCCTCTTCCTCTGCCTTTCTCTCCCTGCATCTCTCTCCATCTCTTACTCTGTCTCTCTCACACCCTTTCAGTCTCTGTCTCTCTCTTCCTCTGTCTCTGTCTTTCTCTCCCTCTGTCTCCATCTTCCACTCTCTCTGTCTCTCTCCCTCCCTCTGTCTCTCTCTCTTCCTCTGTCTCTTTTTCTCTCTCCATCTCTCTCCCTCTCTTTCCTGTCTCTCCTTCTCTCTGTCTTTCTCTCCATCTCTCACTCTCTCTGTCTCTTTTCTCC
>NW_016107422.1:1370634-1386076 GCF_001604975.1 Cebus imitator | reverse complement strand
CCCTCCTTCCCCACTCTTATCCCTTCCCCCGTCACTTCTGGCTTCTGGTTCTTGCCTTCTTCTTCTGTGTCACACCTGTTCCCTGCCTCTCACATGAACCCGCTCCCGCTCACGATGGATGGACAGACACCGACGAGTAGAACAAGCCATGTCTAGTGGCTTCATGCTGATGACAGAGCTTGATTCGACGCCTCAGAAGCTCCCCTCAACTAATCAGCAGCCTCAGCCTCACCTCTGACTACATTTCATGCTTCTCACTGAGGACCTATTTTAGCCATCACAGGGATTTTACTACTATAATCTGACTGTACGCATGAATGACCGAGCAAAAAAACAAAAAATGTTAACGAGTTCCATGTAACTCACTCGTTGTACAATCCATTAGGAGCGTTCAGAGCTGCCTCTGGATGTTTATAAGGTCTATCTGTCTATCTTTTAATTGGATATATGACTCATACCATGAATTTAATTTAAATTTTATATTTTGGTATTTTACATCAAGTTGATCTGCTAGAATGCATGTGTGCCGTGTTAAACCCCCCTCACGTGGTCTGCAGGAAACGGTTAATTAGTCTGACGCGCAGCCAGTGCGAGGTTTTCCGCTCACTGCCGGAACACACCTTCGTCTTTCAGGATTTTTTAATGTTCTTCTGTGACAGCCCCTTAGGCTGTTTTCATATCTTGGCTTCATGAATAACCCTGCGATGAACATGGGAATGCAGAGACCTTTACCAGATAGTGGTTTTGTTTTCTTTGGATATATGTCCAGAAATGGGTTGCTGCTCATGTGGTGGCTCTGTTGTTAGCTTGCGGAGGAAACTCCAGAATGTTTTGCTCAATGGCTGCACCAATTTACGTTCCCACCCCGGTGTGCAAGGGCGCCCTTTCTCCATACCTTCGCCAGAACGCGTTCTATTTTGGCTTTTCAATAAGAGGCAACCTAGCAGGTGAGCATCCTTTCCCTAGCCATGAGTGGTGCTGAGCACGTTTGCATAGACCTGTTGGCCATGTGTGTGTCTTCTCTGGCAAAGTTGCTGTTCAGGTTCTTTGCCCTTCAAATCAGGTTACTGCTTTTTGCTCTTGAGTTGTTTCAATTCCTTACATATTTTAGATACGAACCCTTTAGGGAATCTGAAGTTTGTTTTTCAAATGCTCGGTGCACTTAGCACCATTGACATTGACAGACTCATGAGACCTTTTCTCATCCCCAGCTCTCTCTCCAGCATTTTAATACCTTGGGGAGGTCGGCCACGGGCCCATCACCCACACACCTAGGGAAGAGCTGCAGCTGGAGGCTGCTTGGGGCATGGAAAGGTGAAGTCCATCCCCTCCCAGAGGCATTCTTCGAAGAAATGCAGGACTAATGTTGTTGAAGCAAAGGCGGGATTTGGGGTGCCCGAAACAGGGATTTGGGGTGCCCGGAACAGAGGGCTTGATTAGGAATTGCTGGGATCGTTGGGGAACACTGTGCCCTGCAGAGGGGCTTCTGACCTGACATGCCACGGGCTGAGAGGAGTGAAATATACAAGCTCCACAGCCTGTCCTATCACAAGGGCCCTCTCCAAAGCTTGCCTCAAGTGATGAGCGCAGGCTGCTGCCGCCGGGGAGACTGAAAGCTAAGGAACGGAATTGTTTGTGGGTGACATCACCCATGCGTGAGCTGGGACTTTCCCTGGAGGAGCAGTTGTTTCCTTGAAGAGACCGCTCTGCAGAATGCTGCTACAGGCCTCCTACTTGGGAGAGGACGCGCTCCTGGGAGGACGGCTCTTGCAGTCATTAGTCACAGGGAATGTGCTTCAATCTTGCTTAAAAACGCATGGCCTGGGAGCGTTCCTCAGGGTCCGGACTCTCAGACTCTCCCTCCTCCATGGAGCCATCAGGAGGCCCTGAGCGCTCACTCCCCGGCCTCTGGATCCCCCCACCTCTGCGCCCGAGGCCTGCTCACCCTCTCTGAGCGACTGAGCCCGACTTCTCAGGACTCCTCGATCCAGTCTAGCACAACTCCTTTTATTCTGTCCTCTGCGTTCCAGTACCCATGGCTTGCTTAACACATAAATCAGATCAATTGTTTGTTGGTTCTCTTCACAGCCAAGAGCTCCTTTCCATGGCTCCCTGTGTTCCGCGTGTCCTGCGTGGTCACCTCTCTGACCTTGTAACCCAGGCCCCTTCCCTGGCCTCACTGGCTGGCTCCTCTTGGTTTCTTTGCAGCTGCTCCTGGTAACCTGCCATCCCCCCAGGCCAGCCCCTGCTTGTCCTTCAGACCTTGGCTGAAACCCTCCCGCAGGCTACGCTTCCCGCCCAGGTAGCGCAGATGGCCTCTCCTGGCTGCCATCTACCTCAGAATCCTATGTGCTTTCTGCCCTAGGTTCTAAACTAGAGATTTGATGCTGTTCACTGGCTTTCTTTTTTATTTCCGTACGATCCCCCAGTAGGCAGACAGCAGAAGCTCCCAGCATGATATTTAGATGGAGGGCTTGTGGGCTGTGGTCAGTTAGTTTCATGATTTGGAGGGAAAACACAGAGATTAGCCCCTTCCTGTTTTGTAAGACTAGTTTTCAGAGGATTTTTAGGCTTACAACAAAATGAAGAGGAAGGTGCAGGTTTCTCTTCTATCCGTCCCCCACACTTGCACAGCCCCTCCATAATAAGCTTCCCTCCCACAGCCAGGCATGTGTTCCCCCTGAAGAATCTGCACTGACACATCGTGGCCAACCAGACTCCATGGCTCACCTTAGGTCCACTCTTCGTACTGAAGTTCCGTGAGTCTGGACAAATGTCTAACGACCCGTATCCACCACTGCAGTATCACACACAGTTTCACTGCCACGAAAGTCCCCCTTGCTGCACC
The DNA here is from genome assembly GCF_001604975.1 of Cebus imitator. Lineage (NCBI taxonomy): Eukaryota > Metazoa > Chordata > Mammalia > Primates > Cebidae > Cebus > Cebus imitator. The sequence goes on along the minus strand of NW_016107422.1, from coordinate 1,383,228 downwards.
TGCTCATCCCTCCCTCCCCAACCCCTGGCAACCACCGATCATTTTACTGTCTCCGCAGTTTTGCCCTCTCCAGAATGTCCTACATTTGGAATCATACATCATGTAGCCTTTTCAGATTGGCGTCTTCCACTCAGCAACATGTATTTAAGGCCCTCCATGTCTTCTCATGACTTGGTAGCTAGTTACTTTTTAGTGCTGAATAGCACTCCCTGGTATGGATGAACCACAGTTCATTTATCTCTTCACCTCCTGAACAACATCTTGGTGGCTTTCTAGTTTTGGCAGTTATTAATAATGCTGCTGTAAATATCTATGTGCAGCTGTTTATGTGAACATAAGTTTTGATCTCCTTTGGGTAAATACCAAGGAGTGTAATGGCTAGATCATGTGCAAGAGTATATTTTGTTTTGTAAGAAGCCCCCAAATTGTCTTCCAAGCTGGCTGCACCATTTTGCGTTTCCATGTATAATGAGTGAGAGTTCTGTTGCCTCACACCCTCACCAGAATCTGGTGTTGTCCGTGTTCCAGATTTCGGCCGTTCTAATGGTGTGTGCAGAGGTGCCCTATTGTTGTTTGAATTTGCATTTCCCCGATGATATATGGCATGGAGCATCTTTTCATGTGCTCATCTGCCATCTGTAGGTCTTTGGTGACATGTCTGTTGATATCTTTGGCCGATTTTTAAATCAAGTCGTTTTCTTATTGCTTAATTTTAAGACTTTGTATATTTTGAGTAAGAGTCCTTTCTTATCGGTGTCATTTGCAGATGTTTTCTCCAAGTTTGTTGCTTCTCATCTTATTCACTTGCCATTGTCTTTTTTTTTTCTAAAAAAAAAAGAATGAAGGAGGGGAAGAAAGAGAAAGAGGAAGAGGGAGAGACAACGGGGGTGTTGCTTTACTGCCCGGGCTAGAATGCAGTCCAAAAATGGGTATGCCTATAATTGTGCTTAATAATAGAGACATGAAAAAAAAATGAGGGAAGAAAATAACAAACAAGCAGCCAACCAATGTTTCATTTAAACCTGTAAATAGATGTGATGTGGTACTGATAAGAGTGTATATTTTGTGTATTTAAAGTGGAAAGTTCTATAAATGGTAATTAAGTTTACTTGTTCTGGATCTAAGTTCAAATCCTGGATATTGTTGTTAATTTTCTGTCTCATTGATCTGTCTAATATTGATGTTGACATCTCCCACTATTATTGTGTGAGAGTCTAAGTCTCTTTATAAGTCTTATATATCTGGGTATTCCTGTATTGGGTGCGTATATATTTAGGATCTTTAGCTCTTCTTGTTGCATTGATTCTTTTATCATTATGTAATATCCTTCTTTGCTTCTTTTGAGCTTTGTTGCTTTAAAGCAACTCCTGCTTTTTATTTATTTATTTATTTTTGCTCTCCATTTGATTGGTAAATTTTTCTCCATCCCTTTGAGTCTTTGTGTACCCTTGCATGTGAGATGGGTCTGGATGCAGCATGCCAATGGGTTTTGGCTTTTGTTGTCTGTCTGTGTCTTTGTATTGGGGGATTTAGTTGATTTAAATTTAGAATTAATAATAATATATGTGAGTTTAATACTGCCATTTGATGCTAGCTGGCTGTTTTGCCTATTAGTTGATGTAAATTCTTGATTATGTTGATGCTCTTTACTTTTTGGTATTTTTTAGAAAGGCTGATACTGGTTGTTCCTTTCTATGTGTAGTGGTTCTTTCAGAAGCTCTTGTAAAGCAGGCCTGGTGGTGATGAAATCTCTGAGCGCTTGCTTGTTCACAAAAGATTTTATTTTTCCTTCGCTTATGAAGCTCAGTTTGGCTGGATGTAAAATTCTGAGTTGAAAGTTCTTTTCTTTAAGGATGTTGAATATTGGCCCCCCACTCTCTTCTAGCTTGTAGGGTTTCTGCTGAGACATCTGCTGTGAGTCTGATGGGCTTCCCTTTACGGGTAACCTGACCTTTCTCTCTGGCTGCCCTCAGTATTTTCTCCTTCATTTCAATACTGGTGAATCTGGCGATTATGTGCTTTGCGGTTGGTCTTCTTGAGGAATATCTTTGTGGTGTTCTCTGTATTACCTGGAGTTGAACATTGTCCTGCCTTGCTAGGTTGGGGAAGTTTTCCTGAATAATACCCTGAAGCGTATTTTCCAGCTTGGATTGATTCTCTTCGTCACATTCAGGTACACCAATCAAGCGTAGATTAGGTCTTTTCACATAGTCCCATATTTCTTGGAGACTTTGCTCGTTCCTTTTTATCCTTTTTTCTCTATAATCTTGTCTTCTCGTTTTATTTCATTAAGTTGGTCTTCGACTTCTGATATCTTTTCTTCTGCTTGATCGATTTGGCTGTTAAAACTTGTGCATAGTTCACGAAGTTCTGGTGTTGTGTTTTTCAGCTCCATTAATTCACTTATATTCCTCTCTAAATTGTGTATTCTTGTTAACATTTCGTCAAACCTTTTTTCAAAGTTCTTAGTTTCTTTGCATTGGGTTAGAACAAGTTCTTTTAACTCACAGAAGTTTCTTATCATCCACCTTCTGAAGCCTGCTTCTGTTAATGGAACACACTCGTTCTCCATCAGGCCTTGTTCCATGCTGATGAGGAACTGTGATCCCCTGTAGAGGCAGAGGTGTTCTGATTTTGGGTATTCTCAGCCTTTTTAGCCTGTTTTCTTCCCTTCTTTATAGATTTATCCATCTGTGGTCTTTATAATTACCGTCTTTATAGTTGGGTTTCTGAGTGGACGTCCAACTTGTTTATTCCCAGCGCTAAAATCTGAGCAACCCACTGCGCCGGCCAAAACACCAGCGTTAAGATTGATGGTGCTTTTCTGACTCTGCACCAAGAACCGCCGCACCAAGGCAGTGGCAAAACCACCTCGCCGGCCACAAGAGTCATGCTGGCGACCCGTGGGGCTCCTCCACTGGGAATCTCCTGGTGTGTGAGCAACAAAAATTCGTCTGAAAGTGTGGTGTCCTCTCGTTCTCTGCGCTTTCACTGGGAGCTACAATCCCGAGCTGCCAGTGATCAGCCATCTTGGATCTCTCTCGGCCATTGTCTTTCATCGAGCAGAAGTGTTTAAGGTTAACTGGGTCCAGCTGATCAATTACTTCTCTCATGGATCATGGTTTGGGTGCTGCATCAAAAAAGCCATCACCACGCCCAAGTTCACCTAGGTTTCCCCCTCTGTTATCTCTTAGGAGTTTTACAGTTTTGCATCCTTCATTTATGTCTAGATTCATTTTAAGTTAGTTTTGGGGAAGGGTGTAAGATATCTGGATTCTTTTTTTTGCATATTGATGTCTAGTTGTTCTGACACCATCTGTTGAAAAGACTACCTGTCCACCATTGTATAATAGCCTTTTCTCCTTTTCAGAAACTGTAAAAGATCTGTTGACTATATTTGTGTAGATCTAGTTCTGAAATCTTTACTCCATTTCATTGATCTATTTGTTTTTCCACCAATACCATGCTGTCTTGATTTCTGTAGCTTTACAATAAGTCTTGAAGCTGGGTAGTGTTACTCTTCCAACTTTCTTCTTCAATGTTGTTTAAGCTATTCTGGGTTCTTTTCCTCTCCACATCAACTTTAGACTGATTTTATGGATATCTGAAGAAATAACTTTCTGGGATTTTGATTGAGATTGCATTGAAGCTATACATCAAGATGGGAAGAACTGACATCTTGACAATATCAAATCTTCTTATTCATAAATGTTAATAATCTCTCCATCGATTTAGCTCTTTTATTTCACTCATCAGAGTTTTGTAATTTTCTTCATATATATATATATATATATATATCTTGTACATATTTTGTTAGATTTACACCTAAGTATTTCCTTTTTGAGAGTGCTAATGTAACTAATACTATTTTTAAGTTTTATATTTTATTATTGCTGGTCTGTAGGAAGGTGATTGACTTTTGTATATTAACCTTGTATCTTGCAACCTTGCTATAATTACATAATAGTCTCTCAAGTTTTTTTCTCAGTTCTTTCAGATTTTCTACATAGATGATCATGTTATCTGAAAACAAATATAGTTTTCTCTCTTCTCTCCCAGTATGTCTACCTTTTTATTCTTTTCTTATTGCGTTAACTAGGCCTTCCAGTACAGGGTTTGAAAAGGAGTGGTGAGAAGGGACATTCTTGACTTGCTCTTGATTTTAGTGGGAAATCTTCAAGTTTCTCACCATTAAGTATGATGTTAACTGTAGGTTTTTTGTAGCTAATTCTTTATCAAGCTGATGAAGTCCTTCTCTGTTTCTAGTTCTAAAAGTTTTTATTATAAAGGAGTATTGTATTTTGCCATATTTTGCTGCTTTTTTTTCTTTTTTAGCCTATTTCTGTGATGGATTACATTAATTGATTTTTGAATGTTGAATCAGTCTTGCATACTTGGGATAATTTCCACTTGGACATGATATATATATATATTTTATTTATTATTGAATTTGTTTTGATAATATTTTGTGGAGGATTTTGGATTTATGTTCATGAGAGATTTCAATTTAGAGTTTTTCTTTTCTATAATGCCTGATTTTGGTATTAGGGTGTAATTGCCCATTTTTATAGTGCTATGAAGAAATACCTGAGACTGCAGAATTTATAAAGAAAAAGAGTTTTAATGGACTCACAGTTCCACATGGCTAGGGAGTCCTCACAATCACGGTAGAGGGCAAAGGGGAAGGAAGACACATCTTGCATGGCGGCAGGCAAGAGAGTGTGTGCAGGCAAACTGCCTTTATAAAACCATCAGATCTCATGAGACTTACTCACTATCACGAGAACAGCATGGGAAAACCCACCCCATGATTCCATTACTTCCCACCAGGCCACTCCCACAACACATGGGTATTATGGGAGCTATAATTAAGATGAGATTTTGGTAGAGACACAGCCAAACCATATCATAATGCATTAGAAAGTTTTCCCTCTGCTTCCATTCCCTAAAAGAGATCTTGGAGAACTGGTATAATATCTTCTTTAAATGTTTGGTAAAATTCATGAATAAACCTATTTGGTCCTGGGACTTTCTGATCTCAAAGGTTATTAATTATTGATTTAATCCCTTTTATAGCATAGGCCTATTTAGATTGTTTATTTCTTTTCGGGTGATTTTTGGCAAATTGTGTTCTCAGGGATTTGGTCCATTTTATATAGGATTTCAAATTTCTGGGCATAGAGTTGTCCATAGCATTTAAAAATGATTCTTTTAATGCCCACAGGGTCTGTAGTGACATCTCTCTCTTTTCTGGTGTTAGTAGTTTGTGTCCTCTCTCTTTTTTGGTTTTGTTGATTTTTCTGTCAATTTCCTGTTTTTGATTTCATTGATTTCTGCTTTAATTTTTAACCACCTTTTTTCTGCTGCTTACTTTGGATTTAATTTGCTCTTCTTTACTTGTTTCTTAAGTTGGACACTTAAATTGTTGATTTTAGATCTTTCTCTTTTTCTAATATATGAAGTCAATACTATGAATCTCCCTCTGAAAACAGCTTTCACTGCATCACAGTTTTGGTATGTTGGTTTTCATTTTTATTTTGTTTAAACATATAAAAATTTATCTTAAGGTTTCTTTTTTTACTCACGTTAAAATGCCAATTATTTCCAGTTTATTGTTGGTGTTGCTGAGTTCAACTACGTCTTTACTGATTTCTGCCTGCTGGAGCTGTCCATTTCCGATAGAGGGTATTAAAGTCTACAACAGTGTGTTCATCCATTTTTCCATGCAGTTCTATTAGCTGTTGCCTCATTGGTTTGACTCCATTCTTAATCACTGTTATATATACTTGGGGAACGGATACCTTTATCATTATGTGATGCCCTGTTTATTTCTGGTAATTTTTCTCAGCTTGCTCTGCCTGCATTAGTACATCTTCTAGATTCTTTTCATTGGCAGTAGCATGGCATACATTTCTCCCATCCATTTGCTTGTAATCTATATGTTTCTTTAAACTGGGTTTCTTACAGATAACATGTAGTTGGGTCTTGCTTTTTCATTCACTCTGAAAATCTCTGTTTTTTAACTGGAGCATTTGGACCACTGACATTCAAAGTGATAATTGCTATAGTCGGTTTAATACCTACCATATTTGATACTGTATTCTATGTGTTGCCTTTATACCTTGCTCCTATTTTTGTCTTCCACTCTTTTCTAACCTTTTAATTGATTTTGACTGAGATTTTATATAATTCCATTTTCTCTCCTTTCATATCAGATCAGTCATATTCTTTTTTTAACGTTTTTTTAGTAGTTGTTCTAGAGTTTGCAATATAGATTTATAACTAATCTAAGCCCACTTTTGAAAAATACTACACCATTTCACAGGTAACACGAATACCTTAAAACAACCTAATAAGCCTAATTACACCTCAGTCCCTGTGTCATTGCTGTCATTCATTTCATTGATATAACAGCAGACATAAGTGTGTGTGCAAATATACATAAAACATTAAATACATACGTAAAAATGCATGATCAAGTGCATTGTTGCTGTTATTATTTTGAATACACTTACCTATCAGGTCAATTAATGTTATGAAAAATTGAAGCTTCCATTTTACCGCCCCTTCTTCCTTCTTCAGCGTTCTTTGTTTTTTTAATGCAGATCTGAGACCGATTCTGGTCTTTTTATTCTCCTCTCTAAAGGATGTTTAACATATGTTTTGTAAGACAGGTCTACTGTCAAAAAATTCCCTCAATTTGGGTTTGTCTGAGAAAGTCTTTATCACTTCCTTGCTTTTGAAGGGTAATTCTGCAGGGTATGGATTTCTGTGCTGGGGTGTTTTTTCTCTAAATACTTTAAATATTTCACTGCACTGTCTTCTTGCTTACTTGGTTTCTGAGGAGAAGACAGAGTTCATTCTCATCTTTGTTCCTCTGCAGGTAAGGTGGTGGTGTTTTTTCCCTTCCTTTAGCTTTTTTCAGGAATTTTTCTAATCCTTGATTTTCTGTGTTTGAAAATGGCTTGCCAAGATGTGGACTTGGGGTCACAGACCCTGCTTGGCGCTCTCTACGCTTCATGGCTGTGTGGTTTGGTGTCTGATTTTAATTTGTGGAAGTTCTCAGAGACTATCATTTCCAGTGTTTCTTCTGTTCCTTCTCTTTTTCTTCTCCTGCTGACATTCTCATTAATCTACGTTACACCTTTCGTGGCTGTCCCACAGTGCTTTGATGTTATGTTCTGTTCTTTTCAGTCTTTGTTTTTTTTGCTTTTCAGTTTCCAGAGTTTCCGTGGACACGTCCTCAAGCTCACATGGTCTCTCCTCAGCGGTGTCCAGTCTACTAACGAGCCCTGCTCATTTCTGCTCCTGTATTTTCGATCTCTTCTGTCTCTTGTTTTCTTTCTCAGGACTTCTATCTCTCTGCTAGCATTGCCCATCTGATCTTAAATGCTGCCTGTTTTACCCATCAGAGCCCTTAGCATTTTAATCATACCTGAATCGTGGGAACAAAACCCAACTCTGTAGAATATTTAGAGAGGTTTATTCTGAACCAAGATATGAGTGACCTTGGCCTGGGTTCCTAAGAAAGTGTGCCTGAGGCAGTCAAGTAACAGATTGGTTTTATACATTGTAGGGAGCCAAGAATTGTAGATAAAACCACAAATCAATACATGAAAGGTGTACATTGCTTCAACCTGAAGAGGCAAGATTCTTGAAGCTGTGGGTTGGGGAGGGCTTACAGGTCACAGGTGGATTCAAAGATTTTCTGGATGGCAGTTGGTTAAAGGTGAAACTTTGTCTAAAGACCTGAAGTCGGTAGAAAGAAATGCTTGAGCTAAGATAAGGGGGTGCTGTGGCGGCCAGGGTTCGTGCTCAGCAGAGGAAACCTCAGAGGTGGCAGCCCTCTGAGAACAGTCAGTGCCTCTTTAGATCTTCAAAGGTGTCAGCCTCTCAGTTAATCCCTCCTACATCTGGGAAGGCCTCAGGCAATAATGGAGATTCCCTGGAGATGCAAAATTTCCCCACAGATGACGGCGTTGCAGGCCATTTCAAAATATGTGAAAGAAATACATTTTGGGGCAAAATGCTTTGACTTCTTTCAGGGCTTGCTGCCAGGTGATGCTGTACCACAGTCTGGTTGGAAATGGGTACCTTATTGCTGCAGAGTCTGTTCATCAGCCTTCTGCTCTCCACATGAAAGTTGATGCTGGTCATGCTTCTGAACTCAGAAGGGAGCAGGTGTAATGAGGTGTGCCCGACCTCTCTTTCTGTCGTGGTCAGGAATTCCATTTTCCAGGTTTCTCTGAGATCCCCTTGGCCCAGAGAGCGTCTGTCCAGTTGGCTGGGGAGCTTCAGATTTTAGTTTTGGTTTATAGTTGTTTTATTTTTTATTTATTATTATTATTTTTTGAGACAGCATCTCACCATGTCACCCAGGGTGGAGCACAATGATGTGATCTTGACTCACTGTAACTTCTGCCTCCCGGGTTCAACAGATTCTCTTGCCTCAGCCTCCTGAGTAGCTGGGATCACAGGTGTACACCACCACATCTAGCTATTTCTTTTTTAAATATTTTTAGTAGAGACGGCGTTTCACCATGTTGGCCAAGCTGGTCTCAAATTCTTGGCCTCAAATGATCCACCTGCCTCAGGCTCCCAAAGTATTGGATTACAGGCACAAGATAGGACCAGAGGAGCCCCGTCCTGCTGAATGTGTACCGTCCAGGAGAAATGTGGAGGCTGCCACATCTTCTCCAGCATCTTACATCATCAACCCTACACGCCTGTCTCTCTGAGAGGTGGGAGTGGTTTCTCCTGGATAATCGATATGGTTTTTAGGCTGCCTTTTGTCTATGTACTGATTCAGCACCGTTACTTTGTAACTCTGTCTCTCCTAGGAGTCCTGCAGCTCTGCCCCCTGCCCTGGATGCAACTGCGGACTCCTGTAGGGTTGTGGGTTCAGAATCAGGACACAGCTTTGCTTTTCCTGAGCCTCAGTCTCCTCGACTGCAGAATGGGAGGACGTTCTCCACCTGTGCAGGAAACAGCTCACTGTTCACCAGCACGAATGCACCCAAAGACGGATCTGCCCGTCTCCGGCTCCCATCAGCCAGACATGCAGTAGGAAGCACCTGCCCAGCCAGGATGCGTGTCCCAGAGCTCCCTGTATGTAAGTGGGGCCACAGGACCCGTCCCCACTGATGAAACACGAGTGGAAATGTGTTTCACCCCCTGCCCAGGCGTCACAAAGCGGGCCTTCCTCCTCCACTCTCTCTTTCCACCGTCAGCTGGATCCAGATGCTGCCAAAGCCCGAGTGCTAAAGCCACTCATCTTTGAGAGTCCATCTGTTGTCGCAGCTCACATGGCCTGAACGCAGGCACCACTCACAGAGACGGCACAAGGAAACACGAGGAAGGTGATTTGAAGTACAGCCCGGCACAGCCAGCATCACACACATCTCAGCCGTGAGCCGTCCACACTCAGACACCCTGAGTTCAACAAACATTGCCTGTTACGCCCGAGGATTGCGAGAGCTGGTGGGAGAACTTGAATAAAGACATCGCATTTGTTCCTCCATAAGGAAAAGGATCGTTTTCCTGTTCGGTAACAGGATAGCATCGCCACGGAGAAACACAGCCCCCGACTTAGGAGTGCTGGTTTGTGAACAACTGGTGGTCCCTGGCTCCTAAGACCCGTCATGATTTTGTACTCAACGGGAGGCAGAAGGGGAGAAGGGATGTGCCTACTTAATGCTCTCTCTTTCTCTAAGCTTTTGCTGATGTAAAATTTTGTACTTTTAGAGTTTTGGAGAGTCATTGGCCATCTCTAAATTAAGTCTAAAAATAAATGACGATATTGCCTCACTGCAGCTCCCTTTTACAATGGATTGTAATCTATGGAGTCGTGATAACAGGCATTTATTGGGTCAGAGAGTGAAAGTAGCAACTTGCCTCTATTGTTTCCTACCTCTCTGGGTTTTTGTAAGGATTCAGTGTATTTAGCACCATTTCATAAGCAAACAGATAAGAAATGGCTGGAGCATTTAAGCCTCTCACCAAAGGGTCCCGAGCAGAAACCGCAGGGCCGTGACTGAGCTGGGTCTGTGTTGCAGTCTCTCTGCACCGTACCTGGGCAGGCCTCCTCCCACCTGAGTGCCACCAAGTCCTCGTTCATAAAAAGGACTGGACCCCAACTTCACACGGGGGGGTCCCGTCAGCATGGACGAGAGCAGGGTCCCAGGGGACTCGCAGCCACAGCCCACATTGAAATCCTTTATGCAGACGTCTCACCTCACTGAGAAACGTGAGCTGGGCAGACTGCAGAAAACAGTGAACAGCATCAGATCAGCTGCCTCGGATCAGCTGCCTTGATGCCTTTCCCATCAACAAGTCCATCTGCCTGTGATTTGAAGTTGGTTTAAAGTTCAGACAGAGATTTGAGTTGCATAGCCACTCAGCTGGGGACAAATGCTGAGACGTTCCAGGGCTATGAAAAATAGTGATATTCACCAAGTACACGCAACGTTTCGGGCTCTGAGTTCAGCGCTCGGCCCGTGCAGGGAGTTCAGGAGGAGCAGCAAGTGTATGCCTCCCGTTACAGCCGCCTTCCAGAGATTGGCCGACTAGCCTCAAGTTGCTGTGCTCGGAGGGGACCGACCTGATCCCGAGGTCAAGCGCGAACACAGCGGGCAGGCCGACCTTCCACAGGTCTTGGAAGATTCCAGGAAAAGAGAGGGCACATTTGACTGGAAGCCCAGGAAAGGCATCAGGAAGTCATGGTTCTTTTTTGTTTGTTTGTTTGTTTGTTTAAGTTTGATAAAATGACAATATTATATTTTTCAAAGACATCTTTTTTCCCCTTTTCTTATTATACTTTAAGTTCTGGGGCACATGTGCAGAACGTGCAGGTTTGTTACATAGGTATACACGTGCCATGGTGGTTTGCTGCATCCATTAACCCATCATCTACATTAGGTATTTCTTCTAATGTTATCCCTCCCCAATGCCCCCAGCCTCTGCTATTCTTCCCCTAGCTCCCCAACAGGCCCCGGTGTGTGATGTTCTCCTCCCTATGTCCACATGTTCTCATTGTTCAACACCCACTTATGAGTGAGAACATGTGGTGTTTGGTTTTCTGTTCATGTGTCAGTTTATTGAGAATGATGGTTTCCGGCTTCATCCAAGGCATGGTTCTTGAGAGGTAAGTGTGACTTCATGACTAGGCCATCCCAGGAAGAGAGAGCAGCACAGGAAGCTTACCTGGTAGCCCCGTGCCACCACAGCCCCCCAAGGAAGGTCTTGGTGCCCACACCTCTGGCCATCTCTTTCAGCCATCCCGGGCCCGCTCTGGACTTGAATCTGACCGACAGGATGCCAGGGAAGTGATGTAATGGTAGGTCCAAGCCTAAGCCTTAGGAAGGTCCGGAAACACCCACTTGGCTCTTTCAAGACCAGAAGAGAAGCCGCCTATGAAGTCCATCCACCTGCTGCGGGACCACCCACTGAGGGGGCGTGGCAAGGCACAGGGAGAGACCTCGAGGGGGCATGGAGAGAGAGGACCTATCCCCATCCAGCCTGCCAGCTGCATGCAGACCCCACGACCACCAGCAGAGGAGACGCAGAGCCAAGTCAGCCCGGCCTGCAGGGTTATGAGCAGCTGGCACGGCTGGTGCAGCTATGAGTCATTAGGTTGTGGGTGGTTTTGTGTGGCAACCAAGAAGCCTCTAATGACGAGGTCCAGGGTAGAGCTTTGGGGAGCCACCAGAGGCCCCGCTTGGGGAAGACTGTGCGATCTGTGGAAGGTGACCTTGTGTTACGGAGGTCGGAATGCCAGGCCAAGGGGTTGAAAGACCACCAGGACGTCGGAACAGTGAGGTGCTCCAGAAAGACCACCACGGACGTTGGAAGAGTGAGGTGTCAGGACTGAGCCTGTGCCACAGACCTCAGAACAGTGAGGTGCTGGGACTAAGCCTGTGCCACAGACGTCAGAACAGTGAGGCGCCAGGACTGAGCCTGTGCCACGGACTTCAGAACAGTGAAGTGCCAGGACTGAGCCTGTGCCATGGATGTCAGAACAATGAGGTGCCAGCACTGAGCCTGTGCCACGGACGTCGGATCAGTGAGGTGCCGGGACTGAGCCTGTCCCATGGACATTGGAACAATGAGGTGCCGGGACTGAGCCTGTGCCACGGACATCGGATCAGTGAGGTGCCGGGACTGAGCCTGTGCCACAGACATCGGATCAGTGAGGTGCCGGGACTGAGTCTGTGCCACGGACGTCAGAACAGTGAGGTGCCAGCACTGAGCCTGTGCCACGGACGTCGGATCAGTGAGGTGCCGGGACTGAGCCTGTGCCACGGATGTCAGAACAGTGAGGTGCCAGCACTGAGCCTGTGCCACGGACTTCGGAACAGTGAGGTGCCAGGACTGAGCCTGTGCCATGGATTTCAGAACAGTGAGGTGCCGGGACTGAGCCTGTGCCATGGACGTCGGAACAGTGAGGTGCCGGGACTGAGCCTGTGCCACGGACGTCAGAACAGTGAGGTACCAGCACTGAGCCTGTGCCACGGACTTTGGAACAGTGAGGTGCTGGGACTGAGCCTGTGCCACGGATGTCAGAACAGCGAGGTGCTGGGACTGAGCCTGTGCCAC
>NW_016107422.1:1273968-1370509 GCF_001604975.1 Cebus imitator | reverse complement strand
GAGGTGCTGGGACTGAGCCTGTGCCACGGATGTCAGAACAGCGAGGTGCTGGGACTGAGCCTGTGCCACAGATGTCGGAACACTGAGGTGCTAGGACTGAGCCTGTGCCACGGACGTCAGAACAGTGAGGTGCCAGGACTGAGCCTGTGCCCAGGACAGATGCAGCTGGTGGTGGTCACACTGCTGATGGACAGAGATGATGCTGACACCCAGGTGACTCTGGGGGAGGCCACAGGGCAGGCTCTTGTCTCCAGGGCATGGAGCCAGGACATCTTCCCACTGGAGGCTACCAGCAGAGGAGAGCATTTCCTTCTGTTCCTAATGGCTCCAGCTGTCCCCGTCCCAAATACAGAATGATTGTCTGTCCCAAAGCACCTCTGGGACGGGGGGCAGGTGCCACTGAGCCAGGCGGTGAGCCAGTGCAGCTCCCTCCTTCCATGAGGTTCTGTGTCACACCCCCAGGTGAGCCCAAGTCTCAGAGGCTACTGCCCAGGGGCCGCTGTCTCCCTGAAAGTCAGAGCAGCCAGCCCCAGCTGCAGGGACACAGGGTTGGCAGGGCTGGAGGGAGCCTCAGCGATGGCGGTGAGACATAGTCTCTCTGTCCAGAGGCTTCAGCAGGCTCTGTATGTTCTCCAGGTCTCTGCCCCTAGTGACTCAGGACAACCAGCAGCTGAGGACATCACCATGGGCCCCCTGGGTGTGCAGAGCCACGCCAAGATAGCCCAGGCAGAGTCCACGGGCTGCGCAGGCCAGGCTTGGGTCTGCAGGGAACTCTGAGGACCCTTCCAGATGCCCCAGCTGAAGGCCACACACGCCCCTCCCCCAGCCCACCCCCACCCGCACCCCTCCCACTCCAAGCCCACATAGCCCTCCCTACATAAATGCAGCCTGTGGCTCTGCCTCACAGCAGAGCTGGAACCAATGTGCTGGGTGTTCTCCAGCAGGAAACAAAGGGGAGCATCTTAGAAATTCAGGAATTACAAACACTCCCAGGCTCTGGGAGGAGTGCGTGGTCCCTGGACAGGTGCTCAAGGGGCAACAGAGGGTGGAGGCAGCGTCCCGGGGTCCTCAGGCCCCAACGTCTCCTCAAATGCCCTTTGCATTAGCCAGGGTTCTCTAGAGGGACAGCACTAGTTGGACGGATGTGTCTGTGAAAGGGAGTTTATTAAGGAGTGTTGAGTCACAATCACAACGGGAAGTCCCACAATAGGCCATCTGCAAGCTGAGGAGCAGGGAAGCCCGTCTGAGTCCCAACCCCTCAAGAGTCAGGAAGCCGACAGCACAGCCTTCAGTCTGTGGCCGAAGGTCCGAGAGTCCGAAAGCTGAAGAACCTGGAGTCTGACGTTCATGGGCAGGAAGCTTCCAGCATGGGAGAAAGATGAAGGCTGGAAGACTCAGCACGTCTGCTCTGCCAGCTTCTCCTGCCTGCTTTATTCTGGCCATGCTGGCAGCTGATGAGATGGTGCCCACCCAGACTGAGGGTGGGTCCGCTTCTCCCAGTCCATGGACTCAAATGTTAATTTTCTTTGGCAACACCCTCACAGACACACCAGGAATAATACTTGGCATCCTTCAATCCAGTCAAGTTGACACTCAACATTCTCCATCACACCCTTCCATGAGGAAGGCGGTGCAGGCCTCCCGGGAACCTTGGCAGGGTCAGGGATGGGAAGATGAAGGACACACCCGGCCACGTCCGTGAGGCACTCCAGCCGTGCAGAGCTTAGATGCAGGTTCTAATGTCCCCACCACCCACATACCCATACCCACCCCCAGGCCTGCCCTGGGCACACGTGGGCAGTGCAGTGCGGTGCCTGCGGCCGCACAGAGCTATCCGGCCATGTCCTTCCTTGGTGCACACAGCAGCAGTGGGTGTCCTTCGTGGGGGCTTCCTGAGCCAGCCCCTTCCTGCACTCAGGGAAGATGCCTCCCCCCAGACACCACAGCAGCATCTGCACAGACCAGCTGGAGAAGCTAAGCAGATAATTACCTCCGCCAGCGCCGTGGAGAGCCCAGTTATTAAGGCGCTGATTAATTGCCTCCAACGCATACACTGAGTGGCACTGAAGCTTCGGAAGAGTGTTGGCCCGAAATCTGAAAGGAGAGCAGCCCTCCCTGCATAGCTGCCCTGCTGAACGGTGCCCCACACATAAAATTATGGAGAATTTTCTAAAAGAATAAAACGGTATTGATTTATTTGGCCAGTGAGCATCTTGGTTCGTCTGTGTGCGGTGTAGACGTGAGGCCTGGAGGTCGGGGTGTATGCTGGGTGGTTCCTTCAGGGAGGCCTGGGGACACTGTTTGTTTCTGGCCCATGGACTTGAAACTCATCCTAAAATGTATGGTTATATTGTTTTTTTTCTTCTCCTATGAGCACAGCTCCTCTCCAGCATGCTGACAGAGAGACTTAGACGCAGCGAGGGTGTGTTCAGCATCGGGCTCGGAGACTGCAGAGCGGCCTGCCTGGGAGCGGGACTCCAGGCACGAGGGTGACGCGTGACCTCTCCAGGCTCAGATTCCTCCTGAAAATGCCCCTTGGGGCTCCCAGCTGGCAAAGGTGCCGAGACATGCATTTCCAGCATGCCGGGCAGAAGGTCAGGAGGCAGAGGGACCGTGTCTCCCCCTCCCCTTGCCAGGCCCAAGGCCACGCAGAAGGGGTGGCTGAAGGGGGCTCTTTTCAATCAATCGGCTGTTCCCTGAAGGCCTGCATGGGCCTGGTGACAGGCTTGCTGGACATTTTTCTTTGACCACCTGGAATGAGGGGCCAAGTTTACCACCCCCTTGGGCAGCCCTGGGCACCTGCGCATTCCAGAGCTGGATGGCTGCTGAGTCCTGATGGAAGCCAGGGCTGCAGAGAAGCCCACACCACACTCAAGACACGCACCCCCGAGGCCCCCTGGCAGCCAGGACCCACGAGTGCCTTCTGAGAGCGACGGGCCCTGGGCACCAAAAATACACGTACATGGTGTTGGCTTAGTACTTCGTGCAGCCTCGAAAAGCTGTCACTAATAACAGAACCTCACAACAGTGTAAATCGCAGGATAGGCAGAATCCCCGCGACCTCCTGCTGCGGCTGTGAGTGGTGGTAAAGGGACAGCTGCGTCCACTCAGTGACCCAGGGCAGATGCGGGCTCCTAGGTGGACGTCCCTGACTTCTCTGCACCGGACCCATCCTAATGCCCAGCTGGGAAGTTTTATGAATGATTGGCACAGAGCAGGTGTCGATTTTCTCATTGGTGATCACTTTCAGGCATCTGCGCCGTCGGTGTCTTTGTATGTGCCCTGCGTTCTTGGTACCCCAAATGTGGCATGAATCTCAGTGGTATTTAGAATAAGGAATGAGGTCACAAAACCTCCTGCAAGCCACTCACCCTCTCTGTGCCTCAGTTTCCTTTTCTGTAAAAAGAGGAAGGTAATAGCTGCCGTGGACTGAATTTCCATTTCCCCAGCAGAATAATTCACACTGAAGCCGCAGCCCGCAGTGTGACGGTGTGTGGAGGTGGGGCCTTTGGGAGGTAATCGGGCTTAGAGGAGATCATGAACACGGGGCCCTCGCAAGGGAGTTAGCTCCCTTTTACAGAGAATGAGACTCAAAATCTCCCTCTCTCCAGTGCATTCAACGGAGGAATGCCAGGTGAGGCACAGAGAGAAGGTACCAGCCGGAATCCAGGAAGAGGCCCTCTCCGGACACCAACGCTTTGCTGCATAAACCATGCCATCTACAGTATTTTATCACGGCAGCCCAAACAGAACAAAAGAACAGCACTGACCCTACGGGTGTTGTGAGGCTGATGTGAGTCAACCGTGACCCAAAAACCAAAAGAGCCAATTAAGTCGGGCAGAGGCATGGCTGTGTGTTTTTCGCTTTAACAGGTGAGGTAAGTGGCTTGCTCAGGGTCCCACAGCTATTCAAGGGCAAGGCTGGGACCTGAATTTGGGCCTTTTTGACCTCAGGTTCTGGGCCTTTCCACCGGATGGCATGACCTCCTTTTAATGATGCAAGTTCCCAGACGCATCAGAGAGACAAAACCGTACCCCGAGGAGCCGACAGTGACTGAATCCCCAGCTAGGGCAACAGCGTAGCTGTGTGTGCTGCAGTGCAGAGTGCTGTGTTCCTTCTCGTGTGCGTGTGGGCTTTTGTTTTTAATGTAGGTTTCCTCTTCCTCGCTGCCTTTTACAACCTAACATGATTAGCGCCATGGAAGGTAGAGCTCATTAGAGATGCTGAATCTGGAAGACTGTCTGGAATATCAAGTGTCTGAAACAAAGTGAGTGAGTCCTTCAGAACTTCTCTTCACATCAGCAGAGCCTGGCATCATTAATTATTAACTGCACTGTGACCTAAATAAATCACAGGATCATACTTCATTTAAACACTGCTTGTCACCCGCACTGCTCATCCGGTCCTCTAAACAGTCTGAGTGCAAAGGAAAAAAGACGTTGTCTTTCAAGTGCAATTATAACTACAGGAATTAACACAGCCCACCCTGAACTGGCTAAAATGCCTTCATTCTCTGTCAAACGCTGATGCCACGGTGATCCCCACTGTCAGCAGGAACAGAATGCTTGGAGCATGTGCAACAAGGTGGCTAAATATGACATTTCTCTAATAAACATAATTGTATTCTGCAGTGTCCATCTGCGACTGTTAAAATTTGTCAGGAAGATTATCGTTGAACATTTGCGGAAGAAATCTGTTTTGCCAACAATTAATAACGGTTAAGTGACGTCAATTAGAATACATTGCACATCTAGCAGAATAAACGCTGTCCTTGCTGATGCATTCGGAAACCCCTTCCGGCTCTGGATCTGTGTGTGGTCAGCAAACTCCAGCCCCCTCTGCCAGGCTGCCCAGTGACCACAGACCCTGTGATGGGAGCAGAGCCCGGAGCAGCATGGACGCCGCGGACGGCAGAAGCTTCCCCTGCTGTCCAGACATCAGTCCCAAAAGGCAAGAGCATGGCCCTGCCCACGTGCTAGTCCCTTCCTGTGAACTTTCTGGCTATTTTCTGTCTCTCCTTGCCCCAGCTTGGGCTCTGTAGCAAGCAGCTCACGGGAGCCCAAAGTGTCCTTTAAAGTGACTAGCTGACGGGACATTCACGACCAGCACCCTGGGTGTCCTCGGTCAGCCACCTCAGCGAGAGGGGCTTCCCCAACTCAGTGAGGGATGGAGAAGGATCCCCTGTGAAATGGTGGAAGCACCTCGTGTGCCTCTGCAAAGTGGGAGAGGCAAGGGAGCCCCAGGCATCTCTGCAGGGCAGTCTCAATGCCACCCAGTGATCCTGGGGAGGAGGAAGGACGTCACCATGGCCTGAATGACCCAGATCCAGCCTCCTCCAAGCTCTGGCATTGGAAGCGTGAGGGCAGCGCAACAAACCAGCCTCTTCTCTCCCTGAAACCCTCTGCCTCCTGAACATGGCACGCTCAGCTTCAAAACCGGGAGAGGAAGCAAGGCACAGGAGGGAGGGGAGAGAAGATTTCTTCTTCAGTTTGGCCCCTTTCCTGAACTTTTGTGATATTGGCAACCCTAATACCGACCCCTACAGCGTCTCATTCCTGGCTATTTCAACAGACGGACTATGACGGGGTGACGTCTAAAAGCCCTTGCTTCACAGCTAACAGATTCTAAAATGAAACAAGCCTCACTGGTCGTCCTGCAAGTTTTAAACTGGGAGTAAAATGTGTTCATCGTCTCCCCCCTCAGAGCCACGCAGCTGAGACCGTGGTGCTGAGCAGCTCTCCTGCCTCCGTTTCCATTTGCCACTCCCTTTCCTCTGCTGCCATCTCCAAGACCACAAGCCAGCAGTGTGAGGGAGGATGGCTTGTTTTGTTTTCAAAAGTTCTCAAAGTTGAATTCGGAACTAGATTAAGTTTTAACATGACTTAATGAATAATAATGAGCACTTTTAATGAATTCCGGGTTTTTTTTAGACAAGGTCTCACTCTGTCACCCGGGCTGGAGTGCAGTGGTGCAATTTCAGCTCACTGCAACTTCCACCGCCCAGGCTCAGGTGCTCCTCTCACCTCAGCCCCTGAACAGCTGGGACCCCAGGCACGCAGCACCTCACCTGGCTGGTTTTTTGTCCCTCTTGTAGAGACAGGGTTTCAGCACGTTGCACAGCCAAGTCTCAAACTCCTGTGCTCAAAGTAATCCGCTGGCCTCGGTCTCCCAAAGTGCCGGGATTACAGGCGTGAGCCGCCGCGCCCGGCCTCGGGTCTTTTCTCTAGTGAGACTTTCATGCTATTGGAATGGAGTGAAATGAGAACATGTCACTCCCTTTGAAGGCTTATGAGAGCTCCTTTTTGTCTCAAAAATCAAAAAATAAAAACTTAGACATTTTGGCTTTCAGGCCTTTTTATTTACTTTAAAACATATCTACCTGTTCTTCCTCCCTGATCCACGTAACTCCACGGAGGCCATACAAGTCTTCCAGATACTTAGTCCGGTAATTGGACGAAGCAGCCATCAGCTTCCCAATGCCAAACTCATGACTAGACCGGCAGATACGAACGCTGCAAATCGAGCTGCTCAGTGCTCAGTCTGGCTTTCGGGCCCCATTCTGCTAAATTCGGGGTGGGGACATTCATCCTAGACTGACTGTCGTCCTCTACTGCCAGGTCAGGGTTTGAAACGAGGCACCCTTGTTAAAATGTAGACAGAAACATTGTGAACCAACCTAACCCAAGGTGTGCTGCCATCTGTGCGCTTTGGCGAGGAGGAGAGACTGAGGGAAGGAGATGGGGTCAGGGAAGGAAGAACATGGCACAGAAACCATGTCGAGAAAGCTCAGAGGAGTCCAGGTAAAATGCAAGAAACCGTATTCCAGTGTTCCAATTCTTCGTATTTTAATCTGCCTTAAAAACTCCTCCAATCACAATGTGGCTTCCTGACTGAGCTACAAAGGATGGCTTTGCTTTTTCCTCTTAACTTCCAGGCTATAAAATGGTGCAGGCACTAACAGCTCAACAGCCCACAGAGATGAACCAATGGCCCTGCTGAAATATCATCGTGGAAATGTCACAGCTTATGGGAGTGTGTTATTCCATTTAAATTGGGATGATGAGAAAGGTACTGTCATTTTCCTTGTTTAGGGAGTGCTCATTTGCATATTTCTCAAATTTCAAGTAATAATGAGCTGGGTTTTGTATTTGATTTACATCATTTAAGAGGAACAAGGACAGCCTTAAGTGGCCCAGGGCCAGCAGCTCGCCGATTGATGCGGCTCCTTCTGCGTCTGGCAATGAGGTGCTCCCTCCAGCTAATGGCTCAGTGAATGCAGCCTAAACATCCATCACGGGAGCATTCTTCAGGCTGATGAGCCAGCTCAAGATGGACAGTTTTCTGATACAGGCAGCCAGGAAGGAAACACACTTCTCCGCAGCAAACACATGTTGCACAGCCGACGTGCTGGCCTGTTGATTCAGGGCACACGAGTGTAGTGACAACAGGATCACAGAGACACCTGAGCGCTCGCCAACCTTACTGTCCCCTGGGCTTGAGGAGCCGTCACTGTCACTCCGAGTAGAAGCTGAGCAGCCAGGCTGGGGAGAGGCCCTTTGGAGTCTCCCCGACACTGGCAATGGTATCTGTACTGGTACTGCAGTGTCTCCTAAGAGACAAAGACACGTTCTAGACGCCAACACTGGTGAAGTTGAGAGCCAGACAAGGCGGAGTGAGATAAATAATATGAATGTCACTAGTTCATGTGAGAAGAAAAACTTCACAGCAGATAAATGGATGAAAGCAGAGTGATTAACGGGGCAGAAGGGGGATCTCTTTCGATAGTTAAAAATGCAAGGAAAATCTTGAACAATTTTGGAGTCACATTGTGATCGCCAGTCTGCACTTTTTAAGTTGTGACGCAGCTCTGAGGTTGAGGCTGGGCCATGTGGTACGCAGCTTCCCCAGGTCAGCACAGGTGTCTCCTCCTCAGCTAAGTTGTGGGGCCTCAGAGACAGGGATTCTCTCCAACGGGACTTTGGTTACCTGCATCTGGCCCCATATGACCAGTATTACGATAAAAAAGGTCCCTAAAAGTGAGGTTAAGCCTGAACCTGTTTGTTCACAAAGGGTCCTCAGTACAAAGCATTTTATTTTTGTGATTTGACCATGTGGAGAAAAATACGCTGCTTAACAGTTGTGCAGCCTGGTAGTTGAAGACCCATTTTGAATATAAGAAAATAGAAGAAGGAGGTTTTAAATGACTCTGATAATTTTAGTGTACAAGACACATGCTCACATGCTCAGCAGAGAAGCTAAGGAACATGAGGGTTCACCAGCTGAGGCTCGATTCCAGAGAAATTAGGAACTTCTGTGCTTTTTCAAAGATCTTGGCATTGCTGAGATATAGGTAGCCGATTAAAATGCATCTCTAAATAAAAGGAGGAAATATGATAAACCAATCTTCCTTGAAATGGGAATTGAATCAAGGAGCACACAGAGTGAGTAAATTTTAGGTTGGATGATAGTCAGAGAAAGCTACGAATATGATAATTCTAGCTCTGTACAAGCATCCATGACAGACGGACGTGGTGGGCAATGCTGCGAAGACACCAAGGCCTTTGCAGCTCACACTCTGTGCATCCATCAAAATGGAGAATGGGAGCAGCAGTCCTCTCATCAGGTCAATAAAGAAAATGTGGAAGCAAGAAAGCAGGAACATACTACTCTCTAGTTTCTGCTTTATTTAGTCAGAGTGTGTGAGAGAGAGAGAGAGGGTGAGAGAGAGAGAGAGGGTGAGAGAGAGAAAAGGTTTGAGTAAAGAAACTAGTAAACAGGACACTTCAGAGAGGGGCCAGGGTACAGTCACCCTTACCATGCCTCCTTACCTTGTGTCTCCTGCTGTGCTCCCTTTGCCTGAGCCCAACAAGAAGGCCAGCACACATGAAGCCTGATGATGTTGCCCACACTGCAGATCAGCTTCCTGGGGCATGGGCAGGTAGCAAAAGAGGGACAGTGCAATTGATCAGGCAAATGGAAGATACTCAGCCCAGTGTCTGGCTGAGAGATAAGTCTTTTATGGTTGCACTGCATTTGAAAGACAGTTGACATCAGAACTTCACTGTGTCCTCTCAATGTCCATTCCAAAGACTGGCATTATCTAGCACTGGATTAACATTTGAGATGTATGAGTGAGTGAGTGGATGAATAAATCAAGCAACGGGTGAACAAAGGGATAATGAATAGATGGATGGATGAAAACATGAATGGATGAATGAAAAGAAATGGATGGACAGAAGTTTGGATGGGTGGATGTATGGAAGAAAGGATGGGTGAAGGATCAATGAATTGGTTTATGAAGGAAGGGATAGAGGGA
Source organism: Cebus imitator (assembly GCF_001604975.1). Lineage (NCBI taxonomy): Eukaryota > Metazoa > Chordata > Mammalia > Primates > Cebidae > Cebus > Cebus imitator. The sequence goes on along the minus strand of NW_016107422.1, from coordinate 1,361,192 downwards.
AAGATAGGAGATAGATGGATGGATGGGTGAGTGGGTGAATGGGTGTGTGAATGACTGAATGGATTGATGGATGGATGAAAGGATGGATGGATAAATGAGTGGAAAGATGGATAGATGAATGGATGGATAGATGGATGATTGGATGGATGGGTGAATGAATGGCTAGTTGGGTGGACAAATGGGTGGTTGGATGGATGAATGGGTGGATGGATAAATGGATGAATGATTGGATAGATGGATAGATGGATGGGTGGATGGATGGATGGATAGATAGGTGGATGGATGGATAGATAGGTGGATGGATGGATGGCTGGGTGGATGGATGGATGAGTGGATGGATGGATGAGTGGACGAATAAACGGTAGGTGGATGGTGGTGGATAAATGGGTGGATGCATGAATGGGTGGATGGATGAATGAATGAGTCAATGGATGAGTGGATGGATGGATAAATGAGTGGAAAGATGGATGGATGCATGGATGGATAGATAGATGATTGGACAGATGGGTGGATGGATGGGTGGATGAATGACTAGATGGATGGACAAATTGGCGGGTGGATGGATGAACGGATGATGGATGGGTGGATGGATGGATGGATGGATAAATGAGTGGATGGATGGATGAGTGGACAGATGGGTGGGTGGATGGGTGAATGAATGGCTAGATGGGCGGACAAATGGGTATATGGTGGGTGGGTATATGGATGAATGGGATGATGATGGATGAATGAGTCAGTGGATGGGTGGATGGATAAGTGGATGAATGATCAGATAGATAGATTGATGGATGGGTAGATGGATGGATAGATAGATAAATGAAAAGATGGATGGATCCATGGGTGGATGGATAAGTAGATTGATGGGTCAATGAGTGGGTGAATGATGGATTGATGGATGCATGGATGGATGGATGGATAAATGGATGGATAAGTGGATGGATGGGTGGATGAATAGTGTATGGATGGATGGATGGATGGATGGAAGTGATGAATAAGTAGATGAATGAAAGGGTGAGTGGATAAATGGATGGATAAATGGGCGGATAAGTGGATGGATGGATGGATGAACAGGTGGATGGATGGGTGGATGGATGGATGAGTGGATGAATAAACGGTAGGTGGATGGTGGTGGATAAATGGGTGGATGCATGAATGGGTGGATAGATGGATGAAAGAATGAGTTGATGGATGGGTGGATGGATGGGTGGCTGCATCTGCTTTGAGAACATGTTCACCTGCTCATTGGAAAGCAACATTTGTGATGACACCATTCTGAACTCTATTTGTGGGTTTTTGACACTGGCTTCCGCCAAGGAGGATTTATACAACTCATGGTATGATGGGGGTTTCTTTATTAAAGATATTAAGAAATTTTAAATTTGTACTTTGTAAGTTAACAAATACAGTGATCAGTTTCTAATTTCCTGTTTTAAATGAGTCGCTGAGTCCTGAGTGGTCACTGTCAAGCAAGATAACTTGGTCTTGTGTACACGCCTCTGAACAATTCTAACTGTGATTTTTTGAATATTAAGTTGTTTTGTGAAACTATATTGTCGAATTTATGACTGCAGTGAACCATTGATTAAAATCAGTAAACTAGAAAACACTAATATTGAAATAGAATTAAGAGAGGAACATAAAATTATAATAATTTGACAAATTTACCTAAAGATGATCTTCACCACACCCATAAATTATAATCATTCATTCCAAATTCTCTAACACATTGTAATATGTCCATATTTAGAAAAAAATAATAAAATTAAGAAGTAGATTTGATTTGCCAATTTGGCTTTTTATTTATATACAAAAAATAGTCAACCCACACAATGAGTGCAAGTATAAGAAATTCTGGAACCTTCTCTCATATTTTGCTATTTAGAAAGAAAACAATAAAATATTAAATATATTAACTTCACTTGAAGATGAAAAATTAAGAGCATCTATCTCAAAAATTAATTTTCAAAATCTATTCTGATGCTGTGATACTGAATGTTATTGTTTGGTTTTATATACACATCCTGTTATAAAAAGTAAACAAATGTGTCATTAAAACTATTTGCCAATAATCCCACTTCTTTTTTCTCAAAATTACTTTATCACTCAACATAATTGGGTATTATATAACACCTGTGAAAAGAAAAAGTCTAAATGCTTTTTTTATAAAATGAAGGTTAATAAAGATTACACTTGAACTTATGATAAAATCTTTAGCACAATACATATTCAGACCTAAAACTACATTCAATGAGAGAAATAAAAAGAGAAAGACTACTTAAATTTATTTCTTTAACTAATACCAAGCAGACACTCAGAAAAATGTATCCAAAAGCCTAACTAACTAACAAGGCTACGAAGATGATAAATAACCCTAAACGTGTTTCCCATTAAATTCGTCCTGGCAGCTCTGCTAAATCTTGTCCCACCATTTAAATCATGACAGGAGATATTCACGTAAATATCATGCTCTTACAGCTGACCTAGATTTTTAGTAAAAAAAATAAGTGTTCTAAAATTAAAATAAAAGTATCTGTCAATTTTTAAAAATTATGTGGAAGGAGAAATGGGTAAGTCGGAAGCTTGGAAATCATAAAGACTCATTACAAGCATTCAAATGCTGACACCAGCCACTGAACTCAAGAGATTGTCCTTGTTTAAGGGTTCATCTGTTTTTAAAAGGGAAAACTTAAGAAGCAGCCTTTAATTTCTCTTTCAGAGCTGTACTCTGTAGATAAGGAACGCAAGTGCACGTTCCTAAAGAATAAGTGTAAAATGTGAAAATACAACATAAAGACTTCAGAGATTTTTAACACAACTAACACAGCGTGGCATTATTTCAACATGTACTTGCCTGGACATTCCACTGTTTGATGTCATAGATGTGACTTTGCTGTGAAATATATGCACCTTCTCCTCCCCTCTTGCACAGGAGGCAAAGCTCAACTTCACTCCACCAGGCTTTCTCGTGCCAAAAACACTGACGTGTCCAATGAAAATGACAGTAAAAGTCACCAAAGCTCACTGCTTAATCGCAGGATGATGGCATTCTTCTATATCACAGGCCTCAGACACAATTCCTGGACCACTGACAAACCTCCTCCTTCCTGGTAAAAGAGAACAGGAGCAAATAAGTGATGTGTATGAAAAATGTGTCATTCACGCCAACTAAGTAATTGTGTGAATTGTGCGTGTATTTCAATGTTTCTTTTCAATAACAAATTGTGACCTATGATAAGGACATATTAAGTCTATGATGGGAAAATGGTGCACAAGTATGTGTTTATATATGTGTATTTGTGCATGTGTTAACATGTGTACACATATATGTGTATGAAGTTATTCCCATGTACATGTAGAGTGGTGTATGCATTTGTTTTCATGAAGGCAGGTGTATATGAGTATGTATGTGAGTATACATGGTTCACACATTTCTATGGATGTGTTTATGCTCATGTTCATGTGTGTGCATTACATGTATGTGTGTGCTGGTGTGTGCATGTGTGTTTATGCTCATGTTCACATGTGTACATTGTGTGTGTGTGTGTTGGTGTGTACCTGGGTGTTTATGTTCACATGTGCATTGTGTGTGTATTTCTGTGTGCATGCATGTTTAGTTTGCATGTGTACCTTACATGCATTTCTGTGTGTTAGTGTGTGCATGTGTGCTTATTCTTGTGTTCACATGTGTATATTATGTGTATTTGTATGTGTTGGTGTGTTCGTGTGTGTTTATGTTTACATGTATGCATTGTGTGTTGCTGTGTGCATGTGTGTTTATGCTCATGTTCATGTGTGTACATTATGTGTATTTGTGTGTTTGTGTTCACATATGTACATTACATGTATGTGTGGGTGGGTGTGTGCACGTGCACCTGAATGTCTTCATGCATAGGCATGTGCTTATGTGTGTTTGTGAGTGTGTCTGTGTTCACGTGTATGAGCATAGGTATGCATTTGTCTATGCACGTCTTGTAAACGTGTTTGTATGTGTACATATGTGTGCATACATGCACCCATGACTGCTATAAACATCTTCACAGCCTAATCAGAGCTTTAGTTAGTTTCCCAGAGCACTCTCTTGCATAAATAAGTCAAAGACCCACTCCTCTTTGAGTTCATTGTAGAGAGTCTATTTCATGCCTCCACTTTGCTCCAAATAAAAATTGCAAAACGAGTTAGTGTAAGGAAGTCTTACACTCTAGGGCTTGCCTGTATTTCTGCCTGCACGCCCAATTAGCCATCACCTATGGGAAATGAGAGACTTGCCTCTCCCTGCCTGGGCCCCACAGCCCCTTGGCCAAAATCCCTCTGTCCTGAGATCTCTGGTCTCTGCCACAGCATCGGCCACCCATGGGAGCTGACCCAGCTTCCTCACCAGCAGGTTCAGGTGTCAGTTGCCAGAACTGAGGCACACCCTTGACCATGATAAAACATCCCTTTGGTTAAAGCGTCTGTTGAGCTCTGAACATACCCAAGGTCAAAACCATTGGTGTTTCCCCAACACAGATCCTTCACTACAAAGTTCTAAGAGTTCAGATAAAGAATTAAAACCATCATGCTTAACAGACAGCATTATTACTCACCTCAGCTTTATTACACTACAATTTTTTAATGTTTCTCTTTTCATAAGGAAAAGGAGTCCATAAATCAACATAGTGAAATCAGGGGTAGGCATGAAGTCAGAGAAGTGGGAGCCCGGAAGAGTTTTGTCCACACAGGCCCCCCTGGCTCTCACTGAGTCCGTGTATGGTACAAAAGTGCCCGTCCTGTCTCCAGAAAAAAAGAATTTTTAAAAATTGATGTGATCCAAACATTCATATGGAAATTCAAGGGACCAAGGATAGTCAAAATAGAAGATAGTTGGAGAATTTAAAAATTAAAATTTTTAAAGATTTTAAAAAATTATTTTTTAATTCCAGAAAAAAGAATTCTTTTAAAATTTCGGGAAAAAGAATTTAAAAATAGGATATTGTTAGAAAAGAGATGTAGGAATCAAGTCTTCCCTTACAACTTATTCTGAGATGTATGTTTCCCTAATGCAGGGAAATAATTTGATTTTCACAACTGAAAACCTTAAGATGAGCTTCAAGTGTCCAATAGTGGCTATTAATAATTCTCAAAAATGTGTCAGTGTGGCTTGATCTGTTTATTCATAAATGACACTCAGCCTACTTCCAAGAGAGGTGTGCAGTGCACCACAAATAAAGCTGCACATATAGGGCATCTACGAACACCAACAGCTAACCCCGTATCTACTAACAAGGGTGAATGCTGTCCCTCTAAGTTCAGAAACAAAACATGGATTTCATCCTCACCACTTCTATTCAATATTTTACTAGATATTGTAGTCAGGCCAATTATGCAAGAAAAGGAAATAGCAACCACGCAGATTCAAAAGGAAGAAGTAAAGCTATGCTTGTAGATGACGTGCTTTTCTGTACAGAAGAGCCTCAGGAATCCACAAGAAACTGCTAGAATTAATACATGAGTCTAGTAAGACTACGGGAGACTGTCTCCGTACAGTAACAATGAACAAGCTGAAAATGAGATTAAGGCAACAATTCCATTTATAATAGCATCAAAAAGAAGATGGCACTTACAAATGTAACAAAAGAAATGGAAAACTCACTCTCTGAAAACTACGTAACATTGTTGAAAGAAATTGAAGACAAAGAAATGGAGAGACATCTTATACTCATGAATCAGAAAGGTTGCCATTGTTAAGATGACAGCGCTCTCCAATTTCATCTGTAGATGCGTACGTTCCTTATCAAATTCCAGCAGACTTCTTTGCAGAAATTGACAATCTGATCCAAATATTCATATGGAAATTCAAGGGACCAAGGATAGTCAAAATAGAAGATAGTTGGAGAATTCACAATTTTGAATTTCAAAAATTAATTATAAATCGACAGGTATCAAGATAGCATGGTGCTAGCACAGTGACAAACTTATAAATCAAAAGGATTGAGAGTCCAGAAATAAACTCATGCATTTACGTCTAATTAATTTTTGGCGAGAAGGCCAAGACAATTAGATAAGGAAAAAATTGTATTTTCAACAAATGGTGCTGGGACACCCAAACACTCACATGCAGAAGAATGAAGTTGAAACCCCACCTCACACCACATGCAAAAATAACTCAGGGTAGATCCAAGACCTACAATTAACCCAAGTAGTAAAATAAAAAGGCATGTAACCGAATTTTAAAATTGAAAAATGATATAAACAGAGATTTTATCCAAAGAAGATAGGCAAATGGCTAATAAGCACATGAAAATGTGTGTTACATGATTAACTATCAGGGAAATGCAGACCCAAACCGTGAGATACCACTTCACGCTCAATAGGATGGCTATGAAACAGGAGTTGGAATGAATAGCTTGCAAATATTTCCTTCCACTGTGCACGTTGCCTCTTCCCTCTGCTGATTGTTCCTTTGGCATGTAGGGGCTTTTTTAGTTTGAAATGATCTTATTTATCTACTTTTGCTTTCACTGCCTGTGCTCTTGAGGTCTTTCTCCCCCACCGCCCAAATTTGCCCAGACCAATGCCCTGAAGTGTCCCCAATATTTTCTTCTAGTAGTTATATAGTTTCAGGTCTTAATTTAAGTCTACTCCATTTTTATTTGATTTTTGCATATAATGAGAGATAGGGGTCTCATTTCACTCCTCTGCATGTGGATATCCAGTTTTTCCAGTACCATTTATTGAAGAGACTATTTTTCCCTACCTGTGAAGAAAGCCCCAAATAAAATCAAACATTTTTAATCAAAAAGATGGAAAACAAGTATTGCTGAGCATATAGAAACAGAATCCTTTGCACTGCCCGTGTGTGAAATGGAGCAGCCACTTTGGAAAACAACCTGGCCTGCCCATTCCTCAAAGGTGAAACCCGGAGTTATCACATGACCCAGAACTTGCTTCCCAGGCACACACTCGGTGGAAATGAAAACATGTGTTCATACAAAACCTTTGCCCTCTTGTTCACAGCAGCATTATTTATAATAGTCAAAATGTGGGAGCCAGTCAACTGTCCATCAGCAGGTAAAGACGCACAGTGTGCTCTCTCCCCACAGCGGAATGTGGCTCAGCCATAAGAAGAAATGAGGTGCCCACATGCTCCGGAACACGGATGAACCTTGAAAACACTGTGACAAGTAAAAGAAGACAGTCACAAAAGATCACAGATTGTTTGGTTCCATTTATACAAAATGTCCAGAATAGGGAAATTCTGCACAGCCAGAAAGTAGATGGGTGACCACCAGGGGCTGGGAGGTGCAGAATGGGTGATGGACAGATTGGAGTGGCAGCTAAGATGTATGGGTTTCTTTTTGTTAAAATAAAAGTATCTTCTGCTGGGAGTGGTGGCTCACGCCTATAATTCCAGCACTTCAGGAGGCCGAGGTGGGCGGATCATGAGGTCAAGGAGTTCAAAACCAGCCTGGCCAACATAGTGAAACACCATCTCTATTAAAAACAGAAAAATTATCTAGGTGTGATGGCACGTGCCCGTAGTCCGAGCTACTCCAGAGGCTGAGGCAGGAGAATCGTTTGAACCTGGGAGGTGGAGTTTGCAGTGAACGGAGACTGCGCCATTGCACTCCAGCCTGGGCAATAGAGCCAAGAGTCTATCTCAAAAAAAAAAAAAAAAAAAAAAAAAGAAAGAAAGAAAAGAAAATGGCCTAAATTTGACCATGGCAGTAGTTGCACATATCTGTAGATTCACTAAAACCCACTGAATTGTACACTTCAAATCTGTGAATGTAAAATATATACATTATAACTCAATAGCACTTTTTAAAAAGGAAAGTATGTATGTGTGCATAATTTTTTAAATTAGGGCATTGCAATATGATGAAATAATTGGATAATTACAGCAAAATATGTCTCTGTAGTTACTACATTTAAGTATTAAATTTGGAATTCAGCATCTTAGCCTTCATGACTCAAAGGGAAATCATTCTTCCTGTCTGATTCAAAGAAAATACCATGCCAATGGGGAAGTATCACTTTCCTCCTGCTAAATTCTAGTACAAATTGTGAGTTGTGAAATGGGCAAGCGTCCCAGCAGTGTTTCAGAAGAGCCACCTGACGATGTCCTTGGCTGACCGGTTGTGCATGGGCCCCCAGTGTGAAGCCGTCCTCAATGCTATTTCTGGGAGAGCTGGGCCCTCCCTGTGGGGCCAATACTCAGACGGCATTCCTGCGGAGTGCTGGGCTCAGGGCCCGGAGGAGGCAAGGGGTCCATGGGTTTGCAAAGTCACGCCTCTGCTTGCGCAGGAGTGCCATATGTGTGCCAGGGCCCTGGGCCTCCAAACCAAGGGCATGAGTCTCATCCTGACCAAGAAGATTTCACGTGAGCATGGGGGGTGAATTCCCTTTTATTCCCACCTCCACATTGACAATCCAGTGCTAATTTTCAGGAGGACTGCGTGTGAGTGTGTGAGGGGGACGGGGGAGCAGGCACTCTTCAGAAAGATGCTGTGTGTACAGTTTTGCTGCTACTCAGATTTTGGTAAGGAAGGAAAGAAGAAAAGAGAGAAAAAGAGAGGGAGGAAGGAAGGGAAGGGGAAAGAGACGGAGGAAAAGAGGAAGGAAAAGAAAGAAAAATTATGATTCCCTTCCATCGCATTGGACAGTTGTGTAATCATGGCAAATGTTAACTGAGCAGTCTGTGAGGGGCCGTGCCAAGCGAGCCCATCAGTGAATGACTTTGTGCATCCTCCACAACAACCCCTACGGCTAGACTCACATTATCCCAGCCTGAGGAGGAGAGGATCAGGGCCACCGAGCAGGGCGGGGGCCGAGGTCTCAGGCTCCAGGGTGCACAGACTTCCCAGAGTCACTGAGCTGGCTTGTGCCCCTGGCCTCGTTTCTGTTTTCCTTAGAAGCCTTTCCCTCATTTCCATGAGTCCTAATGTCTTTTGGAATCTCTTCTTTGCAACAAGATTCTGGGTACCCATTAGATGTGTTAGATGCTGACAGAGAATGCAGTCGAGACCCAAAGCGATGGTCAAGCTCCTTGAAGCAAACCTTCCCAGGGACGGGTGTGACATTGTTCCTAATGAGAGGGTGCATGACCCGGAAAAACGTGATCTTTACCATCTGCAACTGGAGGCCTGTGGTCTCCTCTCGGTCCCCAGTCATGAAAGAACGCCACGCTCCTGCCACTGTGGGGGGCGATGCCCCCGAAGTTCCGACTTCCTGAAGCCAGGCACAGACATGAGCCACACATCCACCCCTCGTGAGGACACCACCACTCTGTGTGTTGGTGTGGTCTGTGCGTGTCTCTGTTTGTCGTGTGCTTGGTGTGCCACTGAGAGATAATAACCTAATCCTCAGAGTGATATCACTGAGGAAACGACAGGGCTGCCTTCAGTCAGAGAGAGGCTGCAATCATGAAACACTTGATAAAACACGGAGGGGACCTGGCCATTTGTGCAGCAGGTTTGAGGCATGATTAATGACAGTGACAGGCCTAATATGCCTCGAGATGAATAGCTTTCACGCGGCCTCGTCTTTCATTATGCTTCCTGGCAGTGGGCTATTAATAGTGGCTGAGCCTCAACTTGTTATTTGAAACATTTCAGGCACAAATAATAGAAGATTTCCAATTAAAAGGGATAATCTCCCTTCAGAAGCAAAGTAGTAAGCTCGGTGAATAATTTAAAAAGCTTTGGGGATATAAAGATTTATTCCATCCCCCCCAAGCAATAAGGCGGCGGCTTTGATCAACAATTTAAAAATAGAGGACGAGGACGCACAGAGAAGTCATGAGACGTGGTCTTTTGTTCATGATTCTTTTTTTATCATTACTGCTTTTCCAAAATGTTGTCATTACAGAAAACATTATTTCAATTAGTTTCTTACAACCCCCCAAGTCATATTCAATAAGTTTTTACTGATTTAGGAAATAGGAAGTAGGCAACAGGAAAAGAAAAAAAAAAAAAACATGGTTACTGAGAACAACAGCAGATACCCTCTGGATTTCAGACGCTGAAGACTGTATTTGAAGTCTTTATTGGTTTACCATTTACGATGATGATACATTTTGATTAAACACAAGAGTGTGGACAGTATTAGGACTGCTATCTAATCCTATCTACTCGCATAGATTTATCTAATAAATATTTCTGGGGAGTATAATTTGTTTTTTACTCCTAGCATGAATTCAGAATTAATACATTTGAAATTTCGGAGCCATTATCTAAACGATTCCCCATTTATACCTTCATAAAGAATTTGATAGTCCTAGACACAATGTGAACATCAATTCTGGACTTGAAGGAAATTCTGGAAGACTGAACTGGAATGAGTAGACAGCAGGTGAGTTTCCCATCAGGTGAGTTTCCCATCAGCCTTCTGATAATTTCTAGGATAATATCAGCAAACAGAGAGAAGGTGGCTGGCTACATGCAGTCAGGAGAAAAAGGCCTCATTTTCTCTGCAGAAATTCATTATCTGCGCCCAGGGGATTCCTGGATTTAGTGAACTTCTGCAGAAGTACTTTCCTGCATCTATTTTTAGTTATTATCAAGCGATCCTAGGCAGGCTGTGGTTTCCCATATTAACAGAACGTGCTCCCCTGTCGAAACCATTTTTAGTCTGAATAATATTCAAGATTCTATTGGGAATCTAAATAGGGCTTCATACTTTGGGTTCATTTGGTTCCCTTGGCAATAGGTTTTGAAGAGAGCTGGTAAACAGGAGTGCACGGGACTCACATTTGGGGGCGGGCATCATAGAAGGGACAAATAATAAGCATTTGCACAGATCAAACTCTCCAAAGGCACCAGGAGCTGCCCCACACACGTGGCAGGGTTTCCTTCCTGTAATTCTCGTGGCAGTCCTGTGGGCGAGGTCCCATGGTCAATCCCCATTGTCCCAGGTACAACTGAGCCACAGGAGTTCCAGAGACAAAGCAAGCAAGCACGGGGCTGGGACCCTAACCCGGCTTCCGCACTGTCCAAGCCAAGCACAGGGATCACCACGGGGACCTGAGAGCAGGTGCGTCCCAGCTCTGGCCTGCGCGCTGTATGCCCATTACTTCCTGCAGTCCTGCAAACACGCTGGGCTGCCGTTGTTCTCACCACCCCCACCAGACAGAGAAGGAGACAGAGGGTCAGAGAGGAGAAGCAGCTCGGCCGTGGCACACAGCCAGGAAGTGCTGGAGCCGGCTGTGCTTCCAGCTTTGCCAGGCTCCAGAGCTACCTTCCCAACACTTAACGCCAGCCACAGGCTTGGGTTCAGAGACACGAGTTACTTGAAGAAGAGGATCTCAGCTGTGGAATCAAGCCAGCTGTCCGGGGAAAGGCTCAGGGTGTGAGGTGCTGGAGCAGGGAGACTGGAGTGGAGCAGGGGCAGGGTGGGAAGGGGCACACCAGAGTTTGGGGCTGCAGCTTGGGGTGGTGTTTCCTGCAACGCTGACAGGCAGCTGCTGGACCGGCGGGCAGGCCCTATCTATGGAGGATTTGTTCTCCGGAGCTGTGCCCAGGGGATCCCACTGCCCCTCACTCCTCCAAGCACAGGGGGTCCTGCCAGATGTGCCAGGGATGCCTCAGACCTGCTGGGCACCTGCCTCTGAACATCCCTCCTCCAGGCAACAGGGAGTGCTGGGTCAATGGCCTTTCTCACTGCTGAGGACCTGCTGTGGCATCTCTTTAGAATGGTCTTGTGCACCAAAAGATAAGGTGATGAATGGGTGTTGGTCTTCATGCCTGCAGTTCTTGGGTGTTGAGTGTGATGGATTCATGGAAGGACCTTCCCCACCTGCACGTCCCGAAGCTTCTGTAGAGGAGCCAGGAGTCCTGACTGGCAGAAAGCATTGCTTCTGCCAGGTGAACATGATGGCGGGGCAGCGTGATTCCCCTGGATTCTCCACTGGAATCAGAGCCCACGAATCCTGAAAACCTGGAAGCGTGGCTGAGATCACCTCTCTGTGTCTCTTGTATAAGGCACCAATTTCATCTCTGAGGGCCCTGCCCTCGTGGCCTGCTCCCTCCCAGAGCCCCTAAGCCTAACACCATCTCCTTGGGAGTTACAGCTTCAACATGTGAATTTGGGGGTGACGCACACATTCCATCCATAGCAGTCACCTGCACCATGATCAATGGTTTGGAGTTTGTGGCAAGAGCAATGGGAAGGAAAGCACAGTGTGACTGACGGGTGACATCCTCCAGGCTGTGTTACGGAAGGGAGACCTCAGGGTGCTGCAGCAGGCCCTGTATGCCCGTTCCATGTCAACCCTGCCTTCTGCTCCATCTGTCCTCACCAAGGAGCGGCTTCATGGGCCCCGTCCCCACCTGGTGCCACCTGACAGTTCCTACCTCACATCTCTCGCCCCTGAAGAGCCTCCCTGTCACACCTGGGGTTTGAAATGTCACGGGAGCCCCTCCCCTGCCCACACTCATCTGCCCCTGTCCAGGCCTGTGACCCAGGTGAGGCACTACAGGGCACATCCTGACCCAAGGTGCCTCTGCGCTGCCCCTCCCAGCCTGACGAGTGATCCCAGATGAAGCCTTTGGATGCCCCAGAGGAGGCCTCTCAGGAGCAGGCGGGAGATGAAGGGTCGTTGCAGTACAGCTGACGACAGAGCCGGCAGCTTCCCACTCCTTCCTGCAGCTTCCCTTTGGCCTTCACCCTGTTTCCCAAAACTGCAACCCCCAAAAGCACGTAGGAGGCTCTGATCTCTGAGAGCAAGGCCTGGGGCAGAAACAGAGGCAAGGACAGGGTGGGGCCATGGAGGCGGCCTGAGGAAGCAGAGTGGCAGCAGAGAGCAGGCCCCTCCCAGCTGCCACCCCAGCCTGTGCAGCCACCATCGCTCTCCCAAAATTTCACCTTCGACTGTCTCCCTCCATCATGAATGCCTGAGCAGCTTCCAGGGAGGCTTTGCTGCCCCACATATGGAGCCAGGGGCTCCCTCCCCTGCAGCCCTTAGAGTAGCATGCTGTCTTTGGCTTCTTAGCACAGATCACAGTTTGCCTAAATCACCGATGTGTGCCTCTGTGCGTTTCAGGTCGGTCTCCGTGGCTAGCATCTCTGAGGCCATGAGGGGAGGGGCTCCACCTGGTGCCCCCCACACCAACGCAGGGCAGGGCAGGTGGACGCGTAGCAGATCCAGGGTCATCAAAAGAAGGGACAAAGGGGGGCAGCTGGCATCCAACGCAGTCCCAGGACCTGCACAATGAGCCTGCAGCCCAGCCCAAGAGCCCAGCGCCGCCCGGAAACTCGGCCGGGCACATCAGCTGCATTTCCATGCGGCATCATGGGGTGCTCCATGGCTATCCCTTGTCTTCATGAACACAATCTTAAATCTGGTTCTAAAATGGAGCTGTGCTTTTTCCTAGAGATTCAGAGCAATCAGAGGCTCACCCAGAACACATGAACTTTATGAATGCTCGGGCCTGGTGGAAGATGTCCAGAGCCATTCAAGCGTGGGGTTGTTTGAAGCTGATTCCACAGGCAGAAGCCATGGACTGTGTGTCTTCCGCAAAGGCAGGGCCTGTGTTCCGTCAAGGACACCTGGCTTCCCGTGGGCCCTGGGCCCACACAGGCAGCCCTTCCAGGATGTCCTTAGCTCTTCCTCACAGGTGTCTCTACAGTGAAGAGAGACTGTGCCTATTTCATTCCGAAACCTTGAACTGGGTGAGGCACGGGGTTTCCTAGATGGCCCCTTCCTCCACCTTCTCTGTCCTTCTCTGCACCTGCGTCGGACAGCTGCTTCTGCTGTCCTCCTTGTTCCCAGGCACAAGTCACTAAACAGCAGCGACAATGTTCCCAAATGCAGATGTACGCGCGCGCGCACACACACACACACACACACACACACACACACACATACACGCTAGCACACAACAAATCCCCCCTCCGTGTTCCCCTTCAAAATACAATGCCCCCAATCATTTTATAGCCCTTTTAGAGTGTCAGCAAAAATTGGAGGAAAATTCAGGATGCTGAATTTACTTTTGTTCTCTGTGTGTGTGTGTGTGTGTGTGTGTGTCTCTCTCTCTGTCTCTCTCACTCTGTCTCTCTCTGTCTCTCTCTCCTTTAAGAAGACCTTGCCTCATCTTCTTAAATGCCCTTTCAGCAACAGGAATATTATGGTGATTTCACAGTGTCGTTGCGTGCTAACAAGCTCTGTGCTCCTAACTTTCAAATGAAACTGTAAATTGAAAGCTCTCAACTTTTGATTATTAATCTGTTACTAAAAGGAAATAAATTACCAACAAGAACCAAGGTAATTGCCTGAAATAGAAGTTCAGAAATGAATGCAAGGAGATTCTCATCCCCTATTGAGTCTGCCTATGTTTTGAACTAAAAACAATTGAGTTCAAATTCAGGTTAAGATTTTAAAACAGTTCAATTATCTCTTTAATTATTTTTCACTTAAGGTACATATTCATTCATCAGTCCTGGTCAGAGTTGACTACAGAAATAATACCTTATAAGATAATGTAATGACCTCACAATTCTACTGGAAGTAGAAACCACAGATTACATAAAAGTCTATTCCCATGAGCCTGTAAGCCCAGCCCTCAGGAAGCAGATGTATTCTGAAATTTCACCTTGCAAGATCTGACAAAATTAAGATGCTTCTTGGAATTCCGAAAAGTTTAGAGTGCGAGCGTGTCCGTTTATTTCTGTGCGCTGGCATCTGTCACCCACGCGTCACAGAGAGACCTGGATTCACTTTTACTGGAGCTGGGCTGAGGGAGTCTGTGGGACTGAGGACCAATGCAGCCTCACTGCTTTCACCCGGACACCAGAGCCCCGTGAAGGGGTGAACTGGGTGGACATTTAGGGAGAGGAGGGAGGGCCAAGGGTGAAAACACAGGAGCAGAAAGATGCGTCATGAGGGGTGGGAATAAATCAGATGAGAGACGGTGCTTGTCTAGATCAGGGAATAGAAAACAGGGTGGATTTGCCAAATGTGGAGGAGCAGAATTTACGGACTTGGAAATTGATTGGTGCCAGAGGGAAGTGGGAATTGAGGAATGAATCAAGAATAATTCCTACAGTTCCAGCATGGAGCTCGGATGAGTTATGGGTGATGTTTCCAGTTACAATGTTGGTGACAAAATTATGTGCCTCCCCTGTCATCTCCGTTTTGAGATAATTAATAACCTTTTGATTTAGCAATGCTGCTTTATGAGGTCGTATTTTCCTGTTCCATGAAACACACCAGAGAGTTGTATCTTCTCACAAAGGGCGAGGATCGCTTCCGCTGTGCAGCTCCTCCACACTCCCCCTGCACACTCCACACCTCGCTAAAGGTGCATTCCACACTGCAGCCTAGTGAGCCCTTCAAAAAATACAGGCCAGGCTCGGTGGCTCACACCAGTAATCCCAACACTTTGGGAGGCTGAGGCGGGCGGATCACCTGAGGTCAGGAGATCGAGACCAACCTGGCCAACATGACAAAACCCTGTCTCTATTAAAATTACAAAAATCACCTGGGTGTGGTGGCACACACCTGTAATCCCAGCTACTCAGGAGGCTGAGACGGGAGAATCGCTTGAACCTGGGAGATGGAGGTTGCAGTGAGCCGAGATCATGCCACTGCACTCCAGCCTGGGTGACAGAGCGAGACTCTGTCTTAAAAAAAATACAGCTGCATTTGCAGCTTCCCTCTGAAGCACATTAACCAGGCCCCTGTCTGCTGGCCACCTGTGCGTCCCCCACATGGCCAGTGAGTGCCCCATGAATTTACGTTGACAACAAGAGAATGACTAGAACAAGTGTCTTCATTTCCTGCCAGATACATCCACTGCCCGTTACGTCACTCGGAGAGGACCCGTCATCTACTTTGCATGTAATTATTTGCAGTAGCTTGTCTGAGGTCACCCCTTGGCCATCCCAGCACATAGCAGGTTCTGAATGGACTTGGAATGTATGAATTCGCTAGGGTATGGGTGCTGCTGAACTCAACAGTACAATGACAAAGGAGATGGGTGGACCCAGCCTCTTGATCCAATAGGTCCACCGGGAGGAGAAGCACCAGGCAGGAAGGAGGCAGCCACGGGCCACAGGGGAGCAGCCACCCAGGCAGTCCCTCAAGGGCATGGATGCTCCGGGCTGCAGAAACCTCTAGAGACCAGCCTGGAGCCATCAGGACACAGGCAGCAGAGGAGATGCCACTGGCTTCCTGCCCACACCTACTGGACTTAACCTACCCAGGTACAGTACCAGGTATTCCCATCCTGGGATCTGCCCACAACCACAGGCTCACAGGTATTAGAGTATACATACCCCAGCTCCCTTGACCTTCAGGGGACCCCATGGACCATGCATTTTACACTATTTTCCAGAGTTCTCCCTTGGGCTCACTTCTGGTCATGGTTGATGATGGGCTCAGAATGCCCCATTCATAGGATCCTTCCCTTCCTCCTCTCAGGTCCCTGATCCCTGCCCCACAATGCTTGCTTCCTATAAATAAACTACTTGCACTGGAATGCTTCCCTCAGAGCCTGCTTCTGGGAGATTCCAAACTATGACACCACCTCAGACACCATAGAAGATAAGGAAAGACTTATGGATGAGGCATGAGGCTCAGACAGTCTCCACATAAGAGGTCCTAGGGTGGCCAGGCCTGTCTGCCACGTGCATTGTCTTCACATGAGCTGGACCGACTTCTCAGTGTTCGTTTGGCTGCTTTTGTCCTCGAACTGGGCTCTGCAGTTTCCCATGGCCCAGGAGTTGCCTGTCCCATGTGCAGGTTCCCTTGCCTGGACTTCCGCCCACTGGCTGTGCACAGAGCATGCCAGCCACTAAGCCTTCGAGCCTTACCGCTGTGTCCACTTCGCTGAGATGGAGAGGGATGGGGGCATGCTCTTCCCCTTCTTCTGCTTACTACATTTGCCTCACATTAAAAATCCAGAGACTGGTCCTGTGCTCTCTCGGCTGAGCAGGGCAGGCCATGGGCAGCTTCAGTAAATACGGGAAAGCTCAGGATAACTCTGTCCACTGGCGTTTTCTCCAGCTGTGCCGCACACTGAAGCCCTCTGCAGATGGGCTTGGCCAATCCTCCTGTTTTGAAGGGAGGGCTCCTATAGCACCTGTGTCTGCACTATGGAGCACCCCAATGTCCCTTGTTGGATGTCAGAAGACTGACTCCCCTTGCGACCTCCAATAAAATGCCACAGATGCAACTCCAGGCCTCAAACAAGAAGCCTGTATTCTGACTCAGACTCAATCTCCAACCCGTCCTTCAGTTGGCTTCTCTCAGATGAATGGTGATAACTTGAGAGGATTAATCAGTTAATGTTTCTACAATAATTTGCAGGTTAAAAGAAAGTCGCTCTTGAGAAAAAAAAAAGGAGTTGGAACTCTGGTTGACCCCAAATGCCCTCTGAGCCAGTGTGGCATGGCTGCTGCCAGGCTCCTTGAATCTTGGGCATCACCCGGGCAGACATCCTGACAGAAGAGAACGTCTCTGGAAGGATGCCTGCTTGCATCCCGTGGCAGTGAGTACCGCCACTCCGGGAAACATGACCTCCTACTCTGCGATGCTCAGGGCTGAATATTCCAGATGTAGATGAACTTGAAAGGACTTCAGATGTTTAGGCAGAAAGAGGAGAGTCACAGAGTAGATGGCATCTGTTTCCAGAGCTTCCCTGTCCCATTGTGACCCTGCCTGGTGCCCAGGCCAGAAACACAGCCAGCAGGTAGACATGTGTGTCAGCTCAGAAGTCTCTGAAGCCACATCAACTGCATTCCCTGCCTGTGCTTCTGGTAAACCTGCCAAAGAAGAAATGACAGTAACTGGCAAAGCTTGTTTTTGTCACCTCAGGCTTGTTTCCCTGATAGCTTCTTTTTTCCTACTTGTAAACACAGCAACTATCTAACAGCATCGTCTTAAACCTCGCCCATGACTGCCATCAAACCCTCAAGGATGCAGCCCACATCTGTCTCCTGCATCTCACTGAAACTGGACTTGCCTGCCATTTGCTCAGCCGCTGGTGTTTTGCTTGATCTCCAGGAGCCTTCCCGTGTCCCTAGTCCAGATGCAGGGAGCTTCTTGGCCAATGCTCCCAGGATGTCCTCTGGGCCACCACACGATCTCCCCTCATTTTCTGAACATCCAGCACCACTTTTACCAATGACAAGGTTACTCCCTGCTGTCTGAAGACCATTCACCTAAGTAACGATAGGAGCAAACTAAGAACAGAGGAGAACTTTCATGCACCAACATCTCATTGGTGGCTCCAAACGGGACCCTTGAGCAGGCATGATACATCTGCTTGCCTAGAACTTCTAGAAGAATGCTTTCTCCCTTGGCATGCATTTCAGGCCTCATCAAGAACCCACCTCTTTGACATGCTTTGTGGAATCTCTCTTTAATAACCACTGTTGTCACTGTCCTCTTTCAAGCTGTCCTCAGAAGAAAGACTGTGACATTTTTAGGTTAACTTTCTATTTTTCTCCTTAATTTATGATGACACAATCGAATTGCATTTTGTCATGACTTTCCAGGGCTTTTGTGCCCTCTCCCCTCCCATCGTCTCCGGCCATGACAGCACGCCTTCCCGTCTTGCCCGAGTGTGTTTGAAAACTCCTTTGTTAGGGCTCTGGCTGATGGGCTCCGATTCCCTCTTCTGATCCTCACAAATTCTCAGCGACAAGACAGCTTCTCCAGTTCCTTGTGACCTATTTTAGCTACCGATTTCCTCTTGCCCTGCGGAGCAGTCTCTTCAGATCTTCTACTCTTTGGTAGACAAAATTACCAGAAAGGAAATTTAAGGACGTGGTTGGACGGGACAAGGCAGGGATGAGATAAAACCCTTGTTTTCTTGCTCTTGCAAAATGAAAGATTCTGTCATTCTGTGGGTCCCTTTACTTATGCAGACATATAAGGTAGCCAAGCACAGGGAGGTATATTTTAAACTTCACTACTCTCGCCTGTTCTTTCCAAATGACTACAGAAATGGAACTTTCCCTCAATTCCCTCAAGTTTTCCATGGTTTGTAAGCAAACAGCAACTGTGTCCCATCTCTTCACGGTATGGTTCGGCACAGTGTCTCTGATGTTTCGTGAGATACTCGTCTTTGAGTCAAACACATATGAGTTGGTTTCCCATGGGTTAATTGGTTCTCACATCACTGCAAAGACTCATCTCTAGAGTCAGGGACCCTCCAGCCCAGTTAGCAGCCAAGATCAAATGGCTGGGATTTTGGTCAAGCTGGCATAATGGTAAAATCATGCTTTGATGCATCTCCTCTGCCCCAAAAGCATAGCAATAATAGATGAAATATAAAAAGGAGAAAAAATGAAAAGGCAGTGCGGGCTCAGAAGTGAGATAAATCATACTTTGTGAAGCAGAAATAGCAGAATGTTGAGCAGTAAGCAGGGCTGGGACCAGACATCACTGGCATCCAGGCACGGGGAGCAGCGGCTGCAGGAGTTTGGCTCATGCAGGACAAAGGTGACTAAAAACACTCCCCATGAGACGTGGCAGCAGGATCAGCCTGCAGGGTAAAGTCGGGGCATGGCACGTGACTCCTCCTGCTCATACGCCAAGTCTCCACATCATAACACTGTGAACTGCTACCCCAGGCCATTGGCAAGCAAATGAGCAGAGAGGCGGGAAGACCTGGAGCAGCCCTCCAGCCAGCAGCTACATAAATCTGCTCACTCACTCACTCACTTGGTGGTTATAGCTGGTGTGGCCTCAATACCATCTCAAAGCTGAGGTCCTGAACCACCTCCAAAGATCTGGTTCTCGATTGGGAATCCAAAGGCAATCAAAACACTGCTGGAAAGATAACAACAGAAAGAGAGAGAAGTAAACAACAGAACACAGAGCCAATTAGAGAAATTCTCTCCCAAACAAAAACTCACAACATGTAAGGACTATTAAGGCTTAAAAATACAGCCAACAAAATCAATAATTACAACAAAGATTTACTCTAGAGGAAAAATCACTCTACAAAAGAGACTAACAGTACTTTAAAATAATTATATTTTATGTGCTCAAAAAGACAAATGAGGGTATATAATGTCTGTTAATAATAAAGTGTCAGCACACTGTTTAGGTGGAAAAATAAAAATAAAAAATAAGAAAGTAGAAAACAAGAACAGAAGAAATAAAACAAACACAAATGGGTATAAAATGAATCAATAATAACTCTTGGAAATAGTCAATGAAATTGAAATTGTAATAGATTTATCAATTCTTTGTGAGAATCAAATAGGACTATAGGGCAGCACTGTGGAATTCAAATTAAATTCAGCATAAGTAAGGCTCAAATCTGAAGTTAAAAGAAATTTTAGAACAAAATAAGAAAATAATAGAGAAGCAAACCTGAAAGATTTACAGATTTGATGAAAAACATGCAAACTTTAAATATTAAGTGGGGAAAAAAAAACATACTTAATTTAATCGTAGTGAAAATACAGATCAGGAGCAAAGAAGCTATCTTTAAAACCACTAGAAAGAAAGAGAAATTACCTACAGAATGATTAGAACAAGAGTTAATTTCTCATTATCAATAATATATGTCAGAAGACAATGGAATGGCAATTTCAGAATGCTGAAGTAAAATTAAGGTCAATCCAGAATTTTATACCCAGCTAAAATATTATTCAGAGTTTTAGTAGGCTATATCACTCATTCAAAATTCTCCTCAGCTCCACGCCTTACCACTCCTCTCAGGGTGAACTACGTAGTCCATTCTATTGACTTTGGGCTTGGTCACATGATTTCCTTTGGTCAATGGGAATTGAGAGGAAGTGAGGGTATACCTGTTCTGAGCAAAAGCCTGTAGAAAATATTGTGTGTCTCTACTCAACCTTTCTGACGTTCTGATTTCCACTGTGAGAAGATCATGCTCCAGAAATCTAGCACTGCCTCAGCCTGAATCTTTGTATCAGCTTGTAAAAATGTCAACTCTGGTGAATTTTGCCATTCATTGGTTAAACATGACCATTACTAGAAATTAAATTACATAACTCACTTTTAAATAAATCCTATTAAAAACAAAGGCAATAAATGTTCAAAACCCATCATTTCCAATTATGTTTCCATACGTTATTATCATCTGAGCTCTTGAAGTATCTCACGCCAATTGTGTCTGCGTGGCGGGGCGCTCTGGCAGGCTGCGCTCCCATGCATCTCCGCCCACTTCTGCACGCAGTCCTGCCAGGTGTGCAGTTTAAACCCGGAATTCTGTCACCATGGGAGCATTTACACCACAGAAACTGGTAAATGACACGAATCAGTGCTTGGTTTACCACCTTGTTGATCGTCTATGCAAGACAGTGATGGAAACAATGTTAACAATTAAACATAAAACTGTGTTTTATCTGTAGCTGTTACATTTCAAACAGCATAAATAATGAGAAAATATTAACCCAGTATTCAACACTACTATCTAATTTCAGCAGTCTCTCAGATTATAGTTTTAAATTAAAATAATAATATGCAGTTTCTGGAATTTGCTGTTTTTGATCTTTTCCACAAAAAAAAAAAAGAAAAGAAAAATTAGGAGACATTTCAGAAATTTTCCTGAGCCTAAGAAGCATGTAACATTTCCATTTAAAATATTTAAGTTATATTTAATAATCTCATTTATGTTTTATCTCTCTAAAATACTTGTAACACTGGTACTGCTATTTCCAAAATATTAATGAAAAGAATTTGCCAAACAGTAATTAATGACCTCCGTGTTTTCACTCTGCCTTATCTGGTAAGCTGGGTCTTCTAGAAACACAGCTCAGAAGTGACACTGGAGTCTCCCTTAAATGAGGCAGATATTGAATGAAGCGAATGGCAGAGGGGGCAGCTGAGATGGCTTTGCAGAGAAAGAGCAGCAGTATCAAAAGCCTGGAGCAACTCAGACATGTGATCTCTTGCTAGCTGTTTCACTGCATACATTTGTGTAACATGCGTGAAGCCCCTGGCCCAGGAGGGACATCTGCAACGGTCTGAATGCCCAGAGTCTGTCTGAAGCCTCACTTGTGGGAGAAGTTACTCCAGGCCAGAAACATTATTTTCAGACCATCCCAGACTCATCCTGACGCAAACATTTAAGTGCACAAAATGCAAATTAGGACAGAGTCCCTAAAATGTCTCTCAGCACCATTTAGGTTTGAGGTTACAAGCTCTGTGGTTTTCAGAGTTCTGTGAGGAGTTAGCCGAAATGCTTCTCACATTAATTGTAGACCGCTAAAGGGAAATCTTTCGTTATTCAGAGAAGAGCACGTGGCTTTGGAGACCAGTGCTTCAGAGAAAAGGAGAATGTGGAGCCCCTGGGAGGGAGAGGAGAGTCCCAGAAAGCAGAAAACACTTGCTTTAGGGCCACGTGCTCTCCAGCTGAAGCTGTGGTCAGGGAATTAATCAGGCCCATGGGTGGCCGAGACTCAGCTCACGCACCTGTGGCCACTGAGCCCCTCCCCTCCTCTCCAGAGGCACTCACAGAGATCGCACCCTCCTTTTTGCAGCAGTGCACCTTTAGCAAATGCACGCCTGTTTGCTCAGATTCCACTAATAAAAATGGAATCAGGCAGGCTCTGCGAGCTGAGCCTCCAGGTGGAGCCGAGCCCATGTTCCTTGACAGAACTGATGTTTGTTTCCATCTAATTTCTCAGGCCATTTTCTTTTTATAATCAGAACTTTCTGTGGTAGAAAAAGAATTCCATGCAGAAGCTGCCAGTGGGCGTGACGTCCGGGTCCCAGACAGGCCTGCGCTGACCAGGAGGCCCCTGGCTCTGAAGGAACAGAGTGTCTCCAAACAAAAGCCAGGGCGTCCACAAGAAGGATGTTCTCTGGAGTGTGAGATTTAAGAGACGGGTTTGACAGGAGCAAGAGAAAGCGTTCCTGTTAGAGAGCTAGCTCCACCGTGCTCAGCACATGAAGCTAATCTCAGTCAACTACATAACTAGTAACTCCCAGGGTAAGTGCTCACAGAGTTCATTTTCGTGTCTTCACTAACAGAGGAAGTGCTGAGCCTGGCTAGCTCTGCAGACTTCGGAACCAAGTGCAGTCCTCTGCTCTCATCTGCACCTCTAGATGCTCCTGTTCTCTCTTCTCACAGCAGCCCGGCTGGTGGCACATGGGCCGTGGTCAGGTGTGGGCCCCAGGATGAGTCTGCAATGGCATTTCCGAGAGGGATGACTATTCTTGTCGATTGCTTCCCAGGCACAGGGCTGGGGCTGCAAGCTGAGGCCCAACTCAATCTGGAGTCCCCCATTCTACATTGGGGAAGTTGTTTAGGAATTCAGGCTTGACATCCACGGGATGGCGACTACAAACCCTCGACCAGTGTGCTGGGCAGGGACACGAACAGGTGGCTGGGTGGGAGCCTGGCTTGTGTTATTTCCCCGTCTCCCCCTGCCTGGCCCGTGAGATGAGATGTGCAGCCACCTCAGGTCTCCCAGGAGCCTTCAATGTCTCACTTCTCATCGGGGCTTTGGGGGGCACCAAAACTCAGGTATGGGTTTCACAGCAGCAAGAGGAATAGAAGAAGGAAACAAGTAGACTCCCTTTGAGGCCTTGCTCGGACCCTCCACAAAACTCATAGAAAGCAAACACAGGAAGAGAGCATTGGTGTGATTTGCCCAATGCCCCTTTTACAGATGAGAAAACAGGACTGGAGGAGGAAGTAATTCCCCCAAGAGAGTCTATAGGCTTCTTGTGTTGGGCTGAAACCAGCTCCAACATTAGATTCGAAGCCTTTCCCGGAGGACATCCTCTGCCCCCACAGTCTGTGTAGCGACAGCCCACGCAGCATGGTTCAGCCTTCGCTGCCGTGGCCCAGGTGCCAAACCCACGGGCCGTCTCTGCTCTCCCTGCAGCTCTCGCCACGGCCTCCCTGAGTCCTCCCCACAGCAGGTGCTGGTGTCTCTCCGGGGACTTGTGGCCACCCTGGTGCGTGCCCGCCTCTCCCGCCGCTTCGGCTGAGCTCTCCAGCCACCGCCGTCCTCTGTCCTCACTCCGCTCCCTCTCCGGGCCGATCTCATCCCCTCATGGCCTGGACTTGGCCCACAGGTCCATCAGCCTCACACTTCTGCTTCCACTCACAGGTCTCCCTGAGCCCCAGCAGGCACTGACAATGTCCACTTTGAAATGCCCTGGAGACACTGAACGAAAGCACCCAAAACTAACCTCTTGGAATTCTTCTCCAAAACCATCCCTCCTCCATCCTTGGTAATTCACAGAACGAACACTCAGCGATACTGTTGCCATACCCACCCTGGGCTGCTCTGGGCCAGGGAATCCTGAATGACCGAAGGACCAGGCTCTGGTCCTGTGACCAACCTTCTTCACAAATGGTTCCACCATGCCTAACGTCCCCCTCTTCCTCATCACACCCCAACACCCAGACCAACAACAAGTCCTGCGGAATCTGTCCCAGCCTGGCCTCTCCCAGCCGACCAGGATGAAAGCCTTCACACTCCTTAGTCCCCTTTCCCTTGGGCTCCCCACAGCACCTGCTGGACAGGGGCATGGAGAAGGCGGCCTAGCCCACTGCCCAGTGCACCTTTAGCAAGCACATGGGGGCAGAGGCCACGCCAGCACTCCAGGCTGGTGGGTTGGGTGGAAGGTGTCTGTGCTACAAGGTAATCAAGGATGGGTGGGCTTCAGGGATGGTCAGACCCGCACTTGGATCTCACATGGGGAGGCAGGAGGCACAACATTGGAGAAAAGCACAGACCCTTAGGACTGATGGCCCAGGTTTCACCCTCAGCCCACCAGCTGCAGCAGAGTTGGATGGCCCTGGACAGAGTTCCTCATGTCTCCAGTCTCTGCCTCCTTGTCCATGGGCATGGATGATAGCAGCAGTTTCACCGTGAGGTCCCACGATGATTATATAAAACCACCCAGGTGAAGCATTACGTGGAGGCTGCCACAGCCTCTCAGGGAGCCTGGCTCCTTTCTCCAGAATCTGACATCTTCTTCCCTCTTTTTCCCCAAGAAATAGGCTAGAACCGGGACACTGAACTTCACCAACCAAGTCACATTCACATAGACCCAAGCTTTGATTTACATCCAGCCAGCAACAGCCTGTGTCTCTAGATGCGGCTAGGGAGGGAGGAGGATGCTGGCCGTGCTACTGATCTGCTAACTGGGAGCTGCAGAGGGCACTCCACTGAGTTCTGCGAATGCAAATCACCGGATCCATCAAGCCTGTCAGCCCGCAGCGTATTCTAACCCGGCAGTAACTTCCGACGGTGAATGAGTTTCCCATGCACATTCCCCTGCGTGGGAAATGTGCAGCCTATGAGGAAACAACACATGTAGGAAATGATAAGGGTCAGGTTCACGAAGCCCCTTCTACGTACAGGGCCCTGGGCTGAGCCCTTTCTGTGGCTTTTCTAAGCGAATCCTGCGGAAACCTGCTCAGGAGATGTGCCCCTGAGGGCGTGGTTTGAGGGGCCTGAAACCCCAGGCCGAGCATCGTGGGTTTATGGAACATGGTGGAACCCCTGACTGTGCTGTGGACGTGAACACAGAAGGCCTTTAACAACGGCCAGACGTTATGCCCGGCACGCCTCTCATGTCAGTCGAAGGCTCGTGATCAACTTGTGTCCTGAAAAATTAGTTTCATTTTCCTCCCGTTTCCACGTGCCTGTTTGTCCCAAAAGTGTACAGGTGTGATAAATGTCTAGTGAAGTCTTTGACTTTGTATGCAGTAATGAATCTACAGATGAATGACGGCCCACGCAGAGGTGAAGCTCTGCTGTGAATCCCCAGGTAACTGTCATTTATTTTATGTTTCTAAATGTTCAAGTAAAAGCCTGCATTTTAAACAGCATCTGTAATGACCTCAGAGCTTTACTTCCCTGTGGAAAAGTACAAGGGAAGTCTCCTGGAGCCGCATCTCGTGTTTCTGTGTGAGGGTGCAGAGGAGAACACCGGGATTGCCTGAGACAGGGCACGTGGAGACGCCACCAGCACCGCGCCCTTCCTGCTGGCTGGAGGCTCGGTCACAGCACTGGTGATGGCATTGGCAGTGTCATCAGCTGCAGGCGGGGTTGTGGATGAGGGAAAAGATGGGTGCAGAGCGTGGAAACGTGAGCTGAGGGCCGCTCATGGAGAGGCATGGGAGGTACCTTGTTTCCCCTACAGTTGAGAACAAGGTGAGGTACTCATGGGAATCCACAAGGCATGGACGCATGGGGGCCAAGAGTAGGGCTGGGATCCTGAACTTGGGCCACCAAGCTCTGTGGGTGCTCAGCAGAAATATGGCCAGACCCCAGGCTTTGCCCTCAGAATGTCCCTGGGAAGCTTGGGAAGTAAAGCAGTTAGAGCCTCAATTACAGAGTCAGGAGGGAGCAGCCAGGCTCACCAGGAAGATGGTGGGAGGTGTTTGGAGGGGCCTCTGGCTCTTCTCAGGAGTCCCAAAGGGACTGGGGCAGCAACGTGGGGGTGCGGGACGATGCCATCCCACGCTCTACCTGGGCACCCGGATGCGTCCCAGGGACCCCTGGCGGGTCAGAGCCTGGGTCTCCAGCTCTTCAGCTCTCCTCCACCCACACTGAAGTCTTGCTTTTCCCGTGCAACCACCTTAACCTCTGAACTACAGGCTTCGGGATGGCAAGAACTGCAGCCCAGGACGGTCTGAGAGGGGAGTGAATTCCACAAAACAGAAGGGAGGAGGGAATATTCTGATTTGCCCAAAATACAAACATGCATTTTTCTAAGTTTTTTTTTCTTTATAACTTTAAGTTTCAGGATACACGTACAGAACATGCAGGTTTGTTACATAGGCAAACGTGTGTCTTGGCTGTATGCTGCACCTACCACCCATCACCAAGGTTTGACGCTGTGCATGCATTAGCTATTGTCCTGATGCTCTCCCTCCCCTCGCCCTGGCCCCACGGGCTCCCGTGTGTGCTGTTCCCCTCCCTGTGTCCTTGTGTTCTCATTTTTCAACTCCCATGAGTTGAACATGAGTGAGAACATTCATTGTTTGGTTTTCTGTTCCTGTGTTAGTTTGCTGAGGATGATGGCTTTCAGCTTTATCCATGTCACTGCAAAGGATATGATCACATTCTTATTGCTGGATATATACCCAAAGGAATATAAATAATTCTATTATAAAGATACATGCAGGCATATGTTTATTGCAACACTGTTCACAGTAGCAAAGACATGGAACCAACTGAAATACCCACTGGATAAAGAAAACGTGGTACATATACACCATGGAATACTAACATTTTTCTAAGTTTTAAAATTGTTCTTTTACCAACATCAGCTATGACAAGATGTGAGTATATCTATGATTATAAACTCACCGTGAAGGATAATACAATTTGAATGTTCTAAACAGACTTGGGGGAAAGAAAATACATTGTTTTAATAAAGATGTTGGTTCCCGAGGTGACTGATTTAGAAGATGAAGGTAATTTAGATTTGCAAGGTTGAGTATGTGAGAAAGTAAATGCCATCATTTTTATGGTCATATCTTGTCTAAAATTCTTCTCTATGATATTCATGAGCATCACTTTAATGTTAATAATTATTATAATTGGGCTAATTTCCAGAGGTGGTATATTTTATCCAAAGACCATAAATTTTAATATTTTGTTTGAGAATGAGAGGGATAACTAGAAATATTTTTTAATTCAAGTATAGAAAATTACCATATTTCAGTTTTCTCTCTGTACTATTGTTTATTTCATTTGGAAAAGGGCTAAAATATAGTCTTGATGGATGATTTTTATTTGTTGAAGTGACTTAGATTTACAAAGTACAACGTTACTTAAGTACAATACAGTTTTGTCCTTGGTAATCTTTCCAATTAATAAAGCTCCGAGGTTGCCTAATCTGTAATTTCTGAAAAAATACCTACCACATTAATCATTCCCCAATATTTTCAAACAGGGCCTATGAATGAGGATACAGCATTGATGAAAAAGGTTAAGCACTGTGGTTGAGATCTATGCCTGACTCCTAGTAATCTGAATGACTGTTAGCTTCTGCCACAGCCACTGTCACTGCCACTACTGTCAGTAAATAAAAACAACGCTGCTAAACTCAAGGGTCATCATGTCTCGTGTCCCTTAGACCAGCAGTGTTTTTCAAAGTTTTAGCCCAAATAGACTACATAGAGGGCACAGCCCACTGATTCTAATTTTTTAAAGATCTATTGCAATCCTAAAACAAATCAGTAAGTAAAACTTGAGCACGTGATTTAAAAACAAGCAAACATGGGATCTTAGCATTTCATCAGCTTATTCACATGACAGCAAATGCACCTCTGTCCACCATCCTGAGATTTTTTTCAAGAATTAATGTAAAGATAATGGAGAAATTGCTCAATGGGACATTCCCAGAAGGTACAGTGGTTCAGTCTGGAGGAATGGGATGCATGGATTTCTGCAAAACTCCCTATTTACATCAGACTTAAACCTTCTTCTTTTTGATCTGTGGCAGCTTTAGCATACAATTTTTAAATATGTCTAAAATACATCACATCAGCTTTGCCAATGGGTGAATGAAATCTCATAGGCCCAGAAAGGGTCTTGATGACCGAAGATCCAACTAAGTCTTCATACAACATTGGGACATCCAACCCTGCACATTAAACCCCACACATAGAACCCTGTCCCACACAGATAGGCTCAAGACAGGCTCAGAAAGCCCCAGGTTCTATGTGCACCACCAAGAAGTCCCACCCTGGCGCACCAGCCCCGAGGCCTCCAACACCAGGGTCACTTCTGCAAGCGGCATCTTCTCCCTATTAACTGATGTGAGCTGTGCAGAATGAAAAAGGAACACTGCCGTCTTTTCTCCCCATGGGCTCAAAAGGCATACATGCAATTTCTGATCAATAAACTGCTTTTGTATCATTGATTCATTCCTGTGACTTGGACATGTAATTCCTCAAACATGTAACCATAGAAAATACAAATGTTTCAAACCACATGTGATGTAAAGATACATTTGTCAAGACATCCACCTACCAGTGGGCCCTTAGGCCACCATAAACTGAAAAATATGTTCCATGTAATACAACTAAGCCTTTAAGCACACAGTGACTTAGGTTTTCTGAAAAAAATTTGTTTATGAACATACATTTTAGCCCCATAAAATATATGTGAATAATGCTTCTTCCCATCTCTTTCTTTTTCTCTGAAAATGCCTAACTACCTGGAAATCCGTGGAGTCTGGGTTCCCTTCAGTACTTAAAATCTTATTTAACTTTGGTGCATGATACGATTTGGCCATGTGTTCACACCCAAATCTTACCTTGAATTGTACTCCCATAATTCCCACGTGTTGTGGTAGGAACGCAGAGGGAGATAACTGAATCATGGGGGGGTTCCCCCATACTGTTCTCACGGTGGTGAATAAGTCTCACAAGATCTGATGGTTTTATAAAGGGAAATCCCTTTTGCTTGGTTCTCATTCCCTCTTTCCCTGTAAGACATGCCCTTCACCTTCCGCCATGATTATGAGGCCTCCCCAGCCACGAGGAGCTGTGAGTCCATTAAACCTCTTCCCTTCATAATTACCCAGTCTCAGATGTGTCATTATTGGTGGTGTGAAAACAGACTAATACAGAGTAAGAGAGCAGACCCCACACTCCTTTCCCACAGTATTAACTGAGATACTGAACCACACAACCAGATTTCAGAAAACCAGCACTTTAAGAGTAAACACGAAAACAGACTAATGGATGGTTTCATATTCCATTAACATCAATCTTACAAAAGTTATATCTGAAAAATGCGGGGAAAAAAATTCATGACGTAATATACTATACCTACATTAAATTGTGCATCTTGAATGTACATGTTACATTCAATTTGTAAGAGCAATTTTTGTTCATTAATTCATTTATTGCAGCTTGGCGTTTCCTGGTTGACATGGGTCATATTTGAGACAAGCTGGGTTTAGCTGAGAAGAGCTGTGAGTTACTTCACCCTCACGCATTTTCTCTTGAAACTTGTGTTGATTGAAAGTTAGTGATACTATGATGCCAAAAGATGTATCCCCCAGTGTAAATTAGTTTCTAAATTTGAGGCAGATCTTCAAACTTAAATTCTTTCACTAGTAAGTAGCACAACTTTAAAATAGGATGAAATAAAAATTATACTCTTTTTTTTTTTTTTTTGAGAGTCTTGCTCTGTCGCCCAGGCTGGAGTACAGTGGCACAATGTCAGCTCACTGCAACCTCCACCTCCCAGGCTCAAGCACTTCTCCTGCCTCAGCCTCCCTAGTTACAGGCATCCACCACCACACCTGGCTAATTTTTTTCGATTTTTAGTAGAAACAGGATTTTACTGTATTGGCCAGACTGGTCTCAAACTCCTGACCTCAAGTGATCTGCCCACCTCAGCCTCCCAAAGTGCTGGGGTTACAGGCAGAAGCCACCATGCCCGGACTCTACTTTTTATGGAGCTAACAAATAGTAGCAATAGAAGGAAGCTTAGGGAGCTGAATTTAAAGATCCAAGAGCCTTTCACAGGAAATGGGAGAACTGTGAACACTTCCCTGACTAGGGTGGCAACAGATGCAGAAATTTTGCAGAGATGAAGGGCTGTCAGTGCGGCCTTGAGGAGCAGGGTAGGCTGGCAAGATTGATTCATCACCTGCAAGAACTCCAAAGGCAAGGACAGATCACTCAGGCCGGTGATTCCTTCCAATCACCTCCCACCTGAGTTTTGACAAAAAACATGGCAGTGGAGAAGCAGCTGGCCAGAGAGAAACTTTCTAATCCTGTTTCATCCTGTAGTTGCTGAATTCCATGGTTCTTCTGCACTGGAATCCAAAGCAGAGACTAAAATATCTGGAGCTGCAAGCAACCCCCTCCTGGATCAAATACTGGCAAGATCAGAAAAGTATGTGACAAGTGGAATAGTGACAGTGAGCTCAGTTTCGTTAAGGCAGAGACCCAGCACCACCTCAACTACAAGCTTGGAAACATGAAAAATCAACCTAGAACCCCCTGGGAAATGAGCAAAACAGAAAGCTACCCTTCAGTCTCTGCTTCATAAACAATGTGTAGAGTCAACTGGAGACGATTATGGGCATGCAAGGAAGCCGTCCTTCCTTGTGTTCCCCAGAGTCAGACGAGACACAGTGAGTAGGAGCGGATCTCGATGACCCTGTCAGAACTGCAAACAACGGCATTAGAACACCTAGTGTAAACACGCTACAGATTTTTCCAGGAAAGGTGGATCGAATAGGTGGACAGAGAACATTTCAAGAGAGACAGCTCCAAAGCTGACTAAGTGGACACTTACAATTTAAAAACATAATATTTGAAAGCTAAAATTTACAAAATAAACTTTATAGCAGCTGGGAGACTGGAAAAGCAATGATCAGTGAAGATAGTGAATAGAAACCATCCAAGCTTAAGGAGAGAGAGAAGAAATAGATTGCACAAAAGTGAACATACATGGAAACATTAGTATGAGCTCACATTGAGCTTGACATAGATACAGATGATTACAAATAGAAATACTTACAAATATGTTCGTCTGTGAGGGTGAATAGACACTATCTGCTTGCTCTATCAGCAGGCAAGTCCTAGAAGCAGTGACAACACCCTAGCCATAAGCACACCCAGTTCTCAGATCTTGGTCTCTAATACCATTTTCTAGTAAAAGGTACCGAGCCTCCTTGGAGAAATGGCTTCTTCTAGGACGGGGGCAGAAAATATGCAAGATGAGCATGGAATGCCTTTTAGGGCCATAAACTACAGAAGAACTCCAGCAAACAAACAAAACCCACAAAGATGGACATATGTCAGAGGAATACAGGAATCAGCTAAAGGAACTCTCACAAAATAAAGTAAATGGTGTCATACTATCACCAAAAGCACAAAAATAAATATGTAAACACATGATTGAATAGATAAATAAATTGGAGAAAATACAAAAGTCTTTTTTATGCAAGATCTCCCATTGACAGTGTAAATCCCACACCGAAAATGACCTTCCTCTAACAAGTAGTTTGAAAATGGAGAGAAAAGGAAAAGATTAGCTATGGTGCAGAAACCTGGCAAACACTACCTCAAGCCAGACGATCGTGGTCAACATCAACAGTGATAAGTCACTTTGATAGCACGTGCCCTTGATAAGGCCCAATGAAAATGGACGTTGTCCCTGTGCTCCTCCTCCCAAAACACATTCCTCAGTCTGATTATTACAGAAGCATTTCTCAGTTGAGAGAATTCTGCCAAATTCCTGACCAGTGCGCTGCAAAACCATCAAGGTCATCAAAAACAAGGAAAGTGAAAAATTGTCACAGCTAAGAGAGGCCTCTGGAGATGTGACAACTAAATGGGACATAGTATTCTGGACAGGATTTGGGAGCAGAAAAAAACATGAGGGGAAAACAGAGGACATCCGAATAAACTATGAATTTAGTTAATAACACTTCACCGTTTGTTCATTAATTTTGTCAAACGTATCATTCTGGTGTAAGATATTAGCAATAGGACAAATTGAGGTAGAGTACATGGGAACTGTTTATACTACTCTTGCAATAATTCTGCAAATCTAAAACTGCTGTAAAATCCACAGTTTATTTTTAAAAATCTAAAACATTGCTGGACAAAGGCAAACATAGAATCAGCACCATATGGAAAATTTTGTGTAGTCTACATTATGTAGAATTAAATTTCCAGAAAGCAGAAGAAGGATAAGGTAGGAAAATAAAGCTAAGAAGATGTACTAGTTAGAAATTTACCAAATTAAATGAGGAACAAAAGCAATCTGCAAATTCGAGAAGCTTAATCAATGCCAAATGTGATAAATTTGAAGGAAACTACATCTAGACACATCAGAGTTAAGCTGATGGAAAATATAGATAAAGGAAAAAAATGTAAAAAGCAGCCAAATGAGAAATAGACACCCGTGCAGGAGGATAGTGAGAAAAATCACTGCCGATTTCTCATCTGAAACCAGGCAGACCAGAGGACGGTGAAACAATGGATTCAAAGAGCTAAAAATAGGTTTTGCAAAACTAGAATTCTATATCCAGAAAAAAAAATGAAAATGGAATGAAGGCATTCTTCAATAAATGAGGGTGGAGAAAACGTGTAGCCAATAGACCCATGAGACAAAAAACACAGAAGGCAGCCCTTCGCCTGAAGGAAGTCCAGTGCAGGAAGCAGGTTTCTAGGGTTAAAACAAAGAGCACTCAAATATAAATATGGGGGTTAAAACATTTTTTTCTTAATTACTTTGATGACAAGTGACTGTTTGCGAAATGTTAACAATGAATAGCCATTTTTTAATTAGTTGAAGTAAAATCCGTGGCAACGCCCACCCTGGGATGCAGGTGGGGAGGCGCCGTGCTGCAGGCTTCCTACGCCTTAGGACCAGTGGTGTGATGCCCCCTCCTCCCACAGCAAAACACGTTCATATCACAATCATTACAGCAACGACTAAAACACAAGTCAAGAGAAGACAGAACATGGAATGCTCGAATATGGTTAAATAATGTGCAAGAAGGCAAGAAAGGAGCAACAGAGAAGCCAAAAGCAAATGAGACAAAAGAAGGAAAGCAGCAAGGTGGCCGACTTCACACGACGGTGATGCTAAGTGCAAATGACCTGAGCACCCCCAGTCAGGCCGACACCCAGACAGGACTCAAAACGGACAAACAACGGCAGCACAAAACAGGATCTGAGCTTTCCCTTCGGCCAAGGCTAGAGGCAAAGGGCTGTGAGGACCCAGCCGGCCACACTCCCCGGAGCCCATGTGCTGCGTCGGGGCAGAGCCTACGCCAGGCAGGAAGGCAGAGCCCACAACTAAAGGAAGAAGGAAAGGGTCGATCACCCAGAAGAGGAGACAATTCTGAGGGGTCTGTTCCCAACATCTGAACTTCAAACACGCAAGAGAAAGCTGGCAGAGACTGAGGGACAAGAGACAAACCTGAAAACAGAACAAGCAGGAAAACACTAGGAATGCAAAAGATATGACCAACCAGTTTCACCCACGACGCTTTCCCAGGTGCACGTGCCGCCTTCACACCGCGCATCCTGCGTGACTGTGCGTGATCACACATGCATGAAGTTTAAAGGAGGCCAGACTCACCTGTGGGCAGAAAGCCACACAGAGCTGGCTTCCAAGGCGGAGGCGGTGGGGCCGACAAGGAAGAAGCAGGAAGAATCCTTGGGGGTGATGGAAATATTTTATGTTGTGATTGGATTGTGGATTATGTGGGTGTCTCTATTTATCAATGCTCTTTAAATGCAAACTTAAGATTTATGTATTCAACTATATGTAAATTATGTTTAACATAATGTGACATGGTTTATAATATACTACAGTATAATATAGTAAATACATAATATATATGATATCATATATGATATGATATAAAAATCTTGCCCAATTCATATTACATAGAATACAATATCATATGATGTTACGATTATATTATATATAATATAAACAGAATAAGATTTTCTAAAACTCCATATTCAGAATCTGATCCTTCTGAATCTTTTTCAAATCAGAGTCACTGATCTGTTTTCCAAATGCTATTCCCCTCTGTGATGTCAGGAGGCTTGGGGAGGAGGGCTTCTCACGGGGCACTGAGGGAGGGATTGCCCGCATGGGGTCTGGGGCACTGAGGGAGGGATTGCCCGCATGGGGTCTGGGGCACTGAGGGAGGGATTGCCCGCATGGGGTCTGGGGCACTGAGGGAGGGATTGCCCGCATGGGGTGTGGTCTCCAATACCCGCATCCAGTTCTGCAGAACGAGACTGGCTTGACTCCTGTTCAGGGAATGCTGCTAAACGTGTTGAATTCACCGCTTCTCGCCCTCCCCACCCCAGCCCATCTCTAGGCGTTCCAGGGGCCTGGCTCTGAGTGCCGCCTTTGAGCCTCTGACAGTGTTCTTTGAGGTTTGGGATTGTTTACCTGATGCCTGTGGCTGCCACCTGGCCTGCAGCAAAAGTGAGACGTCACAGATTGTAAAACAAGTTAATGTGGAGAAAAAGAAGTCTCAGAATCAATGAAATACTTTGATTTTTAAAATCAACCTGACTTTAACAATAATGGAAGAGAAGGCTGCCTTTTAAGGCCTAGGGCCAAGGAAGGCAGGAGGAAGGGAGGGGCAGGGCACTCAGGCTCCACCAAGGAAGACGAGGGCCCTGAACCCAGCCGCCCACTCTGCTCCTGCCTCCAGGAACCCGTCACGGGCCACACCAGGGGCCCACGAGGCCGGAAAAAGCTCCAGTCTTCCCTGGGACCTGCTGATACTTGAAGCAACACCAGCGATTGGCTGACCGTGAGGAGAGGGACAGGGCGTCAAAAGGCAGCTGGGTGGGGAGGAGTCTGCACAAGGACACTGCCTGCACCGCGTGGCTGATCTGCCTAGCACAGGCGTTGCTGCCTTCGTGGGACGATGACCTTGGGCTGTTTCCCCACTGCCCCACTCCTGCAAGGCATTGAACACACAGGAGGGCAGAGGAGCCCTTGCCTGGGACTCTGCTGTTGCTGTGGTTGAGTAGGAAATCACTCTGCTCCCGTGGCCAGCACCCTCAGGGGACACGCCTCCCTCCCCGCTGCATGGTGCTGGACTCAGCCGTGTGCCACGCAGTAGCCCACACCCACCGAGGCCCATCTCCCGTTCAGCCCCAGGGACCTGCAGCCCAAGGAGGATTCTCCAGGGAAGTCATCTTAGGCCTAAGCCACACGGAGGATGGGCTGAACCCCGGAGTAGGAGACCGGGCCATGGCAGGAGGCCACTGTGCTGAGCGCAAAGAGGATGAAGAGACCCCCTGCTTCCTGGAAGTGCCGTCAGAGCCGGGGAAGAGTCACAGCTAGGGCCCAACTGTGCACGGGATCCCCACAGAACCACAAGCGGGGATTGCCTGCGGGCGCCCGGCCCCTCCTGCGTTTTTCCTATTAGCTTTTCGTTATGATCGTGGCGGGCAGCCAATCGTTTAAAGACAGCAGCGGAGTCAGCAGCCTTTCTCCAGGGAAAGAGAGGACAGAGGACAGTTCTCTGTAAGCCACACACACCAGTGGCCGACCTGGAAGCAGAGGACATAGTCACCAGCCCATGACACTCCTCTGGGCCCCACCATTCTGCCAATCACTGAAGGCTTGCAGAGTTTTACAGTCACATGGACACAGCAGGCGTCTCCCACCTAGAATTCAACTTCATTATTTGCCACGCCGCAGAATGAATAATGGAAAGCGGGTAAGCTCCTTGGAAGCTTTGCTGTGAACTGTCAGCGTATACACTTTCTTTTGTCCCATGTGGTGGCTCACACCCGTAATCCTAGCAATTTTGGAAGCCAAGGCTGGAGGATCGCTTGAGCCCAGGAGTTCAAGACCAGCCTAAGCAACATAGCAAGCCCCACCTCAACAACAACAACAAAAAAATTAACTTGGCATAGTGGCTTGTGCCTATAGTCCCAGCTACTCTGGAGGCTGAGACAGGAGGATCACTTGAGCCCAGGAGGTTGAGGCCGCAGTGAGCCGTGATTGAGCCACTACACTTCAGCCTGGGTAACAGAGTGAGACCCTGCCTCAGAAACGAAAACAAAACCTTCCTTTTAAAAAAAAATCCTTGTTCCAGCATGTGCCAGGCTTTGTAAATCTTGTACCAAGCAGAGAAAAAAGTTCAGGCCATTGAATCTTAGCACCCACGGCAGCCCTGAAGGCTTTTCCCACGACCCTTTTGAATGAGTCCCTCCTCCCTCTGCTCACGTGCTCCTGAGCAGAGGGAGGAGGGACTCATTTAAAAGGGCTCCAAGACTCGGGGGGCAAGTGCGGACCCTGGGACCCTGCAGCCACCGACGACAAAGGGAGAACCCATCTTCCACATGCCAAGGTCCCAGACACCACGTCCACTGCAAGTGGGTTTGGGGGGTGTCCAGGTTTTCTCTCCACGCCCAGGGCAGCAGAGCCGTAGGGCAGCAGCCCCAGCTCCCAGTGCCCTCAGGAACAGCCCGGGGCTCTCCCAGCCCCTCTCCACATCACGAGGGTGCCCCTCCTTCCCGCAGCTGCTGTCTGGGGCTCACAGAGCTGCCCCAGGCTACATCCCTCAGGGGTGCAGGGCATTACTGACCGCCTACCCTGGGACCACCCTGTAGAGGCGCTGGCTGTCCCGAAGCCCCAGGCCTGGAGGGCGGAAGTCGTGTTGCCACCGGAAGTCTGAGGCACGCCCTGCCTGGTCTCATCAGACCTTCCAGCTGGGTTCTCCACCCCCGCACCCTGTGGCCCTAGCTGGATGGTGGCCGCTATGGGGTCTGTGCTTCCGCCACCATCTCCTCAACTCTAAGCCCTCACCCCCAGTCCAGGCTGGATCATGCCGACACCTACAAGGTGTCTCACACTCAAAATGCCCCGAGCAGACTCCTGCGTCCCCTCAAGCCTATCTGGCCTTTGGTCCCAGCGTTGCTCAGCTGCCACACCTGGATGTCCTCCCACATCTGGGTGTGGCCAGTCCCTCTTGACTGGCATCCCTGGCCTCACCGGCCCCTCCTCTGCCTCGCCCAGACCCCTGGTCATTCTCCTTGGTCTCTGCCCTCCCACCCCCAGCCCTGCCCATCAGATCTCACCCTGTCAGGCCCCTCTCAAAGGCCCCTTATCCTCCGGGTGGCCCTGCCCTTCCTGCCGGCTGACCACCGTCTTCCTAAGGCCCACAGGAGTACAGCTGCTGGGCTCCGAGTGGGCTGGGCTGGTGTGCCCGGGGGGAGGCTGCACCGTGGTCCCCAGAGGGTGCTGGAGCCTGCTGCAGGGCTGTGGCTTTTGTGGGCTTTGGAGAGCGGTTTGTTCCAGGGAAGTTGCTGCCAGGAAGCCTGACGGGCCTGAGACTGGACCTGCTGGGGAGAGCACTGTGACCTCGTCTGTGTCGGGCCTCAGACAAAATTATGAAGTTGGCCTGTGTTGCTTCCATTTATCAAGGGCTCAGGGTGACCTGGTCTATTGTTCCCAGAGGGTGTTCACGTCCAACCGGAGAACAGCATGGCCCGCTGTGCGCATCAGACCCAGGGAGAGGACACCGTGGTCCAGCATGGCCGGGCTCAGGTCTGCAAGCAGAGGCTGCCTTCGTCTTTCTCACCTGTGCCTGTAATTCCCTGCCGAAGGGAAATACAGTGTCAAACACACAGCCCTGACTCGGGGTCCTGGGCCCTTGTGCTCACAAGGTGTATGGCATTCAGGTGTGACCTTAACAGTTCCCTGCCCTCACCTGGGTCATGTGCTTGCCAGGCAGGGTGTGTCAGGGTAGGGTGTGTGACAGGTGGCAGACTGGGCTTTGCCTTGCACGCCCAGGGCAGGGTGTGTCTCGGATGGTTGCAGACCCCCAGGGCAGGGTGTGTCTCAGGTGGCACCCTGGGCTTGGCTGCAGACCCCCAGGGCAGCCGCCACTCTATCGTGCGCACCCGGCTCCCATCCTTCCCTCTGCTCCGGCGCTTCCCTGTCTTTAAGAGGGAGGATCACAGTATTTATTGGCACCGGCGAACTTAACTTTATTGGGAAAGAAAGGTCTTTACAGATGTGATGAAGCTAAGGCGCTCCAGAAGAGATAATCCCGGATTACCTGAGTGGCCTGAAACCCAATGACAGGTGTCCTCATGAGAGAGACAGGAGGCTGGGGCGCAGGGAGGGGCCCAGTGAAGACGCAGACAGAGATGCAAACAGCCCGGGCCACCGGAGGCCAGAGGGGCAGGGAGACTCCTCCCCTAGAGCCTCCGGGGAAGCACGGCCTTGCCCTCTCCCTGGTCTCGCAGTCCGCCTCTGGAACAGGGAGAATGAGCTTCTGCAGGTTTAAGCTCCCCCTGGAGTGAGGCAGCCCAGGGACACCCGTCCACTGCCACCTGGCGTGCAGTGAGGAGCCAGGGGCGCATAGATGTGGGGGCACTCCTCTCCCCGCCCCCGTGGGTAGGACCCCATTGCCCTCTCCCTGTCACCCGGAGGCTTGCACTGGCCTCCGTCCCGCTCCACAGTGGAGCACCTGCAGGGCAGGGGCATGTAGACAGCTCACACTGCAAGTCATGGGAAGGTCTGGGCCTTCGAGGAGACATCCCCATACCCTTCACATTGGCTCACTTCCAGAGTTCAGGGGCCGTGTCTCTCCTGGACACCCCTGTGCATTTCCTCAGCATGTGACAGCAGCTCTGACGAACTTGGGCTGAGACATGACGGCCTGGAAGGTCACAGATCATCAGCTGGCAGGGACTGCGGATGGAGGGCCCCAGGGCTAGGCGCGTGATCCAGGCCTGCCCTTGATACCACGAGGCCTGAAGGAGCGGAGCCTGCCATGGCACCGAGGCCCATGGCTGAGAACTGGGGAACACAACCCATCCCTCAAACCCATGCCCCCGCAGATCTGAGTCGCACCCCCAGCCTTGCAGCCTCTGAGCGCACCAGGCAGCGGGATCAGAGCTGTGAGAGCCAGGTGTCCCAGGAGAGGGCGGCGCTGACACCTCACACTCCAAACACCCCTTTTCAGAGCAGAACACTGACAGATGCAAACCCCTCCACAGAGAGCCTCTGCTGTCCCACGCCAGCTCCAACCTGCCTTCTTCAGCCCCATAACACAATTTCTCAGCCATTGAGGTCAGCTTGGGCGTGTGGGTCTGAGGCTGGCCGCTGAGTCAGTGTAACGATCATTTTATCTCCTCATATTCGGGATTTATTGAAATAATCCATACAGCCTTTGTCTCTTCATAATCTGATGAATGAAAACCTACTGGGAGACAGACAGTGTTTTAAAAAGCAATTGTTTAAATGAACTTGATATTTTTATTGCAAAAATACATCACAACGCGCTTTAAGGTTGAATTTTATCTCAGTAACCACATGCATAATTCAAATGATTCATGGAGAAGCTAATGACAAATATTGTTGTCTTATAAATAATCTAATAAAAAGCTTATTAATGTAGGGGAAGATACGGATTGGGCATGCATGCCCAGAGTAATGCGTTCATTTGGTGTAGTCAGTTGGATCCTGTGAAGCTTTGTTTTTCACTCTGATGCCCCTGGCATTTCCAACCTCTCTTCTCAGCTTCCAACCTGGCTCCTTGGCCGCCTACAACCCAGGTCCAAGCACAGCCGGCAGCACCGACGCGGGCCCTGCCTCTGGAGGGGTCCCCCCTGCCACTGGCCTCATGTGGGCAGGCAGGCAGCCCTCTGCGCCCCACCTTTAGAGCAGCAGTTGCTCCCTGGTGAAGGTTCAGCTCGAGATTCCAGAAGGTTCATCCCCAAGGACTTCCTGTGCACCGCCAGCCACAGGCAGGAACCGGGAGGGCCGGGGGCCCGTGTCCTCTAGACCCCAGGTCTGGAGCTGAGATGAGTGGATGAGATGCGGGGCTGAAAGGAGGCACCCAGGCCTGGCATCCTGTGCACTGGGACCCTTTTGGGTGTGTCCCATGTCCTCCGAGAAGGCTGGTTTTCTGCAGAGCCGGGCTCTACCCTGGCCGGCCTCGGGATGCTAGGAAAGGAGGTGTGGCCCCCGGGAGCCAGCCAGGTGCTCCCGCATGGACAGTGCTTCTCCCGTGCCCAACCCACTCTCCGTGCAAACCACCCCAGGGTTGGCCCCTGCTGGCTCCCTCAGAGCTGCTGGCAGCAGCTGAGCATACCCTGGGCAGCCAGACCATGCTCAACACTGCTGAGGAAACAGCACTGGCTGTGGCCTTGGGCCGCTCGCAGGGTCTGGACCAGAGAAGGGACATCCAGGCAGCCCCAGGTTTGCGGAGGAGACAGACAAGGAAACCAGGAGCTTCCGGCTTCTGCTGAGCCAGCCGGGGACCCCTGGCGGTGACAAGGCCTCTCCTTGCCTTCCATTTCCCACCAGAGAGGAGAGGCCAGGGGCTGGGCATAGTCCCCAGGGCTCCTGCAGATCCACTGACAGCTTCTCACTTGAAGGCCCAGTGTGCAACCGTGAGGCAAAGTGCAGAGACCAGGCTGCGGGGTTCAGCCGTGACCGCTGCTGACCAGCACCCCACCCTGGGCCAGCTACCACCGATCTGTGCCTGGATCTCCCCGTCTGAAAAGGGAGATAACGCAGTAGCACCTGTTCCGTGGCACAGCTGTGAGAATAAACAAGTTTATGCGCATGACACACGCAGGGCAGTTTCCGGCACGTGACCAGCTCTCCATGAATGCGATGCCAGCATTATCCAATGTTTTCCTCTCTCCAACCACGCAACGCACCCCAGCCAATCCTGGCATCTCCAGGCCACCAGGCACCCCCACCTGTCTTCCTGCGCCTCTCTCCGCCTGGCACACCTGCCCCGGATCCAGCCCAGGCACTCCCCACCTGTCTTCCTGCGCCTCTCTCCGCCTGGCACACCTGCCCCGGATCCAGCCCAGGCACTCCCCACCTGTCTTCCTGCGCCTCTCTTCGCCTGGCACACCTGCCCCGGATCCAGCCCAGGCGCTCCCCACCTGTCTACCTGCGCCTCTCTCCGCCTGGCACGCCTGCCCCGGATCCAGCCCATCTGTTTCTGCATTTGATCTGTGCCTCTGCTCGAGTGTCACCCCCTCCGCCGCTCAACACAAAATGGGCCTGGACTTGCCTCTGTTCTTAGTTCTCTGCAGCACTTAGCGTTTCTGACACCATAACTATCCCTTGTTTAAAATAAAAAATGTGCTTCTAAAAAGTGTTTTGTAGGCTAAAGAGTTAAATATGCAAAATTGAATCACTGGGGGAGGAGAGAGGAAATACAAGGTGCATTGGACTCAGAGAACATTCATGGGTTTTAATACTTGTACTTTTTAAAGTATGAATACAGGCCGGGTGCGGTGGCTCACACCTGCAATCCCAGCACTTTGGGAGGCCAAGGTAGATGGATCACAAGGTCAGGAGATCAAGACCATCCTGGCCAACATGGTGAAACCCTGTCTCTACCAAAATACAAAAAACTAGCCAGGCATGGTGGTGCACACCTGTGATCCCAGATACTCGAGAGGCTGAGGCAGGGGAATTGCTTGAACCCAGGAGGCAGAGGTTGCAGTGAGCCCAGATCATGCCA
Source organism: Cebus imitator (assembly GCF_001604975.1). Lineage (NCBI taxonomy): Eukaryota > Metazoa > Chordata > Mammalia > Primates > Cebidae > Cebus > Cebus imitator. The sequence continues at coordinate 1,319,287 of NW_016107422.1, read as the reverse complement.
CTACACTCCAACCTGGCGGCAGAACAAGACTCTGTCTCAGAAATGAATAAATAAAAAATAAAAGTATGAATACAAATAAATTAACTAGGTCTTTAGCTCAGAAAAATAGGGACAAAATACTCTCAAATACAATGGAATTAAATGACAAAGATGAAATCTAAAAACAAAAACTAATAAAAGTGAGGAGCTAACCTTAATAAAAATAAAACTTTCCAAAATTAGCAATTACAAAGGGAGAGAAAATAAATGCGGAAGGATGTGAGGAAGAGGACGTGACCCCAGTTGCATGGAAGAACCTGTGACTTGTCTTAAGTTTAAAGTCTTGATGAGAAGGTGAATGTTTCAGGAAAACGTGGCTCGCTGGTGCTAATTCGCGAAGAGGTGGATGACAGTGCAGTTAGAAGGGACTGGAAGTCTGTGGAGTGAGCAAACAGCCCTCACGCTCACAGCAGCACGTGCCACTCAAAAAGAAAGAATAACACGGAAGGAGACCCGTGATGTCCGTGTGCCTTGAACTGTTGCATTTCCAGGGTGCGGGAGGGGAGACATGGCCATCTGTCTGTAGCTATTGATTTAGGAACAGAAGGAAAGGCAGGGGTTTCTGTTTGTTTTTGGTGACTCCACTTCCATGCTTAACTTTTCCCTATGTTGACTTTTAACATAGAGAATTTAGGGTCCTGAGATTGTATGTTCCTTTCACAGCACATGAATATTCAATATAATCAGTGAGCTGGGCCATAGAACACCATGATTTATTTCTCCTGTGTAACTGAAACGGCACCTGCTGAGCGATGCCTCCCCTTTCCCCACCCAGCGCCCACCCCCGCCTCTGGTAACCACCCTGCTACTCCCTACTTCTGAGTCCGACTTTCAGAATTCCACTAATAAGTGAGATCATATGGTATTTGTCTCTCTGTGGCTGCTTTGTTTCACTTCTAGGTTAATCTATCTTGTTGCAAATGACAGAATTTCCTGTATTTTAAAGGCCAAATCATATTTACATGTGTACACACTCCACATTTTAAAAATCCGTTCCTCCATGGATCAACTTTCTGACAGTTTCATATCCTGGCAATTGTGAATGATGCTGCCGTGGACGTAGCGTGCAGACATCTCTCCCCCACGCTCCTGTTATTTTCTGTGGACATACACCCAGAGTAGGATTGCTGGACCATATGGTCATTCTAGCTTCCGTGTTTTCAGGAACACCCATGGTGTTTTCTAAATTGTCTGTGCTGATTCACATTCCAATCAACGGTGGGCAGGGAGCCCCCTTTCTCCACATCCTCCCCAGTACTTGGTGTTTGTTCGTTTGTTTTTTGAGACGGAGTCTGGCTCTGTCACCCAGGCTGGAGTGCAGTGGCATGACCTTGGCTCACTGCAACCTCTGCCTCCTGGGTTCAAACGATTCACCTGCCTCAACCTCCCAATAGCTGGGATTGCAGGCACCTGCCACCACGCCCAACTAATGTTTGAATTTTTAGTAGAGATGGAGTTTCACCATCTTGGCCAGGCTGGTCTCAAACTCCCGACCTCAGGTGATTGGGATTACAGGCATGAGCCACTGCGCCCAGCCACCAATGCTTGTCACAGTTAATCTTTTCTGTAGTCGCCAACGTCCAGGTGCGAGGTAAGGTCTCATCGCGGTTTTAATTTGCAGCTTTCTGATTATTAGAGATGTTGAGCAATTGTTTTAAGTATCTGCTGGCCATTTCTCTGCCTTCTTTCTAGAAATGTCTACTCGGTCCTCTGTCCTTTTTTAAGTAGGGTTATTTGTTTTTTAACTATTGAGTAGTTTAAGTTCCTTGTGTATTTTAGATATTAATCCCTTGTGTGATGTATGAGTTGCAAAGATTTTTCTCACAGTCTAAGAGTTGTGTCTTCACTCGATTGTTTATTTTGCTGTGCAGAAGCCTCGTCATTTGACGCAATCTCTTTTGTCTATTTTTGCTTCACTGTCTGTGCTTTTGGGATCATGCCCAAAATTATCACTACCTAGTCCAATGTCACACAGCTTTTCCCTTCATTTTTCCCGCATTTTCTTCTAATAGTTTTAAGGTCTCAGGTCTTCCCTTTAAATCTTTAACCAACTTTGAGTAGACACGTGTATAAGAAGTGAAAAGTGCGTTTCGTATGTTACAATATTTATAATTGATTTTCTAAGCTCATAGCAAAGTAAACATAAAAACAAGCTTTCTTAACATGACAAAATATATTCATCTGAAATCAGACACCAGCACCTTAATTCTAAGCATGAGGAACAATTAAAATCCGGAGTAAAGCCTGGGTGCCCGTCATCACTAAAAGCCCATATTATTATGAGAATACCACCCAGTGCAATGTAAAAGGGTGTGTTAAACGAGAGCATGGACAGTAGAATGGAGAACAGAAAATGTGGGTATTTAAAGAGGGGATGTATGTCTGCTTGTAAATCCCATAAAAATGTACTGAATGTGTACAAAAATAACATCTTTCCTAGATATTAACAGCAAACAAAAAAACAGAAAGGAAAAATGTATTAGCAACAACAATAGGTAATACATTATATGTCTAATATATATGTGTGTGTGTGTGTGTGTGTGTGTGTGTCCATGTGTACACATGACATGTGTTATTTGTAATTGTGGAAAATTGGAAATTTCTAAATGCCAATATAAGTGATTCATTAGACACATTTTGCTGTGTTGACAGTTAACTGATAACGAAAATATAGACGTGATGTGAAAAAGTGCTTATACTATATGAAACAAAAAAAGAATATTTTAAACAACATAATATGCAATATGTATTTTCCTCTGCCTCTTTTTTAATGCTTAGAAGGGTGTATACCAAATATTAGCAGTGGTAATAATGGCAGATTCCTTCATCTCTTTGCTTACGTATACGTTTTCAACATTAAAGATGCATCTCTTTTGTAACTAAAAATAATTTGAAATGAGTAAGACCAATCTATTCAGGCTGTAAAAGTTTATGTAGAAAACACTAATGTAGGAAGAAATAGTGTGATGTTGCACCTAAAATTTTATCTAGTTTTCAAATTATTTATAGCAACACTTTTATATATAATGTTTGTTTTAAGTGGCCTTATTTCATTTTGATTCTTTAATAAAAGAGGTATAAATAATTTGAAAACTGAAACATGCATTGCAGTGTGTCTGTAGGATTTGGAACTGCAGTGAGGAGCAGCCAAGCCTCCAGCAGCAGAGGAGGTGCAGGGCCTGCCAGCAGGCCGCGAGGCCAGGACTGCCCAGAATACAAATCTCTTTTTCCTTTGCTTTTTTTTCCGTCTGTTGTGACAGGGTCTCTCTTTGTCACCCAGGCTGGAGTGCAGTGATATGATCACAGGCCTCCTGGGCTCAAGTGATTCTCCCACCTTAGCCTCCCGAGTTGCTGGGACCACAGGTGTGTGCTGCCACGACCCACTAATTTTTGTCTTTTCGGTAGAAGTGGGTTTTTGCCATGTTGCCCAGGCTAGCCTTGAACCCCTGAGCTCAAGCAACCTTCCCACCTCAGCTTCCCAAAGCACTGGGATTACAGGTGTGACTTTCCTTCCTTCCTTCTTCTTTCCTTCCTTCCTTCCTTCTTTCTTCCTTCCTTCCTTCCTTCTTCCTTCCTTCCTTCCTTCTTTCCTTCCTTCCTTCCTTTCCTTTTTTCTTGCTTTTCTTTTTCTTTCTCTCTTTCTCTCTTTCTTTCTTTAGTTTTTGTCTTTTATTGTTTGTTTTCAAGATTTAAAACGATTGTAGACAGAAGTGCTTTTCTGCTCCTTCTTCTCCTTAACTCCTAGGGTCGTTCTTCAGACTCAAATCCTTCATGCCCCGTCCCCGGATTTCCCCAACGGAGACAGCGATGCCGTTACCATGGACTGGACACATCTCTTGGGGGTGAGTAGGGGCCAGTCTGCTCTTGGTCCTCTCTGGAGGTCACTCGTGCCTCCTCATTCATGCTGACGACCAGTAATGCATCAGACACATCCTCATGCAAGACTTAGAGAAAAACACATCATAAAACCAAGTAGTTTTTCTACTTATTTTAATTCAGGCCATCCTCACCCTCCCCTTTTTCGCACCTAGTGACTCCACAGGTATTTATAAAAGGTCATCTGGTAATACAGATGCTCACACCGCAATCACAGCTCACCCCGAAGGCCCTAGTCATTACCTACTTGGGTGGGTTGTCCACGGAGAAACGTGTGTGACTCCACTTGGGCCCTAGAAAATTTTGGAAAATGTGGAAGTCTGTATAGAAACATCTAGGTTTTAAAAAGCTGCCTAGAGTAAAGCGGCACACATCCTGTCCTAAGTGTGCGTGCCGTTTCAGAGGGCTGTCGCCTCTTCACCTCTCCGCTTCTGCTCACGCTTCCTAACGGAGGCAGAAGGAAAGCCGAGCTCTCCGCTCCTCAGCCTTCTCCGTCTGCAGAGAGACTGGTGGTGACTCCCTCGGCAGCTGCACCCCTCACAGAGGAGCTACTGCAGCTGGTGGATCCCGTCGACCTCTCCAGCAGTGGCCACCAGATCCGCATTTGCTTTCAGTCTTCACCTTTTCTTACAAGGGAAAATTCTAATGCCTTAGCAAAGGGTCCAGTGCGCCAACTACCCACCTGGCACAGAGCAGGCAACAAGAATGAATGCAGAGAGGAAATGGAGATGGGAATCCTTAAGGGCCATCCAGTAGCAGGGTTCGGGGCACCTGGGGGGCACTCCCTTCCAGTGAGGGTCTGCTCAGCCTGCTGGATCAAAGAAGGGGCACAGCCTGGAAGATCCGCTTCTGAAAGATGGCGATCTGCCTTTGTACATGATCAGCATACGTCTGGCTTTTAGACTCAGAGGTCAGAAGAGATTTCCGGTTTAACGGTAAATCATTCCAGGTCTCAAGAGGATTGTAAAATATGGGTCATAATAAAACACACATCATGGAGATTAAAGGAGAGAATGGAGGTAAAGTTCCCAGCACACGGAGCGTGACACCTTTATCATAGCTGCTGTCGTGAGCGCTGGTGCTGTTACGATTACTGGAATTCCCAGTGAGGAAAGGTCATCAACCTACTTATATTTCTAGTTCTAGGAGCAATCAGGGTAGGCTCTCAATAGCTGCTAGAATCGATGAACAAGGGAAGGACTGAATGACCAGCCAGTGACCGGGAGCCTAGACCCACACAGTGCAGACCTTCATGCTCGCTGTGGACCATGCCAGGTTCAGGCTGTGTCAAGAGATGCTTCATGAAAACAAGAAGGGTTCTGGGGTCAAATGCATTTCAAAATCCACACCCCACAGGGCAAAACACACAACACTTGAGCACTGCAGCTGCTCCGGGAGACCCCGTAGGAGACAGCCCTGATGAAGTGTTTGCCCAAAACATCCTTCTCAAAAATTGGCAGTACCCCAGTTTGGAAAGTGTTCATCTAAACTTCTAATTACTACTTCAAAGCAGCAATTGGTAAACTGAAGAACGAGAATAATGCAGACATGGGGAAATGGCCCCACCCTTTCTCCCAGGCATGCGGAAGGCTGGGGAGAGGCGAGAAAGGAAGCGCCTAAAGATTTTCTTGCTCCGTGAACCCCCACATGGTCAAGGGCACAGGCTGGAGCTTCCCAAAGGTAGAGGAGTTGCATGAAATGTCCACTCCTGCCCTCGGCTCCCAGGTCACCTAGGTGCGTAAGGGCCACCTGGGAACCGAGCAGAGCTGCTCAGACCAGAACTTGCAGGTGGGGTGGGGGAAAAGGAGTGCTCTCCATCGAATTCCGGGGGCAGCCTGACGATTTTGCATGTGAAAAGTGAAATTTATTTCTAAGTACAAATTTAGAGTGTCTCCTTCCACAATAGAAGGCATTTGTGTAGGAACAGGAAGACACTGCCATGGAATCAAGCACAGAAATGCACCATTCTCAAAAGCACACCTGAGTCCCGCGTGGCCTGCAATCAGTCCTGCCCTTCATGTCCCTGAGGGCCACGGAGAGCAGGGAGAGTCTGAGTGTCATTCAAATACAGGGCCCCTGCTCTATCCCACACTGCTCCCCCATCCAGAACTACCTGTGGGAATACATAAATAAATAAATAAATAAATAAATAAATAAATAAATAAAGGGCATGTCGAGCCCATTTAAATGGCTTCAATAATAGCAGGTTCTGTGTGATCATTCCTGGGTATCACTGCTAGAAACACTCACACCTAGCTGGTGCCCGCAGAACGTTCCTCTGGAAGGTGGGGACGATGACTGAAAGCCACACAGATGGCTGCAAATCCATCCCGTCAAGAGCCCCGCATGATTCTACACTCCAGGGCCTTCTTATGGAATGCTCCAGAGCTTCCCAAGTCTCCTGACGTGGCTCAAGTCAAGGTCCCGCCTCCCAGTGTTCCTGCTTAGCCCCCAGCAAATCCCACAGGGAGACATTCCCTCCTGACGTGGGGGCTGTGCCCTGCTGCAGAGACACAGCCGCAATGGGGCCATCGGATTCCTGCCGGTCGGTCGGAAGGAAGGGGCGCCTTCGTGCTGCTGCTCTCTCTCTCCAGAGTCTCTGAACCTTGTCTTCTCAAGGCATGTACCCCTCAGCCTCAAGGAACACCAGGATTCACCCAGACCGGACATTCAAATGGACGTGGCCTTGACCCCAGTCCTACACCCCCATTGGTCAATGTTGCTGTGTCTTCATCAAAGTTTTCTTTTCTTAAACAAATATATGTATTTGTTAATTTTTAACTGTTATTTTAGGTTTAAGGGTATGTGTGAAAGTTTGTTACATGGGTAAACATGTGTCATAGGGGTTTGGGGTACAGATTACTTCATCATCCAGGTATTAAGCCCAGTACCCAATAGTTATCTTTTCTGCCTCTCTCCCTCAAGTAGACCCCAGTGTCTGCTGTTTCCTTCTTTGTGTTCATAAGTTCTTATCATTTAGCTCCCACCTATAAGTGAGAACACGTAGTATCTGGTTTGCTTTTCCTGCATTACTTTGCTAAGGGTAATGGCTTCCAGCTTCATCCAAGCTACTGCAAAGGACATGACTTTGTTCTCTTTTATGGCTGCATCATACTCCATGGTATATATGTACCACATTTTGTTTATCCAGTCTGTCATTGATGGGCATTTGGGTTGATTCCATGCCTTTGCTATTGTGAACAGTGCAGCAATGGAAATTCTCATGCATGTGTCCATTATTTATATTCCTCTGGGTATCTACCCAGCAATGGGGTGGCTGAGTCAAATGGTATTTTTGCTTTTAGCCTTTTGAGGAATTGCCACACTGCTTTCCACAATGGTTGAACTAACCTACACTCTCACCAACAGTGTGCAAATATTCCCTTCTCTGCAACCTCACCAGCATCTGTTATTTTTTGACTTTTTAATAAAACCATTCTGACTAGTGTGCAGTGGTGTCTCATTGTGGTTTTTCTTCCCATTTCTCTCATGATCAGCAATTCTGAGCTTTTTCTCATACACTTGTTGGCTGCATGTATGTCACCTTTTGAGAAGTGTCTGTTCATGTCTTTTGCCCATTCTTTAAATGGATTATTTGTTTTTGTCCTGTAAATTTGTTTAAGCTCCTTATAGATGCTCCATATTAGACTTTTGTCAGATGCATAATTTGCAAATATTTTCTCCCATTCTGTATGTTGTCTGTTTACTCTGTTGATATATATATTTTTTTGCTATGCAGAATCTCTTAAGTTTAATTAGAGCCCACTTGTCAAATTTTGCTTTTGTTGCTATTTCTTTTGGTGTCTGTGTCATCAGCTCTTTGCCCATTCCTATGTACAGGATGGTATTGTCTAGGTTGTCTTCCAGGATTTTTATAGTTTGGGATTTTATGCACAAACTAATGGAACAGAATAGAGGGCCCAGAAATAAGACCTCGTGTCACCGACCATCTGATCTTTGACAAAACTGACAAAACAAGCAATGAGTCAGACTCCCTATTCAAAAAATGGTGCTTAGAGAACTGGCTAGCCTTATGCAGAAGATTGAAGTTGGACCCCTTCTTTACATAATATACAAAAATCAACTCAAGATGAATTAAAGTCTTAAATGCAAAACCCCAAAGTTTTTAATTTGTAAAAACATTAAGTCTTAACAGTAAGAGGGGAAAAAAGATCTCAACCTGCACAAACACCCTAAGCTCCACCTTTGATAAAATAAAGGGACATGCGTGAGTATACACACACGTGGATATGCAGAAGCTCCTACATGTGGCTTCAGATATGACCCTCAGTTCATGCACCTGACAGGTGGGAGGCCCCAATATCTCCAACACAATTCTGTGTGCCATGGCCCCCTCCCCTCTCAGATGGAGGAAGTGCCTCTGTTTTCTTTGGGAGTCTCCACTGGGTCAATGAAACAGTTTGTAATCTAGGGAAGACCACTTCCCTTCATGTTCTGATCTAATCTGTCACTGTTTGGTTTTTTTTATCAGGCATTTTGTCCTTTCTATTTTATTCTTTCCTCCCTTGTCCAAGGTGAAGACCATGCCTGTGGTGCAGTGAGCCATTTCCAGCTTCCTTATTCATTGACCCAGACAGAGTGCCTCTTCCTTCCTTCTTGTTCTTCTCTGAATGGATCTTGTACTAGTCCATTTTCACACCACTATAAAGACATACCCAAAACTTGATAATGTATACAGAAAAGAGATTTAAATGACTCTCAGCTCCACATGGCTGGGGAGGCCTCAGGAAACTTACAATCATGGCAGAAGGGGAAGAGTCACCTCTTACATGACGGCAGGCAAGAGAGAGTGAGCAAGAGCAGGGAAAACTGGCCTATAAAACAAGCTGATCTCATGAGACTCACTCACTATCATGAGAACAGCACAGGGGAAGCTGCAACCTCCAGTCACCTCCCACTTTGTGCCTCCCTCGACACCCGTGGGGACTGTGGGGTTGACAATTCAAGTGAGATTTGGGTGGGAACACAAATCCAAACCATATTACTCCACCTTGGCCCCTCCCAAATCTCACATTTTCACATTTCAAAATACAATCATGTCTTCCCAACCATTTCCCAAAGTCTTAACTCATTTCTTCATTAACTCAAAAGTCCACAGCCCAAAGTCTCATCTGAGACAAGGTAAGTCCCCTCCACCCAGGACCCTGTAAAATCAAAAGCAAGCTAGTTACTTCCTAGATATAATGGGGGTACAGGCATTGGGTAAATGCTCCCATTTCAAATAGGAGATATTGGCCAAAACAAAGAGCCTACAAGCCCCAAGTAAGTCTGAAATCCAGCAGGGTAAAGCTACTAAACAATCTGTTTTGACTCCATGTCTCACATCTAGGACACGCTGATGCAAGAGATGGACTCCCATGGTCTTGGGCAGCTCCACCCCTGTGGCCTTGCAGGTACAGCCAGCATCAGCTGGAGGATGCGAATCTCCCTTCCCCACCATGATGCACCTGTGGGACACTTTAATCCGACAGGAAAGCATGCATCATGGCCCTGTCCTCTGTGGTTTCAGCACATGCTTGTCCGTTTGTCATGACCTCCATGTCCCCATGTCTCTTCCACCTCCCTGGAGCCCCTCAGAGCAAGGGCCTTCCTAATAAAGGGTGCTGATGTGATTTGGCACTGTGTCCCCCCCAAATCTCATGCTGAATTGTAATTTCCAATGCTGATGGGAAGTGATTGGATCATTGGCAGATTTCCCCCTTGCTATTCTCTTGATAGTGAGTTCTTAGGAGATCTGGTTGTTTAAAAAAGTATGCAGCTCTTCTCTCTCTCTCTCTTCCTTTCCACCCCTCACCCCACTTTCCTGCTCCACCATGGTAAGGCACACTTGCTTCCCCTTCGCCTTCCACCATGATTGTAAGTTTCCTCAGGCTTCCCCAGCCATCCTTCCTGCACAGCCTGCAGAACTGTGAACTAATTCAACCTATTATCTTTATAAATTACCCAGTCTCAGATAGTTCTTAATAGCAGTGTAAGAATGGACAAATACAGGTGCTGTTCTGTACACCCATTTGGGGGGGAAGAAGAGTAACTCTCCCCTGCCATATTGTGATTAGCCTTGGAGTTCTCTGGTTCCCATTTAAAGCCAAAGCTCACCTCTAGCATGCAATGTTATCCCCGTTCTAAGAACAGCCTGTCATCGTGGGCTTCTCTGTAAATCTCCTGAGCACCACTTCCTTGCAAATGCACACGTGTACTGTGCCTGTCAGGGCCTCCAGCCCAGGCTGCATCCACCCAAGTGTGCTGAGGTGAATACCTGAGGTCCAGGGTGGGCTGGCTCCTCAAAGGGCCTGGGTCTCCTGGAAGCCCACAAGAGCCTCCATTCCCCTGCAGGGCCAGCTCACCTGCCTGGGTCACAGTCACTCTGCCTTGAGCCTGAGTGGGAAAAGTGCTGGTATCTTGTCAAGGGAAAGCGTTGTGCTAACATCCAGGACCTGCTGTAAACAAACTGGGTTGATATTGGAGAAGAAAGTTCAAGGGACTTTGTTTCTCCTGCAAATGACACAGAAGGGGAAAGCTCGTCTACATGGGAAGGGCATTTGCAGGAGCAGGAAATTAAAAATAATAACAGCTCTTTCACTCCTGGGAAATGATAAATTCACAAAACCCTCTGATGCTGCTGAATGCTCAAATGCTGCTACAATGACAGCATTTGATTGATCAACAGCATTGGTTGATGTTCAGGCAAAGGGCTTATTTTAAAATGCCAAGTCTTGGTCATAATGACATGGAAAACGCCAACAAATGCATCAGTTCCTGTGTTGACCAGACACTGTGCGTGGGGTGCTAGGCACAGAAGAGCCCTGCCTCATCCAGCCTTGTCTAAGGTCCTGTTTGCTCCCAGTGAAGCCAAGTCGAGTTTTACTCCTTGGCAGGGGCCATGGTTTCTATTTTCCTTGAGGATGGATATTTTGAGGAGCCCATATATAACTTCAATGATCTTAGAAATAAGCCCACATTGTCCAAGCAAACTTCCAAAATGATGCACGAATGATAAGCTGATGAAAGCAAGTGGGTGAGGGTCGCAGAGAGACGGGAGTTGCTAAGGATTGTAACAATGCAGGTCCTAGGAGTGGGCAGAACACGTTCTTTTCAGTAAGTTAAACAAATGAATTTTTTTTCTATCAGCTGAGATGGTAGAATACATTTGCCTCATGTAATTGCTTTGTGGTGGTTCTTCACAATTACACCAGCCCACCGCTGAAGCAGCCTGCCGCTGGACGCTGATGGAGAGACCAGCCGCAGTCCAGGAAAGAGACAGTTGCCTAAACAAGATACATTTCAAGGCGGAATGAACTCAGTTAAACAAAGACTAAAGCAGCGGACGAAGGGTGAGCCTTCTCTGGATCTGGGGTGTGCTGTGATTTTGCCTACTTTACTAAAGCAAATGCAGGCTCCATATTTCCACTCTTGTAACCACAGAATTTATCATACAAACAACAGAAATTAGTGACTGGAAACCTTTCAATTAGATGATTTCACTTCAAGGAACGCCTTTAAAGCCTCATATGCAGAGATGAGCATACGCAGAAAAGCAGACGGAGAAACTATTTAACTGTGTGAGCATTACGGCCCTTGAATTTTGCCCCATGTAAAGAAGAATGTAAGAATGTGTTAGTTAATGCGTCTAGTGGGTGCTGTGAGGGCCCACAGTAAAAACATGGTGATGGAACGCCACGTATCAGGTGGCTTCTAAGACGTATGCTTTTAAGACCAGTACAAAAAAACCATTTTAGAAGTTTTATCTCTTTAAATTAAAAAATTGATCTTTTCATTCTCTGTAGCAAGCAGAAGTGGCATCAGGACAGTTGAAGGGAGGCCGTGAAATGAGGCTGAAAGGCAAAGAAGATTGCAGAGGAGATGCTGCCAGAGTGTGGAAAAAGGAGGAATTTCATCCAGGAGTCCAGATGTGCACGCTCTGGAGACGCCCCGCCCACGAAGCTCTGTGGACAGAGGTGGCATCTGGGTTCTGTCCACAGGCAGGCCCAGTACACGTGTGCCTTTGCAAAGGAGAAGAAGATCAGCCCCAGTCACTCCCCCACTGCCAGTGGACGCCTTCTGGATGAGATCCTTAAAACCAGAAGGGCAAAGAGCAGCTGAGCATCAGCCGTGGGGGAGAGGCGGCACCCCCAGCTGCCTGAGAGGCTGCAGGGCTAGGAGCTCGGGGCACTGGAGGAGGTGTGGTTGATGTGTGGTGCACTTGGAGCAGCAGGAGATGTAGGCCTCCCCCAGGGCCCTTCCAGAGAGGCTCTGTGTGTGCTGTTGAAGGGACACTGTGCATCCCAGTCCTTTTTTTTTTTTTTTCCAGACGGAATTTCACTCTTTTTGCCCAGACTGGAGTGCAATGATGCAATCTCAGCTCACTGCAACCTCCACCTCCCGGGTTCAAGCGTTTCTCCCGCCTCAGATTCTGGAGTAGCTGGGATTACAAATGCCTGCCACCAACCCAGGCTAATTTTTCTGGATTTTTAGTGGAGACAGGGTTTCACCATGTTGGCCAAGCTGGTCTCAAACTCCTGACCTTAAGTGATCCACCCTCCTCAGCCTCCCAAAATGCTGGGATTACAGGCTTGAGCCACCGCACCCAGCCGCCATCTCAGTGCTTTGCTGTTCAGTTGCGTCAGTCCGAGGAAATAAGAACACGTCCTGAGCTGCTGCTCAGGACCCTGCGTCCCACAGGCAGCCCTGTCACGGCCAGTGGGCCAAGTGTGGTCAGGCCAACCTTCACTGCACTGCGCTAGCGTTGGCTCGTGCATGGACAGCATCGCGTGGACTGCACATCCATAATCACAGGTGAATGACAGAGAGACAGGGCAGGGTGCAAGGCCCAGCGCCAGCCGGGGATTCCATCTGCTCCGTGGCCAGGAACCTCTCCCCAGAATCCCTAGGGCCCACAAAGTTCAGCTGAGCCACGATAAAAGAGTTTTTGGTTCACTTCCATTAATCGCAGACATCTCAAAACGAGCTGGAGTCGCGTAAGGAAAGCTGCTTCCTGGTGGTCTGATTTTAGCATCTGTCTTTTGAGGAATTCCCAGATGGAAACAAAAGTAGGAAACTTAAAAACTTGCAGACATCATATTCAAATGCACAGTGAATCACGCACTTGGAACTAATGAGCCCGCAGAAACGTGGTCCTGAGCTGACAGAAATGACGCAGAATGTGTCACAAAGCATAAAAGCTGCCCTTCAGAGATGAGAGCTGACAGTTCCCATAAAGTACGATACTTTTCTAAAAAGTGCCAGCGCCAGTCAAGTCAGTCACAAGCAGGAGGCTGACAAGTCCTCAGAGAAAGTACTTTCCTCTCTGTGGAAACAAAATGAAAGGCAGCGGAAACCACCCGGAACCCCTGCTACCCTAAACAGATGCAAGAGGAAAAGGCTGTGAGCTCCAGCCTGGAAGCCGCTCACTTCCCAGCTCCAGGCTCAGATATGCCGCAGCCTTGCGGGACCTTCCCTGAATGCCTTCATCAGGTGCGGAATGGAGCTGTCTTTCTCCCAGATCTGAAGGGTCCCAGACGCTTCTGTCTAGAAATATTTCTGCTCTCGCTGAGCCGACCAGTGCCAAGTCACGGAGTGTCCCGTCCTCCCCGGGGCAGTTGGTCTTGCAGATTGTGCACCTGCCATGTCTCCTGCCTCTGCTGGCTGTGTTTGCCCCTCGGTGTCTTCCCTGCCAGGGCCAGCATTGCCCCTCCTTGTTCCTTCAGCCAGCCCTGCCACCCTTCTTCATGCCCGGTCACAGGTCCCTCTTCAGCGTCCGTCGTACAGTGCCTGCAACCCCAAAAATATTTTCTCCCATTCTGTAGGTTGTCTGTTTACTCTGTTGAGATATATATATATATATATATATATATATATATATATATATACATTGCTATGCAGAGCTCTTAAGTTTAATTAGATCCCACTTGTCAGATTTTGCTTCTGTTGCTGTTGCTTTTGGTGTCTTTGTCATCAACTCTTTGCCCATTCCTATGTGCAGGGTGGCGTTGCTTAAGTTGTCTTCCAGGGTTTTTAGTTTGGGGTTTTACACACAGAACAATGGAACAGAATAGAGAGCTCAGAAATAAGGCCTCACGTCTCCGCCCATCTGATCTTTGACAAGGATCCCTCCTTGTGGGAGGGGCAGCCCACAAGTCCCAGGGCATCTGGTCCTGCCCCTCACCCCCTTCCCCCTACACTCAGCCCCGCCCCCTCCTCCACAAGCACAAACCTCCCGTTGGCTGCCCTCACTCTGTGCAGGAATGCGTGCTGTGCTCGTCCCCTGCCTAGGAGTCCTGCCCCCTTTGTCACCAGCAGCTCCAGGTAACTCAGCTCTCAGGTGTCACATTCCAGGGAGCGTGACTCAAAGCCTGTTCCGTCCCACCACTCTGGGCTGGCAATCACAGCATGGATAGTGCCGGAGCCACAGGGAGGGTGGCCAGGATGCCGTGAGCCCCGGTCAGCAGGTGCACCGTCAGATTCAAACTCGAACTTAAAGGGCTGGACGCAGCAGTGCCTCATACGTGTGGCCAGCAGTAAGTGCTCATGGAAGGTCCGACGGACTAGTGTATGTTAGCTGAACTCTGTCCCCTAGCACCCCCAATTCAGTAACAGTGACAAAACATCCAGGCAAGGAAGTTTAGACACGATAAGAACCATGTCCTCACAGAGTCCCCAGGAGTATCACACTCAGTGTCAGACGCTGCTACATTTTAAAAAAGACCACATGTAATTCCTGCAAAATGTGTTCGTGTAATTGTGGACATTCAAAAGAGTTATCCTTCTAATTGGAATATAACAGAAATGGGAAGATTTTGCAAATACTTTAAATTGATCAGGAAGATAAACATCTTATACAACACTGCATACAAATTCACTTTCGTAAGCAACAAACAAGTTCTGATGTATTACAGACCCAAATCCATCTCTCTGCTTAAAGCAAGCAAGTGATGAGTCTCTCCCCTGGACACTTGTCCTGCAAAAAGTCAGCATTGTACTGTCTACCTTCGCCCTTTTCTTTCCAGAAACTCCTGCCCAGATTCCTGAAGGTCTTTGTCACGCCTCTGCAGTGGCAAGCTGGAATTCTGGTTGGCACTGGGAACTCTCACTCTGCTTGAAACGATGGTGCAGTCATGCAGGCACCTGTGCTGAAGAATAGTCAGTGCCAGGCCCACGCCGGGACAGGGTGCCAGTGGTGGGCAGGAAGACAGAGTGCCAGCCTAGAGGGACGTGTACAGTGGGGTGGCAAGCAGGGCTGGGCCACATGACAGTGTGTCAGGGTTGGCACAGACACCTTGAGGGCAAGCTGCTGTGGGGACACAGGGTTTCCAAATGTGGTGGGATAGAGATGGGAACGTGCATGGCCTGGAAGTCCCAGGGAGTCTCACCTGTTGCCCACATAGCAAAGCAATCACGCAACCTTCCTCCCCGAGCATCAACTTTCCAGCCCTGCTCCTGCGTGCCCAGAGGCTTAAGGTGGCCAGTTGGCTGTTTGTGGTCTGTGGTTCACCGCCGGGAGCTGGAATCACCTGAGGGGAAGGGCAATGAATGATGCAAAACAGATCCCAGGGAGCCCCAGGGGCCTGCTCCAAGAAAAGGGCACCTCGGACAACTGCCCTGCCCAGCTTCTGCACTGTGCCACCTG
This sequence comes from Cebus imitator, assembly GCF_001604975.1. NCBI lineage: Eukaryota > Metazoa > Chordata > Mammalia > Primates > Cebidae > Cebus > Cebus imitator. The sequence continues at coordinate 1,303,728 of NW_016107422.1, read as the reverse complement.
GACCCTGCTCCCCCCATGGAGCTCTACTAGCACCTGGGTGGGCTGGAACACATACTCCATGTACAGCCCACCCACTGCCTATGCTGAGCCCAGAGGGTGCTGACCAGCCCTGCAAGCACCTTCCTTTCATCCCAGCACCTACTCCATAGCTGCTTGCTGCTGGGATGAAAGGAAGGCGCTCCCTCTCCGTGCGGTGGTGGAAGGGTACCCGGACTCCGCAGGCCTCACTTTCAGCTACAGTCAGAGCTCACGTGTCTGTAGTAGGCCGGATGGGGAAGCCTCCTCTGTAGGGATTGCAGCCAGTTCACACCCACCCCGGCAGGCTTAGCTGTAGACATCACAACCTCGACACTGTCGAGAGGTGAGAGAAAGCACCAGCAACACCTGAGTGACCTCAGAATGGGAGGATTCCATCCCAGCTTAGGGTGCCCTTTAACCCAGCTCTCCCGCTCTGCCTCTGTGGAAGGTCATAAAGTAGCCAGTCCCCAAGACGTCATGGCTCCAGCTGCACGGAGCGGAGCGGCCTGCACCATCGCCGACCAGGTAGGTATTCAGCAAGCACCACGCGTGCAGCACGGGCCTGTGCAGCTCTAGTGCTGTGAAATGATGTGGGCAGCTGGGCACCAGGGCTCACACCTGTAATCCCAGCACTTGGAGGCCAAGGTGGGCAAATCACTTGAGGTCAGGAGTTCAAGACCAGCCTGGGCAACACAGTGTAACCCCGTCTCTACTAAAAATACAAAAATTAGCTGGGCATGATGGCGCATGCCTATAAACCCAGCTAATCTAGAGAATGGGGCAGGAGAATTGCTTGAGCCCGGAGGCAGAGGTTGCAGTAAGCCAAGATCACGCTACTGGACTCCAGCCTGGGCTACAGGATGAGACTCTGTACCAAAAAGAAAAAGAGAAAAAGAAGTGATGTGGGAGAGGTCAGCTTGATATTTAAAGGGGGAAACACACAGCATCTTCCGGAACACGGAAGGAGTGAAGAATGACTCATCCCCCTCCTCAGGGAGAGAGAGGCTTCTCAACAGGAAATGAGAGGTCTCGGAGATGGCCACGTCTGTGTCCAGAGGCCACCTGTGCTCCCGAAGGACTTTGTACCTGCACTTGGGGTGGAGGAAGTTGACTCTGAGCTGACAATGAACTTGGCCATGGGCCTGTTAAAGGAGAGGAAAGGAAGTAGGCAGCTGTAGACCCAAGCCCAGCCTGTTCTTCCCAGAACCCTCTACAGAGTGAGAAGTGGCAAGAGTGGCAGTTTTAGGTCCCCAAGGGGAAGCTGTGGCCTCAAGTGTTGCTGTGGGGTACCCAGCCAAGAACTGGCCACAAAGTCCCATCTGCCCCAGGACCTGCAGCACAGAAGGGAAATGAAGAAGGCCTGAGTGCAGTGTGAGGACAGAGGAAACAGGGGTGGCCCGGAACCTGCCCGCATTCATGGCCATTCAGCCCTGTGCCACCAGCCACCAGCATGCAGCAATTACTTCTGTTAAACCAAATAAAGGGACACCATCCCCAGGTGCCTCTCCATAACTTTCAGTTCAGTGGTGACCAAAAATCCAAACACCCCACAACTTTCTCTGATAACTTCCTGCACAAACAGCTTACATTTTAAAATCATCATTAATTAAATTTATCTTCTGCTGCTATAATAGATAAAGCAATTTCTATTCAATTCAATTTCTATTCGCATTTCACTTTCAGAAGTGTGTGTCATAAAATAGATCTCATCTAAACTTGCATGGCAAGTATGCATAGTTTTGGTCCTCAAACAAAGGAAAATAGAATTGTCTGCTGGAGGGTTATTCATGTAAACACAGTAACCAGAGAAGTGGCATTGTGTTTATTTATGCATCAAACTTCCCCAAAAGTCTAATAAATCTTTTGCATCTTATAATTCAGAAGCCCAGAGAAAAGGAAAATGTGGAATTGAGACATGTGAACAGAACTCACATTTGTAGAACTTTTTATCAATCATAAGCAAAGCTTCATGAAGCAACTCTTGATCAATGCATCTCCCAGAAATGCCAGCTGCTATGCAGCTGCCTGACAGGACCCCATATTTTTGTTTGTTTGTAAATTTGTTTGTTTTGTTGAAGCCAACAGAACATGCTGGCAAACTTGAAAAAAGAAGAATGTACTGGAAACTACAGCAGCAAGTACAGAATGTCTCACTTAGCAATACCGAAAGCCCCTCTGGCATGCCTGCCTGTACCCTAAGGGGAAGAAACAAAAACTTCACTTTCCATGATGTGCCCTAGGGTCAGCCAAGCAAACCCCAGACTCACACAGCAGAGGTGAACAATGTCCAGATGCAGCAATGACCTTGAGCAGGGGAGTCCAAGTCAGACATTCCGGCTGGGGCTTCAGCTCTTCATGGGCAAATGAATAGACATTTTTTTTTCCTAGTCCCAGAGTCACAGATGTCTTTGATAAGAGGCAATCAGGTTTCCATCAGACTAGACCTCTGGGTGTTCAGATGTCTCTCCTGGCTGTCTTGATCCCAAATGTGAGTTATTCTTGAATCTTTAAAATTCTGTGTGCTGAGTACAGCTACTAACAAATTGGTTGCAGGTAATACATCCATACAAAAATGAAAACTGGGATTTCATGGCCTGGTGCCTTAGCCTGAAAGAATGGGATGCAGGTGGACAGCACAAAATGGTGAGACCGTTACTGTGGTTATCTCCTAACTTATAATAAAGTGCAGTTTAGCCTTCTGAAGCCAAGGCACTGGAGACCAGGTTGGGTTGCTGTATTCATAGAACACAAGGAATTCGAGGACTGTCAAGCAGGTGGGTGGCTTCTAATTATGATGAAAAACTTAAAAATAAAACAAGATCAAAACTGAAAATTCTTAGCTTAAGACATGATCTGGAGCAAGAAGATTCTATGGTAGTCAAATCTCTAAGAGCTGGAAATCAGACGCCGAGTCTGATTCCTAGCATTGATGAATTACAACGTAAGTTGGGAGTTTTATCCATAGTCCCTGCCAGTCTCTAAAACAAAAAGTAGGCCATTGATTGGGAAAGACAAGGGGACTGAAAATTTGAGGAGGGATATTTGGGAGGATGAGGATTAAACCAGGGATTCCAAACTGCCAGTGCTTTGAGTCTCCCTTGCCAGAAGCAGCAGCACCTTCTCCCTTTCCCAGTTTGCCTCATCCCTTGGAAGCCTCAGCTGGCCTCACCAGAGCTTGCTTTATTGCAGAGGGATGCCAATGCTCTTGCCCTGTCACTGACAGCCTCCATTTCCTTTGAACCTATTATTAGAATCAGATTATCTTTATGACCTAAGAAGCTAATTATAGCATCAAATCCAAGAAAAGAAAAGACTCACTAAAATAATGGCAAGGTTTACTAATTTGTATCAGAAAGAAAACTTGAAGATTATGTATGCAGGTATGGATCTGAGGATACTGGATAGAGGAGACAAGCTGTGGGAAGTAGAAAAGTTCCTCTTTAAAGTTTCCTTTCTTGTTAAAGAATAAATCATAAGTGTGCTCATAACCCTTTGTTAAGCCCCATCCTATGTAGCTGTTATACATGCCATGTTATACAGGCGTGTCATATATTCTATGTCCTTGTACTTTAACCAAGGTACCTGTGCTGGACGTGCTCACAGGTCTGTCCCAACTCTCCATTGTTTTTACCTGTTTAGAAAAGGTTTAAGTTGTTAATCAATCAGGTTTTAGTTTAGATTGTGAGGTCTGGCTCCAGCCAACAGAGATCAGACATGGCAGTAAGGATGACCCCAAATGCGTAAGGAATAAATATGTCTGTCTTCCTTTGTTCATTGTACTCTCATGGCAAGATGGTTAGTGAGGGTACCCTTCCTGTAGTCCAGAAGTAAAAAAATGCATTGCTGAAAGGTCCTTTGTCTCAGCCCTGATTTTTCTTTGTAGCACTGACTATCTGTTTCCAACACAAGGCCATGTATTCAGATAAAGTTTAATTTATAAAATCTGTGAATTTAGCAGAGATTCTGGATCTAATATGCTCACTTTATCAGCTTAGAATGGGTTTGATTGATTTCTCAGTTGGTAACCTCTAAGCTAGACTCCATGACAACATATACCAAATAAAGTTGAGGTGCCAAAAATCCCATGGTATGATCAGGAGAAGGAGCTCCAAGAATTGGTGAGGCAGAACCATCAGGATGGATTGGGGTCATCAGACTCAGCCCTTGCCGGTCTTGGTGGAGAGAACTGATCAGCTTACCACACCTCTAGAAAGCCGTTTTGACAGCTTGGAAGCCACTGAGCCCGCAGCTCTGGAGAACCATCTGGAAGAAGCAGTCAGTGTTCTAGCAGGAATCTCTCTGGCATTACCACTGCCATAACTGCCGCAGGAAGGCCAGCCTGTGTCCGGGAGATCCAGTTCCTAGGAGTCTGGCTGCTTGCTTCTGCCTTAAGCACCGTGAGGATACGTCTGGCTAACAGAGCCGTGGCCTCATGTAGTAACTTCTAGGGTCTAGAAGACAGGAAGATTCTCTCCACAGGAGATTAATTACATGCTAAGGGAGCCAATGTGCATATTTTCCAAAGGAAATTTTTTAAATCATCTGCTCTAAGCCCATGAGCCCGTCCTTAGTAGAATAGGATCTGGGATGCATGCATTCACTCACCTAGTCAACATTTTGGGGCCTCATGTCATGGAAGCCTGAACACAAAGAGAAAGAGCCTCGGGCTATGTGGGAACACGCCCAGGCATGGAAGCCCCTGGGGCTGTGGCAGGGAGAGATGGGCCAAGCCCTGGAAAGGTGGAGTGGGGACCCTCTGGCGTGGGTGGAGGGAGGCATCTTTCCCCATCATTTCAGGGTATTCCAGGGAGTGGGAGCAGCAGATGAACAGGCAGAGACACGTGGTGGCCCTGAGAGCTGACTTGGTGAACTGGATGGTTTTTCCTGGTGTGGAGACATCGGAGCTCAACTTGCTGGGAAGGAGAACTTAACTAAAGGTGTCCCTCAAAGCTGCAAGATGAATTCTCACCTCTTCTTTTCTTTAATCAAGAGGAAAATAACAAAATATCTTGCTTCAATTAGTCAGATGAATAACTGACACCACATAGACATCAGGAACTGAGGCGTGCTCTAGAGTGAAATCGGTTTCTCTCACAAAAGAAAGCACTCCAGCCTCCCACACTCTCCTGACCTCTCCACTCGGAACCAGGATGGACCGAGGCCAGGGACAAGCTCCCGAGCTGGATGGCAATGCAGCCGCCCCTGCCCAAATGGACCTCTCAACCAGGATTAAAAAATAATGCAGAAACACACCTGCCATCTCCCAAGACCAGTAACATCTTCAGAGCATAAAGAAGACTCCAGAACAATCTAGATTAACATTCCTGTTTTATCAGAAAAAAGGGTGAGGAATGTCTCCAAGCCACACAACTAGTTTCCTGCATGGCCAGGATCAGATTCCGACTTCCCTGCCTTCCTGTCTCACGCGTTTTCAATACCTGTGGCACCGCTTCAGGATCCAGGAAGCTGGTGGCCACCAGTGATATTTCTGTAGAATTATTTGGGACCCTAAATTCACGAAAGAGAGCACACTATAAGGCTGCAGAACATTCTCAAAAATAGCTATTTCACATGCTCAGACATTATGCTCGTAAATTTGTCCTTAATTACTATTTTGTGCTTTAAAGTAGGTACATCGAATTTTCTCTCATAGATCATATCAAATCAAGATCTCAGTAACTGCCTTTTGATCTTAAAGACAGGACCCAAGGATTCGACTCTGGGGTGTCTGCTCTAACCACAGGATGTGGGCCACAGCCACAGAAAGCTGCAGGGCGGAGGAATGAGCTCCATTGCAGCTTTCCCCCACCACGTGCCCGTGCGGATTTGGGAAAGGCCGTGTATTATTTCCCCTTCTTTCTCAGTTTCATCAGCTTAATAAAGGCTCTGAGAAGTCCTGCAGCAGAGACACATGTTAAAATGTGCACTGCCATCTCATCTCAACCTTTTAGGCCATAGAGCCATTCTTTAGGGTCAGCAACGCCTGTTCGGTACCGAGGATGACACCACAAAGTCCTCAATACTGAGAGATTGGTCAAATGGTTAACACACGTCCTGAGAGTTGGAGCCAAAGGAATCCTTTGTAGCAAGAGGGGCAGGGATGTAGGTGTGGACCCTTGGGCCCTACTCTGGATATTCCCTAACAGCCGCCCACACTGCCTGATGCGAGGGCCTGCTCTGCCCACTCCAAGAACCACAGCTCTGGGGACAATCTCAGAAAGAAAAGAAACCTCTGGAGAGTGGACACTGAAGTCATGAGGACACCCAGGGACCAGCATGGGGACTGATCAGCAATGCCTACGTCAGAGGCTGGACCCCCCTGCAGGGAAACAAATGTCCCCTTACTTGAAACTCCAGACTTGAATGACAAACTCTGGACACGAGAATTTGCTTTTCATCAGCTCTCTGCTGCCTATGAAATTATACAATTATACAGCCTTTCCAGGGGATAATGCAGCACTGTCTTAACAAAAGCCCTCTAATGTGTACCCAGCAATTCCACTTCTTGTCATTTACTGAAGGAAATCATCAGAGAAGAATGCAAAGACGTATGTGACAGCATTTCACTGCAGGCTCTTTAAGACAGCACAAAGCTCAAACAACCTAAAGGTCTGATGACAGAATGCAGGGTAAGTTAGATAAATCCTGCGCAGTCACCGAAGGGGGCATCTTAATCAGTGATTTGCCCACTAGTGCAGTCCTCAGGATGGGCTTGCATTTTGACCTTTCTGTCACTTAATAGGCAGGGCCAAGGTTGGTGTAAGTCCCTCATTTGGGACAATGCTGAACCAAGGAAAACAGGACCTTCTGAAATTCTGGTATCACCTGCGTCATTAGTGCTTACTGACAGGAAAGTGTGTCCACGTATACTTTAGGTAAGAATGCAAGTTACAACCAGCATACATGGCACTATTAAGAGAAAAAAATCTGCATTAAAAACCTCCAAAAGTTATTTTACAAATGGCAGGGAACTTAGGGACACTGCAGATGAATTTAGTTTTGTTTTCTTTATGAATTTCATCTTTTCAGATTGTTGCAGTAAGTGTATGTCCTTCAACAGATTAGTCAAAGAAGAGCCGACATTCAATAAATTAGCATGCATTTTAAATAGCAAAAATCATAAACCTATGGGGTCTGTAATCGCGGCCTCATAATGGTTATCATGCTTTTACCTAAAAAATTACGTGAGTATCTGTTCATGTGTGTGAGTGCATTTACATATATGCAAGTGTCCGTGTGTGTGAATGCATTCATGCATGTGTGTAGGTGTGTGCACGCACAGGTATGCATGCAGGTGTGTATGTGTGTGTGTGTGTGCATGCACTCACAGAAGTCTAAGAGCAGTGGAAGCAGCTCTGAGGTGGAGAACCCCAGGCTGGGGTCCCAGCAGCGCCCGACAGAGCTCACCAGGCACCATGGGCCCTTTCTCCCCCACATTGCTCAGACTTTTTCTTCATCTGTAAAAATGCAGCAACTGTGCGTTCCTCATCCAGCTGATGTAAAAGCTTAATCAACTGAAGGAACTGACGTCTCACACTTGCAAGGGGTGGGAAAAGCTAAATGAAGTCCTTACATTAAAACTTAAAATGTAAGGATTATGCACAATGACAAAGGGAGAAAGCCTGATTCATTAAGACACATTCCAGCATCCCTTGCCAGGTGTGCATGGCTTTCTTCCCCTCTAGCTCTGGGGGGCAGCCAGCATGGGCCATGGACACCCCTGCCTTGACTCAGCTGCCCACTGGCTCCCTCAAAGTACAGCCATTTTCTCAGCACCGAGCGCTTAACGGTGACCAACAACACAACTTAGTGTAAATGAGTGTCCCATGTCAGCAGGACGGAGCCAGCTAACAGAAGAAAATGGCTGATGAATGTCCCAGATGCAAACTCAAGGCTGTTCTGTGCTCTGAGTGTGGGGGTCTGAGGGGTGCCCTGAGCCCTCAGCCGCAGCAGGGTGGAGAGCAGGTGGCTGAGGTGCGGGGCAGGCTCCCCACGCCCCTGCCTCCAGCCCGGCACTGCTCAGAACGTGACCCTCAGAGCCCTGCGAGAAAAGGGCAGGTGGAAAGCTTAGCAAAAGCCCCGCGGCTCTTGAGAGACAAGACAGCTCTGGGCTTTTCAGGCCAGAAAACAGCCAGTGCTGTTAAGAATCCATCACCTAAAAGACGCTGCGAAAACACAGACCAGGGGTCAGAAGCTGGGCTGGGTGCTGGCCACAGCCATGTGACAGCGCAAACCCTGACCCCACAGAGCCCGTTTTGCAGAGGGGGACAGCACGAAGGAAGCAGGTGGATGCCGGCGGTGGGAAGTGCCACGAGGAGGCACAGGCAGCCGCAAAACGGGGCACCAGCACAGCAACGCCGGTACAGGGGCGGCGTAGCTTCCCCAAGCAGGGGCATCCCAGCCGAGGCCTGAATGACACGAAGCCACCAGCCCTCACAGAGGCACTGCACGCACATGCCAGGCATGGGAACTGCAGGTGCATGCTGCGGCGGTCAGGGCTGTGGTGCAGTCACGGCACCCGGGAAGTCTACGGGCATGGGGCTCCGTGAGAGCGGAGGTGAAGTTGATCAGGCAGCCTAAGACCAGGTCCCGTAGGACATGAAGGACATCGAGGGGAGGCCCAGCTCAGCGTGGGGCTGTGCTGAGGAGGGTCGAACCCGGGCACTCAGCCAGCAGGACAAGGGCTCCCCTTCCTGTGGCATCTGAGAGTGGTGCCACTGGCACGGTGCCCCAGAAGCTGGTCAAAGCAGGAGAGGCCAGTGGGACAGGACAAGCAGAGAGCCCCTCCAGTCCTTACAGATGGCAGCCTGGAGCCCCAGCCCTGCAGGAGGGAGAAAACAGGTGAATTTCCAGGTCACACAGATGCATTCCAAGCTCTTTACCTTGGCAAGCTCCTCCTTGCTTCTGCCAACTCCTTCCCATCATAGGTCACCAGGACAATCTCTGGGGTTGAACAAGTGGGTTCATTTTCAGCAAGTGGCACCATCCCCAGCCTCAGCAAGAGGGTACCTGGGAAGAGATGGGAACAGGAGCTGGATGTGTGTGTGTGGAGGCTTAGGGCGCAGGCCTTTGTTCAGGAAGTGGGCCAAGCTGCGGTTGGTCTCCCCAGCCCTTGCCTGGAAGACAGAGGGAAGGCAGCTGAGTTAAAGCCTCCAGTGGCAAAGCCCAGGCAGCCAGGGTCAGGTGAGCCAGGGTCGGGGGTCTGCTCATTTGCGATGGGACCATGTCTGTGTTCTTCTCTGCATTCTGACGGGATGATGCAAGGAGATGATTTGTCTGGATCAATCCTGGTCACAGAGTGGCCATGTGTGAGACATGAGTGTTCCGAAGGACACTGAGGCCCAGCCAACGCCATCAGCTCCTGTATGTCAACAGCGGCTTTCTCTCTTTTTAGATCCTCACCCCCCACCCAAATGTGGAGGAACTCAAACATGTTTTTTTAAGGTGTGATCTCAGCCTGTTTTAGCAAGATGGATCAGAATGAACGCTCTGTTTTAATTACTTTCCTAGCACAGAGTATTTTACTATAAAACGCCATTCCTCTGCCAGAGAGATGCATTTATTTGCTTTGCCGTGCCTTTGGAGATCACGGAGTGTTTATAATTAGGTTGTGAAACCATGCAATTCTTCAGCTGGTACTGGCTGTTTTAAAAACAGACTCATGTATTTCGAAGTAAGAAAATGTTACCATATACCATGGAAATTATGCAGAATTCTTTAACTGAAATCCAGAATGCGGGGTGGGGATGGAGTGACTATATTTAAAAAAAAAAAAAAGCCTTGACTTCTTCCAAACAGCAGCCAGGGTGCTCAGTGGCACAGTACGTTATGATTCAATAAAAAACAGGCTTATTTAAATTGCAAGTGGTTATAAAATTGGGACTCTACAGATAACTTTACTCTGCCAATGTATAGAATAAATGATCTCTTAATAGAATAAAGTCACTTGTTCTCTTTGTTTGTAGTTTATATTAAAGCTTCCCTAGAATGTGATTTCCAGGCAACTCTCCTAAAACCCTCCCTCAGGACAGTGAAATTCGATGACACTGGATGATGTACAGGAAATAATAAAAAGGACCACAAGATATATCATCAGGAAATTCCTCAAACCTTGCATTCGAGAATGAATAATTTATTAAAAGTTTTTGGAAAAGTCCTGGTGTTGCAAAACCAAGTTTTTGATAAAGAAGAGAAATATTTGTGTACACGAAAATGCATCCTTTCTTAGAATTTACTATGCAGACTTAGCTATGCAGGTGGGGAAGGAGGAACCCACCTGGGGGGGATGTCCCTAAATGTTGTCACCCCGAGGGCTTGAGTGCTCACCTGCCTCAGGCCTCCGAGAGAGGAGGGGCCCTCCCCAGAGACAGCGAACCATGCTTTAGGTGTGGGGGACCAGATCAGAACCAACGGTCATGACGGAGGGCAGTGGCTCACACCTGTAATCCCAGCACTTTCGGAGGCCGAGGCGAGCGGATCACCTGAGGTCAGGAGTTTCAAACTAGCCTGGCCAACATGGTGAAACCCCATCTCGACTAAAAATACAAATGTTAGCCGGGCTTGGTGGCACACGCCTGTAATCCCAGCTACTAGGGAGGCTGAGGCCGGAGAATCACTTGAACCCAGGAGGCAGAGGTTGCAGTGAGCCAATATTGCATCACTATACTCCAGCCTGGGCGACAAAGCAAGACTCCATCTCAAAAAAAAAAACAAAAACCAATGGTCAAAACCCACACAGCGACGAACGGTGTGTCCGCTGACTGCCGCGGCTTTGTTTCTCTAGGATGAGGCCTGCCCGTCAGAGAAACAAGGCTTCATTCACACCCAGAGCCCATCTGCGGGGCCACAGCCTTCCCACGCCCCGTGCCCACATCGCTCGCCTTATTCCGGTGGTTTATGTATTTTAACAATGTTTCACAGCACAAGGAATTCAATGGTACCACCGAGAAATAAATAAATAGAGCCATCAAAGCAAATGGCCCAAGACCCCACTCCCCAGAGGGGGCCAGTCAGGTGCTCAGGATTCCACCCCCCAGGCTTTCTCCTTCAAGTGGAACCACAAGGAATGTCATTGTTGAGGTTTTTCTGAAATTTTCCTTTCCATCTGCATGTTCTGTCTTTTCCTTTTGGGAAAATTCACACGTATTAGTTTGGTATGTGATTGTGGTATTCCATAAGTTTGCCTGTGTCTCTCATTTTGTTTGCTGGGTTCTCTCCAGAGACCCACGTCCTTGGGACCATTTGTGCCATCTTCCACGACAGGCATCTGTCCTGCAATTTCCTCCGTTAGTGCTTCGCCGGCACCTGCTCCGTTCGATGCTCCGAGGGAGGTGTCTCTTTTGATTCCTGAGGTTTTTGCCCTGCGATGGTGCTGTGTGGGCACATTCATTTCCTGCTTTCTACGACGTTTCTGTTCTCTTCCCCGCTGTGTGAAATTGAGTTCTTCCGAGCTGGGTCCTTCACTTGTTAATGTACTTAATGCTTAACTGGGATGACTAATTACTTGACGGCCATGTGGTTTTATGTGCTGATCATACTTGGGCACTCCCACATCAAGAAAACCTCTTGAGGGTGACTTCTTCCATCTTATCTGGGACTGAATTCCTATTGGGCCCCACAGTTTGAGTCTGGGTATCTCCTGTTCTTTCTAATTTTGATGAGGAAGCATGAGGGCCAGGGAGAGCCCCACTAAAGTGGCATCCAGTCTCTGTGAGGATGCAGGTGCATTGGGAAGGGAAGATGTGTAAAATCTCCGCGCTGCAGGGTCACCTCCTGTTGAGGACTGTACCCGGGCCATGAGCCCCTGGCTTCTCACCACCCTGAGGGCTCAGCGTCCCCCTCCAAACCCACTGCCTCTGACCATACGGTGAGAAGCAGAGAGCTGAGGGCGCCTGCCAGCATGTCAGCCACTGTGAGTCCCCCCACCCCCAGGGCCATGGAGCTGTGGCGGAGGGTCCAGGAGGTCACCCTGGAGGCTGTCGAGGGAAGGGCCACACGCCACGCTGGGCAGCAGTGCCTCTGCCTCTCTAGACAGATTCGCACTCGGAGCAGCGCAGCCTGGCTCCCTCAGCCACTGGCTGGAGGGTACCCAGCTCTTCCATGCCCCTCCCCATCTCCCTCAGCTGCTGTTCTCTGACTCCACAGAAGAGGGGAGAAGAAGGAAACCCCTTAAGTATGGGAGCTGGCGAGACCTCAGGGCATCATCCCGGCCAGCAGGAGTCCTGGGACCCGGCCCTGCTCCGAGTCTGTGCCAGCCCTGCGGGTCCTTCACAGGCTGCCTCGTGTTGACATTCTTTGCATTTGGTGTTTCTCTTCCCTGGTTTGGTTGCTGCTGGTGATTCCTTTTTCTCTTTTGGTAGATTTACACTGGTGTTTTTCTCATGTGCTAGATACTGAGGTGGGAAAAATCTGAGATGCAGTTTCTGCCTCTCCTCTGGTCCCAGACAGCACTGCCTGAATATGACGAAGGCAGAGTCGCAGGAAGGGACATACGTGGCGGGGCAGGGGTCCTGCGTGTGGCATTTCACAGTGGGGCCGAGTTCTCCCTCACAGGGTGGCATCGGCCTAGACTGGCCAAGAGCTCTGACGGACTCAACCCTGCAGCCTATTGCTGGGTGTGAGGAGACCTTTTATCTTTGCTAGTTTGATAACTAGCATTTACTTGGGTTTTCAATATATTTATGTTTTTATTTCATATCCATTTACCTATTTTATGGGGGTTTTGCCCTGTTTTCCTATTGATAAATAAGAAATCCTTATATTAAGGTATTAGCTCTTTATAAAGCAAGGTTGAAGAATTTCTCACTGCAATTTGGCATTTCAGAGAAAAGGGGGCTCAGATCTGGTCTTCCTCAGAGATCCTAGCATGTGAGCTAGGGGGTAAATAGCTGACGTCCGGCCCATTCTAAACCATCATCCATCCTGGGACTCAGGCAGCAATCAGGCTTCCGCTTCATGGTCTTGCCCTCACGGGAGGTGTCCTAGGGTACTGGGGCAGTGGGTTGGGGGTAGGGTGTTGTTGCCACATCTCCTGGGGGAGAGGGGAGCTCTGGCCTGGGGCCTCCTCGGGCAGCTGCTGATCCCGCTGAAGCTGAGGCTGAGGCTGAGGCTGGTGTGATCTGTGGCTCAGGCTCTCTCTGTGTGCTCAGATCCCAGGGGCAGCCTTGGCCCCCCTCTACCTATCCCCTACTACAGCCAGCATCCTCTCTGAGCTCTGAGCTCAAACTGTGACTCTGTTGATCCCCACACTAACCGTCCACTCTGCAGCTGCCCCTGGAACCCCCACGCCACTTCCTGAGGACCTTGGACAGCTCCCACTGAGAGGCTCTCAGCTGCCTCCAGCCCAGGCTGCACACTGGGACTTACCGGCACCTAAGAATCCAGCCTCAGGTCTCCTCCTCCTGACCCTGGAATCTCCACACCCACTCTGCCTCCATTCCTTTCTGTCGCCATGGCGAAGCTCTGAGAAGAGAGGCTGGGACCCACGTCTGACATCTTGGCTCTCCTGCCAGCCTCTCCAGTGCCTTCCAGGATCCCTGGGCTGAGGGGGTCTCTGGTCCCCCTTTCTCATTGCCCCTGGCTGAGCAGCAGCGGGCAGAGGGGCTCTCCTCCTGTTCTCATGAACTATGAGCTATCACCTGGCTCCCACAGAGTTAGGCAACAATGAGAAAAAGAGGCTAAAAAGGCTGATAAACCCTCTCCCAAGAGCCCCGAAAGCCGCAGCTCACTGCAGCACCTGAGTTTCTGCACCGAGTTCTGTCTCCTCCTTCCATGACTGGTGTAGGAGACCCTCATCCTCATCAAGACGGATGCTGTGGGTTGGCTAGAGCAAAGGTCTTCCACCCAGAAATGCAAAAGAGAAAAACCACTTCACATTTTGAAAAAGTGGGCACTGCGTTTATGTATCTGCCAAATTCCCAAATACTTTCATCACGTTCTCTGTGTTCCCGTCACTGTTCTGAGGACTTGACAAATAGTAATTTAGTTAATCCTCTAACAACCCTGTTAGATAGGGACTGTTATTCCTCCATTTTTAGATGGAAAGCCTGAGGCACACAGGGCTCACATAAATATAACATGCTCATGAAGGGTGTCCTGCATCTCAGGAATATACTCCAGAAGCAGAATTGAGCTTCAGCCCTGGCAGCCTGGCTCCAGGTCCTGCCCTCCACTGCCAAGTGCCATCCCTGATGGACAAGCGCTACTGAAGGTGAAGTGGGGAGCAGCTGTGCACACACAGAAAGGGGCATGAAGAGGTGGCCTCCACGATGTGAATAAACACACGTGTGTTCAAGACCACACCCTGGCAGTGCCCGGCAGGTGACATGCAAATCTTTCTCTGATGTTCATTCATGGTATTGGAATAGTTTTTGTTGTGCATAATTTTAATTATGTGATAACACATGGCACATTTCTCAAATTCTCAAATTGTAGTTAGTTATCTGTTTTTTTCATTCTACCTTTACAATAACCTCACATGGTAGGAACTTTTCCTTCTCATTTCAGAGATGAAAAAATAGATAAACTGAGTTGAGTTCCTTGTCCAATAGTCCCCAACAGGTAAGGACAGAGCCGGGTGTGCCTGCAATTGCAGAGCCTGCAAACCAGGGCATCCTGTGAGCTCTCTGCTGCCAGATAAACCTCACAGGGCCTTACTCTGTGCTACAAGAAAAAAATCACCTGTTTTTACTCCCCGAGCTTTGATACATTCATATTTTTTTCTCTTTATGTATGGAATCAATCCAGAACTTACTTTTCTTCGTAGTTTAAGCTAAGAATGAGCTTTAACTTTCTCCCCCACATCTGATCCGTCGTTCCACTGTCACGTGTTGGATAACTCAGCTTTTTATTGACTTTAAGTGTCACTTGCAGCATATATTGCATTCCCATTGCAATGTTCTGAAATCTCGTGTCTGATCTAAGTCACATTTCATTTAAATTTAACTCTGAAAAACAGTTTCACAACTAGAAGAGCAAGGTCCCCTCCTTAGTGTGAAAATTTCAAAAAAACGATTTTCTTTGTTCACTCAGTAATCCTGATAAGCTTCAGACTCACCTGGGGGTTTTGAGCGGGATTGTGCTTTTAGATTAATTAGGAGAGAAATGGCATCTTTATAATATTGAGTTAATAATCCTTCCATTCATTTGTCTTATTTTATTTCTTTCAGTAAAATTTTATAGATTGCTTCATATGAGATTGCATATTGCTTAAACTTACTTCCAAGAATTTATGTTTGGTTGCCATTATGAAGCTATTTTATTTATGATGCTTTCTAACTATTTCTAATGTTTAGCAGTTAAAAAAGCCATTGATTTTGGTGCATTTCTTTACTGCCAATTCTTCCTCCTTTGTACTCATTCTCACAGTTGTTCAGATGATGCTCTTAGGTCTTTCAGATGGACAAGGGTGGGTTACGTTCATAGGCACTAGATGCCCCTATGCATTTGTCCTGGAGGAGAGCCATAACTTTGATCAACTCCCTTTTATCAAGGTTACTTCACAGACATTCACCTCCAAACAATTAATGTGATAAATCATATTAATATATTTTCTAATATTAAACCATCGTTTAATTCCTAAAATAAGCCATGCTTGTGCCTCTCGTGCTAATCTTATAAAAATGCTGGTTTGACTGTGGATAATCTTATAAATATAACAGGCTGGGTGGCTTAGAACAGCAGGGATGGAGTCTCAGCTCCAGGGGCTGGAGTCTGAAGCCAAGGTGCAGACAGGGCCTGCTTCCTCCCAAGGCTCCAGGGAGGGTCCTTCCTGCCTGCTTCTCTGAAAGAATCCCTGATCCTTATCCTGTAGTTAGGTTGTGATGGCCCTCCATGTTGGGATGAACCTGTCTCAGCTTCTGGGGATGAGACCAAAACTGAGCAGGACGATTTCAATAAAAACAAAAGGAGAGAGAAGAGCCGAGGAAGACTGGGACAGGGGAAGGCCGCCCGCAGTTCCAGGGAGTAGGCCGCCATGATTCTGAGCACGACACAGAATGACAGAAGGGGATCTCTGTGAGTTTAGAAAGCTGCCTCGAGGCCGGGCGCGGTGGCTCACGCCTACAATCCCAACACTTTGGGAGGCTGAGGCAGGTGGATCACAAGGTCAAGAGATCGAGACCATCCTGGTCAACAAGGTGAAACCCCGTCTCTACTAAAAATACAAAAATTAGCTGGGCATGGCGATGTGCGCCTGTAGTCCCAGCTACTTGGGAGGCTGAGGCAGGAAAATTGCTTGAACCCAGGATACAGTGAGCAGAGATCAGGCCATTGCACTCCAGCCTGGGTAACAAGAGCGAAACTCCATCTCAAAAAAAAAAAGAAAAAAAAAAAATCCAACAATTCAGGAAAGCTAATTTCACATTAGCAGGAAGCTCGGCAGTCCATCGAGGGAGAGCAAGACACAAGCTGTGGTTTCTCCACGCGTTGGAATATTATTCAGCCTTAAAAGGGGAGGAAACCCTGACACAGGCTGCAACATGCAGCTTGAAGGCCCGATGCTAAGTGAAATAAGCCAGTCACAAAAAGATGAATCCTGCACGATTCCACTTCCTAAGGTCCCTGGAGTGGTCCAATTCATAGAGACAGGAAGTAGGAGGGTGGTTTCCAGGGGCCGGGAGAGGGGGTTAGTATTTAATGAAGACGGAGTTTCAGTTCCGTATGAGGAAAAGCCTCCCGGAGATGAAGGGTAGCCACGTCTACACAGCGCAGGGGACGCTGAACACCACTGAGCCTGAATACTTAAAATGGCTACAATGGTAAATTTTACGTTACGTGTTTTTAACAATAATTTAAAATATTTCTTTAAAAAATGAGACATGAGAAATTCTCACTAAAAGCATTTATAAGAAGATGGATAATACGGCACAGAGCACTGTCTAAATGGACAATATGCACGGCAGAGATGCAGCCTCAGACGACGGGCAGAAACAGCTTCACACTGTTTTCTAACGAGACTTACGGATTCTATAAAATATGCAATTAAAAAAATTGTCATTTAAAAGAATTCAGAAATAAGATGATAAAACAGGAAGAATCAAAAATGTTAAAAATCACCTCAAAAATGAAAACTGAGTTGTAAGAGACGTGGATGGAGTAAATGCAGGAGACAAACCCTTCAGGAAAACAGAAGGTGACAAAGACAGGCTCTTTAAACTAAAAAAGGAAGAAAGTAAGAAAGAAGGGGGCTCAAGGAATGAAAAAGGACGAATATGAAAGGCAGGCACAGAAGGCGGCCCGTACGAATGGACCCTGCAGGGGAAAATCAAAGGAGGGGAAAAGTCAGTATAAAACTGTCTTTCACAGCGACTTTCCTTACTTTCAGAGAGACTTAAAACTGCCGTATTGAAAGCAAATACCACATCCTGAGAATATAGATCCAGAATAACCAACACCAAGATTTCCACTATTAAAATACTAAACTTTCACAGAAAAAGAAAAAAGCATTTTTGGCATCTAGGTTAAAAAGCAAGATATTGTAAGGAATACAATAGAGTATCATCTTGCTTTTACAGCAAAGCTTTATGCCCCCAAAAACTAAAATCTCATATTTATTATGTTTTATTAAGGAAAAAATGTGAACCAAGTGTCTTATACCCAGCAAAACTTATTTTCACTTATCAAGGACAGGAAGTGCTATCGGCATTCAAGAATTCAGAAATATTGTTCCCATGTGCCTATCCTGAGAAAGAGCTCATCCTAGAGAATGAACTTCAACCAAAAATGGCAACGAAGATTTTAACTAAAGACTAGTGATAAGCATTTACATAGTTGCCAGCAGAACTACAAAAATGAGGGCTAAAAGGGAGAAAAGATTGTATATGAATTGACCATGTAGACACTATACTTCTATTTTAAAATGGAAGTGGAAACAGGAAACACACATAGAAAAATATTAATTATTTTTAGCCATTATATCAGTGGCGATAATGTTATTACTGGTATAAAATATACACACACACATATAACATTGTATTCTGAAAGAGTTGTGTGTATAATGTTCAATAAAAGAAAGGAGCAGCTCTGTGAGATATCCTGATTCTACCATCCTTGAGTGCTGTTGAAGAAAGGAGGCACAGATGTTAACTAAGAAGAGTTTAAATCGAAACCTTTCATCCTGGATTCGAATTGGAGGAAATGGCACGAACTCCCAAGGCCTTTCCCAGCCCTGCCCAGCTGCAGTGAGCTCTCACAGTGCTCCTGGGACAGCCAGGAAACACCTCTCCCGTGGGAGGAGTGCGGCTTCTTGCTCGCAGGCACCGGGACGTGGAATTCGATCTGCCCTGGGCAGCACAGAGGGCAGAGAGGCTGAAGAGGCTCCTGTTAGGGGAGATGGGACCATCTGAGTTTCAGGAGGGATATTAATTTCAACTGATTGAAACTTATTAAATAAGTCTAATCCACAAATTAATAAGAAAATTCAGAGAATATTATATTGAGGGAACGACAGTGTCCCAGTTCATTATCTTGAAAACAGATGAAGAGAATCAAGCATTTTCCTCATTCCCTTGTGAGTCATACCTCGGGGGAAGCAAGTCACAGATAAGTGGAGGCATGTCTCTGTCTCAGCATGACTGCTTGAGAACAGACACCACAGTGCCATGAGGTTAACCATTGCGTAACCCATGACGGATTCGTGGCTCCAGCAGCAAACACAGCGGCCGGCATCACAGAGAGAAAACATCAAGTGCTCTATGCCTCCCAGTAAAGAAACAAAACTCTGACTGCAATCTTAACAAAGGGCCCATAGGATCGGGCTCTGGAGGCAGGCACGTGTGCACAGCTTCAGCACACAGAAGACCACCTCGTATCGCCCCGTAACTACGCCCTCGGCGAGAGCCGGACGGGGACATCCGATGGCGAAAGCCCTGAATTCCACAACAGGTAAGTTGTATGGGAAAGAAAAGGGTGGAAGGAGAAGGTGTAGAATGAAAGGCATTTAAAGACCTCAGATTAAAAACAAAATGGGCAAGACGGAACTCTGGATTCTAGGCATGCCCATGACTGACGGACAAGACGGTGAATTCAGGGTGATGGTGAGTGCAGGCAGGGCTGGGGAGACTGACGGGATGAGGAACACGCAGTGGTTTCTGAGAGGCTGCCAAGGTCCGTTCCTCAACCTGGTGGCAGTTGCAGTGGGGAGGGGTGGGCTGCTTTGTCATCACGCATTTCAGCTGTGTGCGTGTTTTGTGTGGTTTTCCATGCCTGTGTTTTGTTTTACAATGAAAAGCCAGAAAAGAGCGTTGGCAGCCAGACATGAGGTCCCCCTGCTGTGGTGACTTTCATGCAATGCCGGCCCGCCCTCCCCCCGCACCTGGAGGAACCCACAGGTGGCTGTGGGACAGGTGAGCCAGCAGCCGGGAGAGGAGGAGCAGCGGGGTCAGTGACAGCTGCAGGCCAGCAGAGCGGCCAACAGCGAGGCTTGGAACCGGAGTGGAGCTCAGTGACAAGGAGCAGCGTTTCTGGGATTCTAGCCTGAAGTTCAGAGCAGCAGACAGGAGGGGCAGCCGGAGACCCACATATGAACAAGTGCCCGCCCACTCCTGGGGAAGAGCTCTGCACACATGCAGGTGCAAAACCACAGGCAGAGCTCATTCGCGAGGCAGCCCAGGTAACCCGGAGAACAGAGAACCAGACCCGGGAGCAGGTGGGCAGATCTCACGCGTGGAAGGAGCCCACTTCCAGACACGCTGACGCAGGTGCGAGCAGCATAGCTTACAACGAGGAAGGCTGGCAAGTGTCCTGTTTTCATCCGACAGACACAGCCTTCCCCTGGACGAAAGGGGATCTGTTTGCAGGCGGCTCAAATTCCCGAGGTACTGCGGGTGTAAGCAGCACCCCGAGTGTGCATCCGGATGGGAGGACAAGCGTCTGGGCCTGAAGCCATGGCTGGCACGTTTCTACCACACTCCTGGCAGATCTGGACATGCCCAGGAGCTGCACTGGTGCCTGACGTCACACACTTCCCACAACAGAAACCCGGAATGGAGGCTTCCACTGCAAACCATCAATGCATGCAGAAGAGGCGCCAGCAAGTGTGGAATAATAGACGTTGCCTGTAATAAATGGTCCTGCATGCAATCAGGGTCTAATACGGTTAATCTACCGGTGCTTGTAATTACCTTTTTTTGTAGAGAAGAAAGTGATTTGTATTTACCCTCAAATGATACCAAAGACGCCTTTTGTCTTCCTTCAGCCCTGGTTCCATCCGACCTTCAGAAGGCAGTCTCAAATAAAAGGAAATTGCATTTCCATGATGAGGATCTTGGCTGAATTTCCTTGTAGTGAGAGCACATCTAATCAGGTGTCTGAGAAGGGATTTTTCAACATTATTAGAGACGGCAAATGCTGTTATTGTGGGACCCAGAATGAAATCGCCACCGTAAACCTTCACTCATGTTTAGAAAAGTGAATTATTCATCATTGAGACTGTAATAGCAGAAATGAATAATAAACCCATATCCCAAGACCAACAAAATGAGTATTTGTATTATTTTTTAAGAACAGTTACCAAAAAACAGTTTTAATTTTATGAAATGGAGACAAAAAGTCGAATGAAAATATCAGTCCTCAGGCTGTTGGGGACAACGGGGGTTTTTGAGATTTGGCATCCACTTCACAGGTGCCAGGTCAGCAGCTCATAAAGGTCATAAACGACCCCTCGGGTGGAGGAGGGGCAGCAAAGATTTAAATGCGATGTTAATGGTATGAGCTGTGAAGAAAACATGTGAGGTTTTACTGCCAAACATTCTGAGCTTTTCCAAGACAGTGGTGCCTGGTACAGAGGGAGCAACGAGGCATCCTGCAGCCCATGAGGCTGAGTCCAGAGGCTGGGGACCCCCATGAGGCTGCGTCCCGGAGGCCAGGGACCCCCGTGAGGCTGAATCCTGGGAACTGGGGACCCCTGTGAGGCTGAATCCTGGAGGCTGGAGACCCCCATGAGGCTGAATCCCAGAGGCTGGGGACCCCCATGAGGCTGAAACCCCATGAATGGGGATTCCTATGAGACTAAATCCTGGAGGCTGGGGACCCCCATGAGACTGAGTCCTGGAGGCTGGGGACCCCCATGAGAGTAAATCCTCGGGACTGGGGACCTCCATGAGGCTGAATCCCGGGGGCTGGGGAAGGCCTCCTCCAGGATGCAGCTGCCTTTTCGCATCCTTTCAGAACCAGCATGCACTCTTAGGAGCTCTGGGAGAATAACACATCCCCCCGGCTGAGGGGTGGTGGAGAAAGGGACAAGGCGGAATTCTGGGGTCTCTGAGGGGCTGCAGTGCTGGATGTCTGGGCAGGAGAGGGGGGTTTGTGATGAGACCAAAACTGTCTGAAAAGGAACTGAGAGGAACCCACTACACCACCCTTCCTGGGGAGAACCCCGTGTGGCCATGGGACTTTGTAATTTAAAGCCCACTCTCTGCTCTGTTCAGCCTGACTTAACTCAAGGATGCATGGGGCGATGGAGAAGCCTTTACCAGGTCCAAGATGTCCCCAGTCCCTCCCCCGAGGCCTAGGGGTAACCCCCGAGATAAAACCAGTGTTCTGAGCCTACTTGCCATCACCACCCCAGACATGGACAGCCTGGGCTGCTTTCAGCGGGGTCTCTCCTAAAACAGGAAAACATTCAGTAGTTCTAAACCTCAGGCCTCTGAGCTGTGCCCGTGTTAAACAGCTGTAAACAAAAGCGTGAGAGGAATTTCTCGATTCTGACTTTTACAAAGCTCTGTCATCAAACGGAACAAGGCCCTGCCCTCTGGCCTCCCGGAGCCGCCAAGCGGCCTCCTCTGGGAACCGCGGGCACGGTCCAGCGACATCTAAACGGCCCTGACGTCAAAAATGCCTGCAAGCTGTCTGGAAGCCTTTCCCATAAATGACTGTGACATACATATTTACTTAGACAGGGTCATGAAGTTCTCTTAATTCTGAATTCAGATTGCTTTAAATATTAGCTAAAACCTAAGAACCAAAAGATTGCATTATGCGGAGAGCCAAGGGACTCTGAGATATTGGGACAGGCATGGGGAGAACTCCAGAGCGGGTCACAGGGGGCTGAGCTGCTCCCTTCGAAGGAAACTGGAGCAGCCGAGGCCATGGAGAGGGGCACTGGCCCCGGGTCTGAGCACCAGGAAGTCAGTGCCCGGCGAAGGAAAGGGAGGAAAAGACAGGAGCTTGGGCGTGGCTTGGGCTGGAAGCAGCTCCGGTTTCTGCAGCCGCTTCGTGCTGGGGATCCCCTTCCTCAGCTCCAGAGATGAGAGGAGGAGAAGCATGGGGGACCCGGCCCAGGGCCTGACTCCAGGGGGGTGCTTGAATCCCACCTCTGCCACACTCTGCCCGGGCCCTGCCCACCTCTGCTTCCTCATCCACGCCAGGTGAAGGACCTTCGGCACACCACCGCCAAAGGTGGTCACTGCTTCCTGGGAGGGCAGGGTCCCTTGCCAGCATCTCTGCTGTCCCAGCCTGGGCACTCACTGGAAGGCCCTGTGTGACCCTGAGAGGGCAGAGGGGGGCAAGGAGAAGAGTGGGGGAGGGGAACGGATGGGGCAGAGATGGGTCAACACTAGACCAGGAAAGACCTGACTCGGCGGAGATTTGCGGGAAGTCCAACTTAGGCAGACGTTCATTTGCTCTCATGCACGCAGTCCCCAGGCCAGCGAATGTGGCAGGCACAGCACACTGTTCCCAGGGCTCAGCCGCCACTGTTTCCAGCCTGGCGCCCAGGAGGGTGGGGTCGAGGAGCATGTGTGTCCCTCAGTGACCCTTCCCAGACCCATGGACACCATGTACACCTGCAGGCCCACCTGAGGCCCCGCCCACACCCAGACACAGGCGGCTGCCGAATTCTTCTGTCCAGGTTGGCCACACCGGAAGCTAGTCTTCATCTGTCCGGCTCATGTCCGGCCCCAGCCAGGCTCTTCACCCACTAAGACCGCCTCTGCCACATTCTGGGTCATGCTTTGAATCCGTGCCTACGTGGGTCTGGCATGCACGTTCTTCCCATTTGGGTAATTACCATATTTAGCCCACATAGAAGCTAAAGGTTGAACGTTTAGTGCTCAATAAAGAACTATCAACTTCCACCTTCGCTGTGAAAAATTCACAGTATAGAAATAATTCATGAGCCAGTCAAACTGACCTACATGAGCATCTCCAGGGTCCAGCTGGGCAGCTCTCTACAGAAGGGCAGTGTAACTGGATGAATTATCAAATACTTGGTCTCTTCCGCCTGAGTTCCAGGCCATGGACCTGAGGTTGTGAAGCCTGAACATTTGTGTTCTGCAGAGGTGCACAGCGGGAGCGTCCCACGATGCGAACACACTCTGCCCTCAGAGGCAAACCTCACAGCGGCCGGGGATGTCTGTGCCGTGCGTGCTCCTGCAGTCCCTCTGAGATGACCATCACTGCGTTCCTGGAAAGCAAGCACTCTTTTTGAGAGATAGGCAGATGGGGAGAGAGAAAAATCAGAAAGAAAAGGAAGAAAAAACAGGAAGTGCCCACGAAGGCAGCGCACAGGGAGACTGGATTCAAATTCTGGCATTTTGAGATAAAAAGGCATCGGAGGTTAAGACGAAGTCAAGCTAATGTATTTTTTGTCTGTTTGTGTGTTTTCATTGCAGTCTGAGATTAGAGTCACGTCTCCTGAGGGATGCAGCTGCCACAATGAGGAGGCTGGGGGCATCCTGGGTGGGCTGTACTCCAGCTCATGTGGCCCGGGAGGCTCAGACCCTTCACCTCTGTGCTTGGGAGAAGGCTGCCTCTCACACGAAGATCCCCTGAATGAGGTGGGACCAGGGGCACCAAGACAGGACAATCCCAAACCTCCCGTGGCACAGGAACAGCCACATCGATGCCAAATCTTCATGATTTCATCGAATCCTTCCGAAGGGTGGGTGGGCTTCGCAGACAAGAACGGCCTCTAAGCCAGCCCAGGGGCAGCCAACGGAGCCAAGAGGCTGGATCGACTTCAGCCTTTTTATTTCTGCTGGAGAAGAGCCCCACCAGCTCCCGGGAGCCTGGAATTCAAGGACTGTGCAGGAGGATGTACTTTTTCTTCTAGGACAAGATTGAAATACCGTGTTATGTCTGCCTTTCAATAAGCTACTAATGCCCACATTTAAGTATCTCCATTTCAATGAAACAATAACACTGTATCAGCAAACGATTTGCGAATCTAGATTTTAACAACTTGATCTACAAGTTTAATGGGTAAACATGTGTAGGGAAATCCTGGTTGCTAAAGCTGCTTTAGCCAGCTGGCTCTGGCGTTTAAAGTCTTTGCGACGTTGTAAGCACCAGGTTGCTGTGACCTTCTCTGTCTCCATTTTTTTTAACCAAAACTGGAAAATTATCTTTACACTCCTTTTATCAGGATTACCAGAAAGCTGATGTTCTTTCTCAAATTAATCTTTCTTTTCCTCTTGTTTCATTTATATTTATTTATTTATTTGAGACTGAGTCTTCCTCTGCCGCCCAGGCTGGAGTGCAGTGGTGTGATCTTGGCTCACTGAAACCACCACCTCCCAGGTTCAAGCGGTTCTCCTGCCTCAGCCTCCCAAGTAGCTGGGACTACAGGAGTGCCACCAAGCTCAGCTAATTTTGTGTGTGTGTGTGTATTTTTGGTAAATATGGGGTTTCACCATGTTAGCCAAGATGGTCTCGATCTCCTGACCTCATGATCCACCTTCCTCTGCTTCCCAAAGTGCTAGGATTACAGGGGTGAGCCACCGCGCCCGGCCTTCCTCTTGTTTTTAAGTGGCAGCTCAATAGCAGTTTGTGTCTAAAGTTGAAGAAGTCTTGAGGGTCCAGAGTCCACGGCAGCGTGGGAGGCCTTGTGTCCTTGTCACACCCTGTCTTTAAGCTGTTGCTGGTCAGCCAGTAAGAGGTGCACGGGCAAACAGGCAGGAGAGGGGAGGGAGAGACTCCAGCGCCATCCTCCAAGTGGACCCAGAGGAGGCGAGGTCTGCCTGGATCACAGCTCCCCAGGGCAGAAATAATGAAAATAATGAGGAAAGCAAGTGCGCCCACACACAACCCCCCGGGAAGCAATTTCTGTGCTCGCATTGGACACCTTTGAGGAAGGAAGAAAAAGGTAGTCGTGCCATCTCTATTTCTGATTTAACCAGTGAAGAACCTTCCCATCCACTTTTATGAATTCCTTTCCCTTTCTCCAGGATCCAGTGCAAATAAGAATGGCAGGAACATGCGTCCCCACCTGCCCTCACCAATGGAAGGAGCTGGCTCGTTGGTGAATGAGAAACCTCACTGGGCCGGCAGCATTCACACCCTGCCCACACCTGGCCCTACCCTTGGATGCCTTGGCAGAGCCTCCAAGGAGCAGCTGCTGATGCCCAGCTCCAGGAGCCGTGGCCCGGGCCGCTCAGTAGTGGGGACCCCAAAATCAAAAAGGAGGATTTGACAATGAATGGAAAGGAACATGGACACCCTGAGAAGGGCCTGGAGGATGTGTTTGCTGTTCTGTGACTATTTTACTCTAACCCATTGACCCACTCAAATATATATAATGTATACATATAGCCAAAACTGGGAGAAGTCACTGCCAAAAACTGGAACTAAAGCCACTCTGCTGGATACTTAGGGAAGGTAGGGATTCCTCTCAGTGTTTCCCCAGATTTGTCCCCAGGACTCTCAGGAGGGACGACCTGCCTGTGCACCCCCAGACTGGGCCAACTCTGCCGCCTCTCTGTGTGTCCATCCTCACCTTTCCAGGCTGGGGTCAAGGGGTGCTGGGATGGGGGGAACCAGTCAGAGGTCCTGGCTCAGAGCCCTGTGACCCCCTGAGGTGTCTCAACCTCTGTTAGTCTCTGCTTCCTAAAATAAAAAGTGAAGCTGTAGCCCTGCCTTGCTGGGACATTGGGAAGAGTGAACAAGACCTGCGTGTGTTGAGGGCTCACTCCAGAACTCATCAGTCCCCAGATGGGACAGACGGCCACACAGGTCCACACGGAAAGGGTGTCAGACCGTAAGTCATGGTTTTCAGAAGATAATAGAGTGGTAGCCTCCTGGAAACTCCATCTAGAAAGCTGTCCACGTCTGTGCCGGCCTCTGGCAGGAAGATGTTTCTAGCATAAAGACAAATGTTTAAAGGTGATAGATACTCCAATTACCCTGGTCTGATCTTTCCACGTTACATGAATGTATAAAATTATCACATGTACTCCAAAATGTGTACATTGATTATGTGTTCACAATAAATAAGTCTTACTTGACAGACTGCAAGCCAGGGGCCAGAGACACCAATGGCTACAACTGAGTGTACACACAGCTTGTGTGAAGTGTCTCAGGGCACTGAGGATGGAGCAGCCACCCCTGCCCAGAGGCAGAGGGTGCAGATCTGGGCAAGCTCCAGAGGGTGCACCTGCTGGGTCTTGGGAGGAGCAAGGAGGGGCAGCCGCAGCAGGACAGGAGGAGGCTGCACCAGGAGGGCACAGTAGCCAGCAGTGAGCGCTGAGCAGTCCTCGGGCCACTGTGCTGGCAGTTTCCAAATACGGCCTGACCTCCCTCCCAGACTTCTGGAGGGGACAGGGCTGCTCCACATCCCACGCAGGGAGCTCTGGAGCCAACGCCATGACTCATGACCCGTGTCATTTCCCGAGCTGCTCTGCTGAGTCAAGGTCTGGAAACTCATCCTCCGATCACACAGGTTCAGTGTGCTGGGACACCCCACTCCTCATAGGCCTGCCAGCATCTGAGGTGCCCACAGCCGGCACCCTGCTGTCTTGAAGCCACTCCGCAATCCGGCAGGACATCCATGTGCACAGCCAGAGGACAAACGCCCACAGCCTGAGCCCCTCATGGCACCCGAAGCCACTCTCCAGGACAGCAGCTAGCCAGGAGAGGAAAGTCCACGCTGGAAGACCCGCAGCTGCATCTGAATGGGGCCGCCCAATGGCAGAGCCTGGCCCCTGAGCAGCCGGGAGCACAGCGGGAGAGGCTGAGGGAGAAAGCCAGCAGGGGGGTTGCAGAGGCCACCTGCACAGCCCGCACTGCAGGAGCAGAAGGGAAGAGTAGGCTGTCAAGCAGCAGGAGTGTCTCGGGGAAGTCCTCAGCCCAGCGCTGAATGGAATAGAAAGACCCCATATAGGTCCTGAGAGCAGCATTTTAGAGACCGACCCCCCAGCAAGTGGGTCCCCCAGTCTGCTGGGCCAGTGCTGAGACATGCACCACAACCCCAAGATAGATGGGATGAAGAAAACTCGGTGCATATGCACCATGAAATAGCACTCAGCTCTGCAAAGGATGGGATTGGGCACGGGCAACACGGCTGGACCTGGAGGTCATCTTGCTAAGTGAAATCAGCCAGCGCAGAAAGACAGGCGTCACGGGTCCTCACTCCTCTGTGGGAGCTCCTGAGGATAGTGAGTGGCCGTCACCAGAGGCTGGGAAAGGAGCGAGGGCGGGGAGTGAAGAGAGGCTGGTTCATGGGCACAGGTGTCCGGATGGAAGAAACCAGACCTGGCGTTTGGTAGATCAGTAGGGCAACCATCGTTTACAATAAGCTATTGTATATTTGAAAATAGCTAGAGAGGAATAACTCAGTCGTTTCCAGCATAAAGACAAAATTTAAGGTGATAGATACACCAATTACCCTGGTTTGATCTTCCCACATTATTTGAATGTATAAAATTATCACATGTACCCCAAAATATGTACATTGATTATGTATTCATTTAAAATAACAATTTTTTAAAAACCCAGGAGGATTGGGTGCCGGATGGTGCTGAGGGCTGTGGGCTGACCCTTCACCCAGCGGGGCAGGAGGGAAAGGCCGGCTCTGATTGGCAGGTCCCTGGAGAAAGCAGCTCCAGGGGAGAGTGTCATCACGGAGCAGTGCCAGATTGGAATCCTCTTGGATTTGCAAGATTGAGAGATTTCTGGCTACAGCAAAACACCAGTCGAAGTTTTGCACAAAGAAAATAAAGGTTTTCTTTTCCTGAACCTCAGTTCTTATTTGGAGTCCTAAAGGAAAGAATTCACACCAACAGAAAAAGGTATTTCTCGGTCAGGAAGTTCAAGCTTGTTTCCTCAGGAGCCTGGTCATTTATAAAAATAACGGTGATGAGGTTTTCTGAGACAGGGTTTCACCCGTTACCTGATATTTAGGACCCAAAAGCAGAGAGAGAGAAGCTGCAGGCTACTGAGGAGCTAAGCCTCAGCTGGATAATTTACCTAGAATCAGGACCGTCAAGGCATGCGTGTTTTCAGGGCAGGCACTTGTGACCCATGGGCTGTGCAGCTGATGAAGGAGGAAGAAGGTGGGGTTGGGGGTGTAGTGGTTCCCGTCCACCCATCTTCCAGATTTTCTGAGCTGGGGGCTCAACCTGCCTGCCTTGCCTGCCTGCCCCGGAACCAAGGGGCAGGGAGGAGATTAGACACAGAAATCCCCATTTCTGAAAAAGACCAACCACGTGAATCAGGGCCTGCTAACAAGCAGGTGTGACTCTGGCCCAGGAGATAGAAGCTTTTCAGGCAGCACCTTTGTCCTCATGGAGCTCAGAGCCCAGCTGGAGAGACACAACAAACACAGAAATCAAGGCCTGGGGTGTCCATCCCCACGGTGGTGGCACAGTGCCCCTGGGGTGGGGCTGGGGGCTCTTCGCCCGCAGTGGCTGGAGGGTGCCTGGCCAGCGGGGACAGCCACACATGGAAGGGAGGAGCCAGTGACCCTCCAAAGGCGCCTGGTCCAGGTGCCCATCCCTCAAGACCCCCAGGCCCCGCACTGAGTGGTGAATCCACGCACAGGCCACGCATGCCTCCGAGGTGTGCACGGCATGGTAGGGAAGGAAGACCGGGGGAGGGTAACCTCAGAGGGAGGCTTTGGTTTTGGGGTTTTAAGGGACCCTGGGAGAGGCTGGGCCCCAGAGAGCCTCACCGCTGTCCCCAAGTCACCAGGCTCATCGCGTGATCAGAGGAAGACACCAGAAAAACTCTATTGAGTTTCTAGTCACTGTAACTCATTCATGAAGACATTGGGAGATGCCTCTGCCAACTGTGTTGGCTGCATCTCAAGGGTGGGACAACGCGCCTCGGAGGGACAGCGTGGAAACAAGGAGCACAGAACAGCCGACCACAGGATGTCTCAGACCCGGGGGGTCCGCGCAGCCAGCCAGCCTCAGGAAGAGATGAGGACAGTGGGGTTGGGGATCACGGGTGGATCGCTGAAGAATTCTTGTCAGACCTACACTGCCATTTCTTCCCTCTCCAGCAACTTCAAAGAGTAAAAAGTTGCTCCCTCTTCAATATTCAACTGGAGTATTCTAGGAGGTACTTTATGTATCACCTTTCCCTAAAAGAGTTACATTCCCTAAAATATAATAGTACTTGCATTTTCTACAGAGGGATTTGGTATAATTGGAATATTATTTGTTTACTTTAGAAAACATGAAGTAATTAAGATAAGCAAGAAACCTGGATAATATACAGCAGAAAACACTTTCAAGTAAAAAAGTAAACAGAAATTTCTCTTAGAAAACTAATGATACTAAATGGATTTATGATTCTCTAATTTAGCTTTTATGTAATACTAAATGAGTCCTATATCTTATCTACTTTAAAAAACATTTTCTAATTATAAAAATATGCCACATCACCAATAGCTAGAGATTTTTATAAATAATTTTATTTACAGAAAATTCACAGAGGATTAATAAAATGTCATGAATACAATTTTGTTGGTAATAGCAGAATCAGAGTTGACTAACATTAAGGTCACATGGTATATTAGTAATACAA
>NW_016107422.1:1270704-1273874 GCF_001604975.1 Cebus imitator | reverse complement strand
AAAAAAAAAAAAAAAATCTGCAAATTAAATGACCTTCCCATTATAATTTCTAAATATAAAGAAGCACCAATTGGAACTTAAAATGCATAAAAGGTATTATTATACTTCTTAAGAAAATATTGGCAATATTATAAATTAACAAATAATTTTCTAAAGAATATTGCATAAGGTATATTAAATGTTTTATGTCTAGAACAATATCTACCTGCATTCTTATCCATATAATTTAAAACGCCAAAGCACTGACTGAATAAGAAAGGACAATGTAAAAGTGAATAACAGATGGCAGCGTATGTCACTTAACAATAAAAGGAAGATGGACTATGTGAATTAATTTGCAAATAATGTTTTTTATCCAAATAGTCCTGTGGTTCCAATATACTTGAATGTTAAGATTTTTTACTGTGTGAAAAAAGAAAACATCCCTTTACTGATGGAAAGCTTCTAATCTTATTCGGGTTGGATCTTCTGGATGTCTCAAGGCAATTCCATTACGCAGAATCAGCTCAACATAAGGCGGCCAAAAGGAATCAGTAATTTTGACATACGGATCATGTGGAACATCAAATAATCTATTTATAAGAATCTAGGAGAAAATATCATTCAAAGTTTACTTTACTTGGGAAAAAGTCAATTTAGCTGTAATAAGTTTTTTGTCAAAGAATACTGACCTCTTTTCTCTTTCAACAACAGTTTATATAATACTTTTAATCTACAAATTTGAATTTCCTTTTTTTAAAGAACTTTGGATATTAGAGAATGAAAAAAGCTTGAATATGAATTTTTGCATCTTAAAATTTGAAAACATTTCCTAAAAATTGGTTAGAAAGAATTTACAATTCTCCCACTTCTCTTGGGATTAGTATCTTCTTTAGGATAAAGACAAAAAATCTTTAAAAATTAATATTTAACAAAATACACAAAAAGTTAAAAAGAAAGGGAGCAAATGTGTCTTTTTACTTGAAGGAAAAATCACTAGTCCTAGCCCCCACAAAACATCTATTCTTCTCACAAATCTTCAAAAGAGTCAATTTTATCATCACTTCCTTCAACTTCATCCTGAGAATCCCTGATTTCTTCATTAAGGATACAGTGGAATTACAATCACAAATTGAGAAATTTTTGAGTATTTGCATTAAATTCTATAGGCTAGCATTTTCCAAACTGCATTCCATGGAATTAGGCTCCCTAAAGATGTTCTTACTTCCTGAAAAACAGGATTCTGTGATCCAACAAGCCTGGGAAGGCTTGCTAATGTGAATCGAGAATCAGCTGTCTTTCCCAAATACAATGCCATTATAAAAATTTTTTCAAGAAACAAATATTTACAATTGTTTGAATACAATGTTATGAAAGTGAAAAATGGTAAATGTAGATCACTTATTATTTTGCCTTCTTTGTTATTTTATAGTGTCTTCACAAATTACAAAACTAGGACTCAGAAGAGTTAAGAGATTCCTCAGGGGCCCATAAGCAGTGGTGGATATTGGATTAGGCTCTGTATCTCTGAATTGTCAGGCCAAATTTTTAACTGAAAGATGCTATTATTTTAAGGAACATGGAAAAGAATATGCATAATTTATACAATTACAAAGTGCCATAGAGATAAAATTAATCCATCAAGCTCTAATCTTGATTATATTTAGTATCAATATCTCATTTCTTGAAATAAAATTTTCAACTATCATTAATTATTTCAAGTCCCACATCCTGTGGGAAAAACAGCTTTGGCCTCATTTGAGTATCATGATAAATAATTAAATATTATTTGTATTTTAAAACAATGGATTATTTTCATACTCATTTTAGTACAAATCTTTCCTATTTTGCATTTCTAATTATATTGTTTTATTTTTAACCTAACTGCAGTTTTAATATTAGTTCCTTTATTGCTGACAATATGTGCCTTTAAGAAAAACTTAGGATTCTAATGCCAAGTTTTATATGCTGATATAGTTTAGGTGTGTCCCCTGCCAAATCTCATATTGAAATGTAATCCCCAATGTTGGAGGTGGGGCCTGGTGGGAGGTAACTGGATCATAAGGATGAATTTCTCATGAATGCTTTGGCATATGTCCTTGGTACTGTTCTCATGATAATGAGTTCTCACAAGATCTGGTTGTTTAAGAGTGTGTGGTACCTTTCCACCTCCCTCTTGCTCCCACTCTGGCCATGTAAACTGGCTGCTCCTGCTTCACCTTCTGCCATGAGTAAAAGCTCCCTTAGACCTCCCTAGAAGCTAAGCAGATCCAGTGTCATGTTTGTACAGCCTGCAAACCATGAGCCAATTAAGGTTCTTTTCTTTACAAATTATACAGTCTCAGGTATTTCTTTACGGCAACATGAGAATGGCCTAACACATGTGGTACATACTAGGTACCCTACTCAAAAATTACACATGTAATAACCTTTCAGTATTTCCATGACTGACAATTTTTACTAAAAAATAAAAAAAGGTTAAGCAATCCATGAGAAACAATAGTCATCTTAGCTTCAGTATAAACTAGACTAGCTAGAAATACGTTAAAAGATTCTAATTATGAATCTAATAAATATTTGTATTTTCTTTTCAAAGCAATAATATTCTGTATTAAATCCTGAGGAACCAAAACTAGTCAGCTGGCCAAAAAGAGATTTTAACACCTAGTTCCTTAAGTTAAATGAAACACGTTTTCTGAAATCGCTCTTTCTTCAAAATTTACCAATGACCTTAAAAAGGGGTACACTAATTGGTAAATATCCTGTTCTTCATACACCATTTTCCTCTCTGCCCAATTTGTCATGAATTGTCATATCAAGATCTTCCAAAGTATTTAATATAATTGATAATATATGGTTGAGGTTCAAAAACATTTTTGAAAAGGTCAAAGATATTTATAAAACAAGGTACGTGTCAAATCAGAGAAAGTTGGAAAACTCAGTATTTGCATTATGAGAAAAGAGACTGATGTTATTTAAGAAAAACTGTAAAATTTCTGCAATTTTGTGGATGGAATCTTTACGTTTATTACGTATTTTATATAGAGCACAGAGCTACCAATTGAAGAGTCGATGTAACAGTATAGGATTTCACTATGTAAATATTAGATAACATCATTAAAAAAGCTTTCTTCACCCTGTCAGCTCATACCTAGACAAACATTTTACCTGTAATAAACCCTGGGAATATG
>NW_016107422.1:1265864-1270162 GCF_001604975.1 Cebus imitator | reverse complement strand
CACCGCACCCGGCCAAGACTTTAAAAATTAGTATTTCTTAGTCGTAATGGTACAAAGTAACTAAAATCAGATATTCATAATTAAGTGACAAAAAAATTCTGAAAGTAAGTAACATTGTATTCAGGTCAGATTCATAAAAATGCAGTTGAACTATCTTCTAAGACAGTGAAAACTTTTCTAGTTACTGGAAGAGACAAAACTATCCATAAACATATAATAGATATACACATTATATATATTCATATAAAAGAAAGTTTAATATTTATATCCCTCAACAAAAATTCCCCAAATGACATTGTGAGACTTAATGATCTTTCTATATAGCTCTTGACAGTTTGTCATGTTAACTCATTAGTTGTTTCTTCCTTGGAATGACAGAGGATAAATCTCATTCCAGTTCCACCCAAGAGTTCCTCAAATATTTAAAGACCACTATTATAAGGCCCAAGTCTTCTCTTCTTCATATTAATAACCATTTGTTTCTTCAATTATTTTTCTTTTTCTTTTTTTTAGAGACAGGGTCTCACTGTGTCACCCAGGCTGGAGTGCAGTGGTGCCATCATAACTCATTGCAGCCTTCAGTTTCTGGGCTCAAGCTATCTTCCCATCTCAGGCTCCTGAGTAACTGGGACTACTATGTTGTCCAAGCTGGTCTCAAATTTTTGGCTTCAAGTGATCCTCCCACCTCAGTTTCCTAAAGTGTTGGGATTACAGGTGTGAGCCACCATGCCCTACCTCAATTATTATTCATATGGCATAAATTTGAGGCTTATAAATACCATGTTTATTCTCTGAATGTGCTCTAATTTGTCTTTTGTTTTCCTTCAACCTGTCTCCCACAATGACGTAGGCGCGATTTGATTACCAAGAAAAAAAGAACACCCACTTTCATAATTACGGAGACCAGACTTCTATTCATTAAATTTAAGACGGTATTATCTTTCAGACAGCTATTTTAGAAGTGGACTTCTAAGAATACTATCGTCTAAAATACCAAAGTGTTTTTCATATATCTAGCTAAAAATGTCTTTCGTATTGTTATGTTTTAAACATAAATATTCTATGTATTTCTACTTAAAATCATCCTATTTGTCTTAGTTCCTAACTAGCTAAGAAATATAGTCTTTATTCTGTCATCCAACATATTTACTATCTAGCTCTCTTTACTTTCACATCATTTGTAAACTTTGATAGCCACATATTCTACTCTTTACCTAAGTTATTGTTAAAAACGTTTAACAGGACAGACTCTAAAGCAAACTGCTAGAAAGTTCCAAGATAATACTAATCCTAATCAGAAAGTTTTGAATTCAGGCATTCAATTAATTATAAAGTTGTTTACTACAGTGACATCTATTACTTTCCTAATACCAGTCAGAGATTACCATGGAATTCTTATAAAGCCTTGCAGAAATACAAATATATTTAAGGAAATAGTAAAATAACACTAACAAAAATAAATATAATTCCTGAATAAAGACAGCAGAGAGGATCTCAAACTCTCCTAATACTTTAGTAAAGAACAGAGTGGTATAAATGAGCATATGATTAGTGGTGAAGACAGTACAATTACAGAACTGATTAATAAATGAGAAACAAGATGCAGATTAAATCATAAGGACTTGAGACAATCAAAGGAAATGCAGAAAAAACATATAAAAGAAAATTTCTATGAAATGAAATGTGAACTAAATTGCCCAGAAAAAGAACATATCTTTTTCAAAGGAAAACTGATATTGAATAATCCATATTGTTAAGTTATTTAGTTCAAAGCTAAAGAACTCTCCAGATACATGGTCAGAATCAACAAGTCATCTATAGGCTGGCCTAAGATTTCTCTATACCACATTCCATTTTAGAAGACAGGGAGCAATGCCTAAAAAAACCTGAGATTTAAAAAAATATGCTTAAGATATCCTTCTGGTATAAAGACAAAGTATTTACACCATCCAAGAATCCAAAGACTAAAACACCCAAGAATTCTTGAACAAATTACTTGTGAAAGAAATCCATCAAACCAAGTGATGGATTAAACTTAAGAACTAAAAAATGTATGGTAAAAGATAATGAGCATTGACTCTAATACAATGTAGAATGAAGGCTAAATATAAATGGTGTTTTCTGAATAAAATATAAATGCTATAAACCTGCCAAAGTAAAAAGAACATGAAATAGAAATAAAGGTATAGGAAAAACAGCATTAATTTTCTTATCTTACACAGCAGTCAACTAATAACTGCCTAGAATTGAGATATGAAGTTAAACAAACTCTACAATTTTCCATGTTTTTCATGATTTACTTGTTTCCTTTATATTATATTCCTTTCCTTCCTATTTCCTTTATATTGAAAGGATCTGTCCAGAACCAAAATGATGCAAAGAAATATTTATCTGAGTTCAGCTGTTCAACTTCACTCATTCTTTTTATTCTCTCAAATTTAAGTAAAATTAGGCTGGGCACAGTGGCTCAAACTTGTAATCCCAGCACTTTGGGAGGCCAAGGTGGGTGGATCACCTGAGGTCAGGAGATCAAGACCAGCCTGGGCAACATAGTAAAACCCCATCTCTACTAAATAAAAATTAACAAAATACAAAAAGTAGCCAGGCGTGGCAGTGTGCAACTGTAATCCCAAGAGGCTGAGGCAGGATAATCCTTGAACCCAGGAAGTAGAGGTTGCAGTGAATGGAGATCACGGCCACTGTACTCCAGTCTGGGTGACAGAGCAAGACTCCGTCTCAAAAACAACAAAACAAAACAAAACAAAACAAAACATTAAGTAAAATTACATTTACTATTATACACTTACAAAATTACATTGATCTAGGCATCCATCAACCCATCCATTTATGGTTCTATATGTATATGTGCTTAGCAAGATGTCTCAAATGACACTCACCTAATATTAATTGTGAGGTTCACCTAATGGTAATGACCTGATGGAAGGAGTTTTGTCTTTAGCTTTCTTCTTTGCATACATCTGAGTTATAAAGTCCAGTGTTGTGAAGTAAAAGATATCTCCCCAAAATTCATATGCTGAAGCCCTAATGTAGCTATGTTTTTTAAAATAAAGTCTTAAATAAGGTAATTAAGGATAAATGAGGTCATAAGAATGGGGCCCTAATCCAATGTGAATGGTTTCCTCATAAAAAGAGGAAGAGACACTTGAGAATTCTCTCTTTCCTGTGTACACAAAGAGCCCAATGTGTGAACACAATAAGCAAGTGGTCACCTACAAGCCAGGAAGAGAGACCTCACCACAAACCAACCCTGACAGTACCTTCCCTTCGTCTTGGAGTTCTAGCTTCTACATTGTGAAACTTTTGTTTAAGCCACCCAGTCTGTGGTATTTTGTTATGGCAACCCAAGCAGACTAATACATACAGTATTGTTGGGGGGAGAGAGAGAGAAAGAAACACACAGAGAAAAACAGAGAGAGACAAGAATCACTTTGTAACATATATCAATAGTTCTTATACATCATAAAAAGAGAAGTGAAGTTATCAAATCTAACTTTGTGACCCCATAGTGGCTCATGGTAATCAACGCTTCCTTTTCAAGATGCCTCAAACCTCTGGTTCTATTAGTGGGGCTTAATAGGTATATTAAAAAAAAAAAAAAAGTTGAACACAATGAAGGAGACTGGGATCAGAAAATACATCAGTGAGTTGTTGCAAGATTAAGATCATTAAGAGGCAAGGAATCATGACTTTAATGAAATGGTCAATAGAAGGCTGTCATACTTTTGCAAATAAATAAGAGGCAAAAAACAATAATAGAATGGGAGACACACTCCATAACAAATGTAAAGCCTACAGACAATCACAGATAAGAAAGGGAAGAATAAAAAGAACACAGAAAGTAAAAACAAAAACAAGCAGAACTTTTTCTTTTTCCTAGTATATTTATATCCATTCAATAAGTATGAACTGAGAAGGTTCTATATAAAATATATGCAAGATAGAAGAGATAAAAAGAAGAATTAAACACATCGAGTGGCTCACAGGGCACAGACAGATATAAACAACACTAACAAAATCATTTGATAAGTGTTAATAAAAGGACACCTAGAGCCAGGTTCAGGGGCTCACATCTGTAGTCCCAGCTGTGTGGAGGCTGAGGCAGGAGGACAGCTTCAGCCTAGGAGTTCATGTCTAACCTGGGCAACATAGCAAGACCTCGTCTCTAAAACATAAATCAATAGGCGGGATGAGGTGGTTCACACCTGTAATCCCAGCACTTTGGAAGGCTGAGGTGGGCAGATCACCTGAGATACCAGTCTGGCCAACATGGTGAAACC
>NW_016107422.1:1259252-1264104 GCF_001604975.1 Cebus imitator | reverse complement strand
AAAAAAAAAAAAAAAAAAAAAATTAGTAAAAGAACACCTAAATTTCAGAATGTTTCACTCAAAAGATGTTTGAACTATTTTAAGTAGGAATCTGCTATCCTCACCAGATCAGATGGGTTTTCTAGGCAGGAAAAATAGAATGTATAAGGCACAAAAAAGTGAGAGGTTGGAGACAAAGCTGGATGGATTCATGTAAGAGATGGATGAATGCTTGGAGATGAGGATGAAGAGACAGAAGTCTATAGTATAAATCCTAATGAAGAGATTTCTAAGGAGTTTACAGACTCCATTCCCTAGGGAGCCATGAAAGATGTTATACTGAAAATGATTAAACATACTATTATTCAATGATTACTCCAATTTCAAAAGTCTTATTTATTAATATCATATATATTAAAGAATTGTTCACAATCTTGTCACGCAATAAAATATTTGCTTTTTCAGAAAAGGTTTATTTCATTATAGCTAGTATTCAAATAGTAACTGACATCAATCTATTACAAATTTTAAACATCATTCTTTTGATTTAAAAAAGTTGCACATGTTCATCGCAGAAAATTGAAAAAAAACAAAAACAAAACAACACCTACAATCCTAGCTCTGACATAAGCACTGTCAATTTTTTAACATAAATTAGATTCAAACAATTTAATCATCAGTGTTTTATTCATTCAGCAATAAGTTGTATTTCTTTAACTTCTTTGATTACATTGTATTAAAAGTTGACTTAGTCCCAACATATGGTATTTAATATAAAAAATATATACTCTGGCTGCGTGTGGTGGCTCACGCCTATAATCCTAGCACCTAATCATCCCACTTGGGAGGCCGAGGCAGGCAGACTGCCTGAGCTCAGGAGTTCAAGATCAGCCTAGGCAACTTGATGAAATTACTTCTCTACTAAAAATACAAAAAAAATTAGCTGGGTGTGGTGGTGCACACCTGTAGTCCCAGCTACTAGAAAGACTGAGGCATGAGAATCACTTGAACCAAGGAGGCAGAGGTTGCAGTGAGTTGAGATCATGCCATTGAACTCCAGCCTGGGTGACAGAGTGAGACTCTGTCCCCCACCCCACAAAAAATATGCATACACTTAATCCCATTTTATTGAATAATTAGGTTGCTTCTAGTCTTTCAGTAAATATAATGTGATAATGACATATTTCCATACATGTGTATACCTTTAAACTAAATATTTGCTTTCAAACCTACCTAAAATAATTTTAATTATTATCTACATAAATGTCTTCTCTAAAACTTACCTTTTTCTTTTTAACACTTCCATCAGGCAGAGGAAAATGGTCTTCTAGAAACTCACCCAAGGTAATCAAGAGTTTCTCCTTATATTCTTTTACATTAAGCAGTTTAGTTTTCAGCTCATTAAAGACTCTAATAAATTTAAAAAATTAAGAGAAACATTTGACTGATAAAACACATATGCACATGTAACCAGTTATTCACAAAGTTGATCAAAAACTGTTAAAATTTCATTTGCTCAAACCAAATAACTAGCTTTTTGAAAATAATACTGTCTATATAACAAGTAGAGAAACCAAAGGTACAGTCAGGTCATTCATAAAAGATCATATAGCTAATAGTTAACAAAAGTTAGGGCAAGACTCCTGATTCCTGGTAAACTTTACATTCATCTGTATTTTATGTAACACAAAAAATAAAAACTTTTCCTATTTTAGAAACCTAGAACATAAAATTAATACCTTGATTCAGAAAATGTTTCAACTTTATTTTTCAATTCATTGTGTAGTANAATGACATATTTCCATACATGTGTATACCTTTAAACTAAATATTTGCTTTCAAACCTACCTAAAATAATTTTAATTATTATCTACATAAATGTCTTCTCTAAAACTTACCTTTTTCTTTTTAACACTTCCATCAGGCAGAGGAAAATGGTCTTCTAGAAACTCACCCAAGGTAATCAAGAGTTTCTCCTTATATTCTTTTACATTAAGCAGTTTAGTTTTCAGCTCATTAAAGACTCTAATAAATTTAAAAAATTAAGAGAAACATTTGACTGATAAAACACATATGCACATGTAACCAGTTATTCACAAAGTTGATCAAAAACTGTTAAAATTTCATTTGCTCAAACCAAATAACTAGCTTTTTGAAAATAATACTGTCTATATAACAAGTAGAGAAACCAAAGGTACAGTCAGGTCATTCATAAAAGATCATATAGCTAATAGTTAACAAAAGTTAGGGCAAGACTCCTTATTCCTGGTAAACTTTACATTCATCTGTATTTTATGTAACACAAAAAATAAAAACTTTTCCTATTTTAGAAACCTAGAACATAAAATTAATACCTTGATTCAGAAAATGTTTCAACTTTATTTTTCAATTCATTGTGTAGTACATTAAGAGATTCCATTATCTGCTGCTGTTCATCCAACCACCGTTGTTCCCTTCCGACGTGGAAAAAACAAAACAAGCAATATCCAAATAAAACTTTAAATGCCACTTCAACATATGTGAATGATTAATAGTAATTATAATACAAACATACCTTTCTAAGTCTTCCTTTAACTTTTCATTCTTTGACTCCATAGTGGATAGTACCATTTCAAGATCATGTCTCAATTTTTGGAACTAGAATAATTCAAATTAATTACTTAGTCTTTAATCCTACAGTTTTGTTTCTGAATGACAGTGAAATTTACATACTGGTCCAGGATATTTCCATTCACATATCAGTAGTAAAAAAGCCTAACAGAAAGCATTTAAAAGGGCAAATATATAGTAGGTGCTAAGTTTGTGGTAGTATTCTATGGTTAAATACAAAAATCTAAGAGGGGGTTTTGAGTAGCAAATTTTAATTTCATATTGAAAGGCAAGTTAATGGTGTGTTTTCCGTAATCAGAAATTAGATACCTTTTCTAAGGAGACTGTACAACACATACACAAATGACTATCACACATTCAATATTTATTCAATCAATCAATCAAATTTGTTGATCAATCATTGACTACTAGGCATTGTTGGAGGAGGGAGAAATGCAAAGGTAAACAGAACAAAGCAGGGAATCCAGACAATGTTTACTCCAGCAATGGTCAATTGTCATAAAAAAAAAAAATCAAAATAAAAGTAAAGGTATGAAGAACAACAAATGGATATTTTAAGTAGTATGATGTGGAAAGACTTCTCTGAACAGGTAACATTTAAATTAACAAAGAAAGAAGGCAAAGGAAAGCATCATGTTATTCTCTAGCAAAAGAATGTTCCAGGGAAAGGGAACAGTAAGTACAAAGGCCAAGAAGCAGAGGTATGCTTGAGGCATTTGAGGAACAACAAAGAGGACTAAAGAGAATTACAATAAGCACTAGTGTTCCATTCTCTTGATCACAAGGGTTTCCATTAGCTTTTCTAAACATAAATCAGTGATAAGTTAAAGATGTATATTACAAACCCTAAAGTAACTATGAAAAAAATAATAATAATATGCCAATACTGATAATTAAGAGACCAGCCTGGGCAACAGAGCGAAACCCTATTTAAAACCCCTGTAATTTCGAAATAAATATAAAAATTAGCCAAGCATAGTGGCACATGCCTATAGTCCCAGCTACTTGGAAGGCTGAGGTGGGAGGATCACTTGATGCCAGGAGGTGAAGGCTGCAGTAAGCTGAGATCATACCACTGCACAGCAGCGTGCGCAACAGAGTGAGACTCAGCCTCAACAATAACAAAATACACAATCCAAGAAAGTAGGAAAGGAAGGAAACAAGAACAGAAAAAAAGTAGGATGAAAAGAAAGGTAAATCAAGGCCAAGCTTGGTGACTCATTCATGTAATTCTACCACGTTAGGAGGCTAAGGTGAAAGGGTTGTTTGAGGCCAGGAGTTCAAGGCTGCAGTGAGCTATGGTAGCAACACTGCACCCAGCCTGGGCAACTAAGCGAGATGCTCTGTTCCCAAACCTGCCCCCCAAAAAAGATAAATCAATAACATAGATTTCAATGCAACCATATTGATTACATTAAATATGGTCTAACAATGACATTAAATTGAAAAGTAACAGAAAGGTATCTAGCAAACTTTGAAACTATTTAGATACCAAAAGCACACTTCTAAATAATCCATGGGTTAAAGAAGCAACCAACAGGAAAATAGAAAATTATAACTGAGTAGAAATAAAAACATAACATCAAAATTTGTCTTTTTTTTTCCCCATCTCCCAAACAATTGATATGAAACATCAAGGTTTTTTGGGATCAAGCAAAAGCAATACTCAGATGAGAATTGAGAGCACTAAACGCCTATTTATTTTTATTTTTGAGACAAAGTCTCTGTTGCCAGGCTGGAGTGCAGTGGCGTGATCTTGGCTCACTGCAACCTCCACTTCCCAGGTTCAAGCGATTTTCCTTCCTCAGCCTCCCGAGTAGCTGGGACTACAGGCGTATGCCACCATGTCCAGCTAATCTTTGTATTTTCAGTAGAGATAGGGTTTCACCATGCTGGCCGGATGGTCTCATGATCTGCCCGACTTGGCCTCCCAAAGTGCTGGGATTACAGGCATAAGCCACTACGCCCAAACTAAAAGCCTATTTTAAAAGAATAGAATGCTCTCAAATTAATAACCTCAGCTTGTATCGTAAGAAATATGAAAAAGAGCAAATAAAACCCACAGCAAGCTGCGGAAATAACAGTACCAAAGAAGTTAAATCAGTACAATATAAAACAAATAAGGAAAAAGCAATGAAAGTTGGGTTTTTTGAGAAGGTCAATAAAATTAGATTAGTTATGGTAGGTGGAGGGGAAGGACCTAAATCACTGATATCAGGAATGAGAGAGGTGACATCACTACAAACATTAAAATCATAATGGA
>NW_016107422.1:1249243-1258374 GCF_001604975.1 Cebus imitator | reverse complement strand
AAGATGTCCATTCTTAACATTTCTATTCAATATTTTACTGAAGTACAAGTTCTAGGACAGCAAAATAATGCCCAAAGATGACACAAAAATCATGCAGAAGGGAAAAGATATGTAAAACTGTGTTTGATCTCAGATAATATGTAGAAAATCCTGCAAAATCTACAAAAAAGCTACCAGAATAAAAGTTTCTCAAGCTCACTGGATACAAAATCAATATATAAATATTAATTGTATTTGTATTTATTAGTAATAATCAGAAATTGAAAAATAAAAGAATATCATTTTAATGGTCGAAATTATGAAATCATAAAGGGATGAATTTGACAAAAGATGTGCAAGACCTGTATGCTGAAAAGTACAAAACACTGGTGAGACAAAATTTTTAAACACCAAATAAATGGGGATCTAAATAAATACAAAGATGATACAGTGCTAATGGATCCGCATTCAGACTAAATATGTTAAAGATAGCAATTCTCCATAAATAACCTATATACTCAGGGAAATTTCAATCAAAGTTCCAGCTTCTTATGGACCAGAATGACAAACCAATTCTAAAAGTTACATGGAAATATGAAACAATTTTGAAAACAAGGCTAGAGAATTCATAATACTTGATTTCAAGACTTATTTTAAAGCTTCGGTCAAAAAGATAATGTGGTATTGGCTTAAAGACAGAAATACTGGACAAAAAAAAATAGAAATAACCAAAGCACAGAGAAAAATAGAGTTTAGAAACAGATACACATACATGTGTTCATTAATTTTCAAGAAAAGTGTAAAGGAAATTCAAAAAAGAAGAGTTTTTTTCAACAAATACTGCTGGAACAGTCAGTATCCAAATTTTAAAAAAATGAACCTATATTAATAACCCATACTATATATATATATATATAAACATTAACTCAAAATGGATCATGATCCTAAATACTGAAACCTTAAACTTAAAAACTTCTAACAGAAAACATAGTAGAAAATCTTTATGACCCTGAGTTGGGCAAACAGTTCTTAGATTTGAGCTCAGATGTTAACAGAAAACTTAAAATGGAGTTAATCAATTAGGAACTTAAGTTCTCTAAAACACTGTTGAGAAAATGAAAAGAGGTCAGGCACTGTTGCTCATGCCTATAGTGCCGGCACTTTGGGCAGATCACTTGAGCCCAGGAGTGCACACAAGACTGGGCAACATGGCAAATCCTGTCTCTACAAAAAAAAAAAAACAAAAAAAACAAAAATTAGCCAGATGTGATGGTGTGCACCTATAATCCCAGCTATTGAGGAGGCTGAGATGGGAGAATCCCTTGAGCCTGGGAAGTCAAGGCTACAGTGAGCTGAGATGATGCTACTGCACTGCAGCCTGAGGGAGGGAGGGGGAGAGGGAGGGAGGAAGGAAGGAAGGGAGAGAGGGAGGGAGGGAGGAAGGAAGGAAGAAAGGAAGGAAGGAAGGAAGGTAGGTAGGTAGGTAGGTGGGAGAGAGGAGAAAGGGGAGGGGAGGGGGAGGTGGGGAGGGGAGAAGGGGAGACAATTGTGCAGCAGAGTTAACTAAACGGGCCTAGATTGTAAAAACCATGGACATGACTAAAGCCTGTCTTGAGAACTGTCCTCAGTCAGTTCCCTGAAAATAAGCTCTGAGCCCTTGGAATATTCTGTTTGATGAATATTTTTCTACATCTAGAGGCTTGGGTCACATGGCACACTTTGATTAGAGTTTATGCTAACTATGTGATTTGTGTTGAATCAATTTTTACTCTAGGGGGATGGACTCTACATAGTTAAGTTCAGTCACACAATCGTTGCATGCATACTTGACTGACTCCCAATAAAAACCCTGGGCAACAAGGCTCAAGTGAGCTTCCCTCAATGAACTCACCACGAGATGTCCCACTTAGTTGCAGGGAGAATTAAGCACATCCATGCAACTCTGTGGGGAAAGAACTCCTGTAAGCTTACCCCATGTGCCTTTTCCTTTGTTCATTTTAATAAACTGAAACCAAGAGAAGAGCAGTTATTCTGAGTCCTAGGAGTCTATCCCACAAATCATTGCACCTGAGGGTGCAGCAGGGAAACAGACTTTTGTTCTCTCAGGTCAGGGAGGAGACACTCTGGAGGTGGCCTGCTCCCAAGCCCCTGCCTGCCCCTCTGAGTCCCGAAGCCAAAGGCTGGAGTGTCCTTGCTTCCATTCTTAAGATGTCAGGCTCTGAGTAATCACCTCTCCAGGTAGCTGAGGTGGGGGCAGGCACCCAGGACCAAGTATTCAGGCTCATTAAGGCCAATCCTTAA
This sequence comes from Cebus imitator, assembly GCF_001604975.1. Lineage (NCBI taxonomy): Eukaryota > Metazoa > Chordata > Mammalia > Primates > Cebidae > Cebus > Cebus imitator. The sequence goes on along the minus strand of NW_016107422.1, from coordinate 1,256,094 downwards.
TGATATTAAGGACGGATATTACTTGTCCCCCTTGCACTGAGCAGTCGTGACTAGCTTTGGACCTGAGGGTGCAATTATTAAACTGACACAACTAGCCTCACAAATGAGATTTGCAATAACTGCTGGTAGCTAAAACATGGGGAAAGCACTGCATGAGAAAAGAAAGGATTGCAGGGTAGGTAAAGACGAACTTTGATGCCTGATGGTTACTGAGTCACCGTATAAAACAACAGCTGCACTGTGATAAATTACTGTAGGCAGAAGTTAACAGTAAAATGTAGAAATGATAGAACCAGCTCCTACAGAGCTGGCTCACTGAATGTATAACAAAATATAAAATATTGAAAAGCAAGCTAAATATACAATCCCCTTATTTTTAACTATAATGAAAAATAGCTAAAATGAAAGTTTTTGGAACAGATGGTGGCACTGCATCAAGTTTGGATTTTGGCCACTTTAAGCTACAGTTGCTACTTTAGGGTTGCTAAGGGTTGCTACCGAAGGGAAAAATTTTGCTGGATCATCTACCATCGATCGTTATAAATTCATTGTGTTGGAAATTTGGTGGATCTTTTTCAATATGAAGAATCATTATCTCAGACGAGCGTGGTGGCTCACACCTATAATCTCAGACTTTAGGAGGCCAAGGTAGGAGGACTGCTTAAGACCAGGAATTTGACACCAGTCTGAACAACACAGTGAGATCCTATCTTCACAGAAAAAACAAAAATAAAAAATAAAATTAGCCAGGCATGGTGGCACACACCTGTACTCCTAGCTACTTGGGAAACTAAGGCAGGAAGATCATTTGACCCCAGGAGTTTGAGATAAGACAGCTACAATTATACTATACTCCAACCTGGGCAACAGAGTAACAGCCTGTCTCAAAGAAAAAAACATATATATGGGGGTGAGGGTGGGGTGAATTATCTTTCATTCTGAGAAAATGTCCATGTATTATTATATTATTATTTTTTGCCTTCCATTTTTTAATATTCTGCAACTTATCGTAAAATTTCATAATTCTACTCTAGTTTTCTTTCTTCTATTATTCCAATTGTCTGTTTTTCCCATTCCTGACCCATTCTTTACATTTCCATGACTATAGAAGCTTGGTTGCCACGTGGCGGTGTTAAGAGGTAGGGTCTCTGAGAAGCAATTGGTCATGGGGACTCCACCCTCATGAACTGACTAATGCCATAAATGCCAGAGTAGGTTAGTTATCATTGGAGTTCAGCCCCCTTTTCCTTTCTCTTGTATTCACTTCCACCTTCTTTCCATTTGCCGTGTTATAATACAGAAAGACGGCCCTTCCTCACCAGAAACATCACCATGCTCTGAAGATTCTCAACCTCCGAACTTTTTAAGTTTTGCAGTTAAAAATTTGGAACATTTTTTCTGTTGGAGTTAAAGTGAGAGCAAACATTAATATGAACAAAGAAAACGGTACATGAAGTAAGGTTACACGAGTTCTCTGCCAGTAGAGTTGCACAGATGTGCTTAATTCTCCCTGCAACTATGTGTGAACAAACTTTTTAAGTAAACTTTTTCGGCTACAGGTGAACAAACTTTTGAAAAATAAATTACCGTTTTTGGTATTTTGCAATAGCAGAAGAAAACAGACTACGACAGTGGTCCTTTGTGACCGGCTTTTTTCATTTAGAATGCTTTCAAGGTACCTCTGTATTTTAGCATATATCTGTACTTCATTTCTTTTTATTGTCAAATAATGTGCCACTGTTAGGATATACTACATTTTATTCATTCATCAGTTGATGGATATTTGGGGTTATTTCCCCTTTTTGCCTGTAAGAAAAATGATGCTATGAAGATTCATGTGTAACTTTTTGTGTGGATACATACATCTTGATTCCTCCTGGGTATATATATAGGAATGAAACTGCTGTGTCATATAGTAACTTTTTTACCTTTTGAGGTATTTCCACACTGCTTTCTAAAAAAGTATACCATTTTACATTGCCACTAGCAATGTATTGCTGTTCCAATTTTTGTACTTCTTCATCAACCCATGTTATTGTCTCTTCTTTAATTATAGCCATCCTAGAGGGTATAAAGTAGTCCTGCTTTAAAAACTAGCACTGCTATTTTGTGTAATCAAAATTTTTTTTATCCTCTGGATGATATTATTTCTTTAAATTCTTGTTGGTTCCCTGAATTGTGTCTCGTTGAGGCTCATCTGCTCAGTTGTTTTGAACTTCTGTCTTTCAATTTGGAGGCATTTTATAGATGTCTATAATACTTGTCTAGACATTCATATTTAAAGGTCAAAAACTTACTAAGAATGCTGTTTATGAATAAGGCTTTCTGACATGTGGTCACTCTGCTTTTTTTACGGGGGACTCCATATATTATTATTTAGAAATATTTTCTTTGAAAATATTTTATTTCCTGTCTACGGCTATGTTCTTCTTTGATTAGCAATGTAAGTCACTTTTCTCTTCTCACTTTTATTATACACAGTCAAGAGAAGCCTAGACATACCTTCAACACTTCGCTTAAATTATCTCCTCAAAGATTCAACTTCATTCCACGTAAGCTTTATCTTTCACAAAACACTAGGGAAGTCTGCAGACAGAGCAACGCAGGGAACTAACAGTACATCATGAAGAATAAAAATGTTGACTTAATCTTTCTGACTTTTGATCTGCACACCACCCCCACTAACCAACCTGGTAATCCTGAGTTAAGAGCCTCACTAGTTTAATGTCTCCAAATCGTTTACTTCCAGTTTTCAGGTATATGGGTAAGAAGTTAGTAACAGTAAGCTAAGATTTAACCATCTATATTTTGACTTTAAAGAAAAAGCTTTTATTTTAATTCCACACTTGAACTCTGAGTTTTACAGTAACAGTTTCCTTCAAATCCCAAGGCTTTCTTCATTTCTGTGAGGGCAAGCTTTTTTCATCACTATTTCTGTCTCTAGACACATAAATACTTATCTCTTTCCATGCTCTACAACTTAAAATGTTTTGTTTGCTTCTATCTTCTCTTCTATATTTTAACCACATGAACTGACACTTTGAAAACATGACATTATTGACATTTAAGTTTTTAGAAATGATCCTTTTCTGGATTTTCATATTTAAAACTAGAAAATTCATGTCTTCCAAAATTTCAAGTCTTCCTCACATGCAAAATACATTCATTCCATCCCGATAGCCATAAATAAGCATTAACTTATTCTAGCATCAACTCAAAAGTTTGAAGTCTAACATCTCATCTAAATATGATTTAAATTAAATGAGTGAAATTCATAGTACAATAGATTTTGAAGCAAACTGATCTCCAGCTATGAACCTGTGAAAACAAACACATTATGTGCTTCAAAAATACAATGGTGGGAGGGATATAGGGCAGACATTCCCATTCCAAAAGGAAGAAATAGAGAAGTAAGGGGTAACATGTCCCAATAAACTCCCAACACAACATTAAATCTTAAGGCCCAAGAATAATCTTTAGCTCAATGCTGTCTGTCAGGCCCACTGGGGTGAAGGTGGTCTTACCCCTGCTGCTTTGCTGAGCAGGGATTTGGGGCCCCACAGCTCTGAGCATCCTTGTTCCTACAGCTTGGCAAAATGGCCCTCCATCAGTTGTCTATTCTTCATTCACAGCATCACTGTGTCTGGGCACCATGGTTCTCCTGGGCTGAGATCATAAGCTCAGGGCTCTACCAGAAGGCTCCTTCCTTTAAAACCCAGGTAGAGCCTGCCATTACCCCTGGCTTGTGCGTTCTGCACCTTGGAGGAAATCTAACCCTCCAGAAGGATGATCACTGTACCCTCTGCCACACCTAGACACACTGAAGCTACACCTGAGGCAACTGATGAACACAGCCCACAACCTGAGTTCATGCTGGGCAGTGTGGCCGAAGGTCCCACAGACTCCTGTGGCCCTTACACTGGATTCTTTCTTTGTCTTGAATACCTCCTGGCTTCACTTGAGACTGTTGACTAATCTCCTTAACAGATGGTCATTTGGCCACACTCTTTAAGCTTGTTCCCAAACAGCCTTTCTCATTCTTTACAATATGGATAGGCTTACAATTTTTCAAACATTTAAATTCTGCTTCATTTTTGATTAGCAATTCCTTTAAGTCATTTTTCTCTTCCCATGTTTTGCTATATACAGTCAAGAGACGCCAAGCCATATCTTCAACACTTTTCTTAAATAATTCCTCAGTCAAAGATTCAACTTCATTCTTTTTATGTTCTATCTTTCACAAAACACTAGGGCAGGAATACAATTCAGCCAAGTTCTTTGCCTCTTTATAATAAGAATGGCATTTACTCCACTGTGCAATGCAATAACATTGTGATATTGTAAAATACATACTTAGTCTTTGTCTCTATTGTGGTATCTTTTTTTGTTTTTGGAGATGGAGTCTCACTTTGTCGCCCAGGCTGGAGTGCAGTGGCATGATCTTGGCTCACTGCAACCTCCACCTCCCAGGTTGAAGCAATTCTTCTCCCTCAGCCTCCCAAGTAGCTGGGATTACATGTGCATATCACCACACCCAGCTAATTTTTTTGTATTTTTAGTAGAGATGGGGTTTCACCATGTTAGCCAGGATGGTCTTGATCTTCTGACCTCATGGATCCACCCACCTGGGCCTCCCAAAGTTCTAGGATTACAGGTGTGATGTGGTATCTTTTTATACCCATGAGTTGACTGATGGCTGGCAGCCCCTCAGTAACATCAGGATGGAGGGTTAGGACTTTCTGCACCACCCCTCAAAACTCTGGGGAGGAAAGAAGAACTGAGAGTCAAGCTGGTCACCAATGGCGAATGACTTAATGAATCCTACCTACATAATGAAGCCTTCCATAAAACCCCAAAAGGACTGGGTTTGGGTAGCTTCTAGATGGCTGAACACTGGCAAGTTGCCACAGAGTACCACGTCCAGAGATGGCATGGAAGCTCCATGCTCCTTCCACCATGACTTGCCCTACGCATCTCTTCCATTTGGCTGTTCATCTGTATCCTCTATTAATGTCTTTTTTGTTCTTATTGTTTGTGAGACAGGGTCTCATTCTGTTGCCCAGGCTGGAAGGCAGTGGCTCAATCATGGCTCATAGCAGCTGGACCTACCAGGCTCCAACAATCCTCCCACCGCAGCCTCCTGAGTATCTGAGACTATAGGCACACACCACTACACACAGAAGATTTTTGTATTTTTTTGTAGGGACAGGCTTTTGCTATATTGCACAGGATGGTCTTGAACTCTTAGGCTCAAGTGATCCATCCTCTTCAGCTTACCAAAGTGCTGGGATTACAGGTGTGAGCCACCATGCCCAGCCATGTATCCTCTGTAATATCTCTTATAACAAATAAGTAAATCAAAGTAAGTTTATCTCTGAGCTCCGTGAGCTGCTCTGGCAAATTAATCAAACCTGAAGAGGAAGGGATCATGGAAACCCCTGATTTATAGCCAGTCAGTCAGAATACAGGTGGCAATCTATTACTGGCAACTGATATCTGAAACTGAAGTCAGGCATGTGGGACTGAGTGTCCAACCTGTGGGATCTGATGCTGCCTCCAAGTAGATAGTGTCAGAACTGAAATGAATTAAGAAGACACCCAACTGGTGTCTGGGTGAGAATAATCTTCTGCAGGATCTGCCAAACAACTGGTTGCTGGTGAGAAGAATTCCCCACACATTTTGGTAACCAGAGGTGCTACGCTGTATTGAGTGGTGAGAGAGGCTAGGAAAAACACTGATTGTTTCCTCTCTATCCTTAGAAAAATGTTCTTTCTTTACATGTGACATCCATCAAAATGGCCATTACTGTGCATATTTCCACCAATATTCTTTTCAGAACTATTCAGGTATTCTCTAAGAAAATTGAGGCTTTCTCTACAGCTCTCTTTTAACCTCAGTTCCCACCAGAATTGCCTTTAAAGGTCTGCTCACAGCAAGTGGGCCTTTGTATGCATTTCAAAATTCTTCCACCTACTACTGATTACGCAGTTCCAAAGGTGCTTCCACATTTTTTGGTGTTTGTTATAGTACCACCTCCACTTCTCAGTACCAACTTTCTGCCATAGTCCATTCAGTCTCCTATAACAAAATACCACAGACTGGGAAGTTTATAAAAACTAGAAATTTCTCACAATTCTGGCAGCTAGAAGTCCAAGATTCAATGTCTACTGGGGACCCACTTCTTCATAGACAGTACCTTCTAGATGTGTCCTCACATGATGGAAGGGGAGGACACTGATCTCTTCAGACATTTATAAGGGCATAAATTTCATTTATGAAGGTCCCACACTCAGGGCATAATCACCACCCAAAGGTCCCACCTCCTAATACCATCACAAATAGGGAATAAATTTCAAAGTATGGATTTTGGGAGACACAAATATTTAGTCCGTAGCAGAAAGAGATGCATGTATGGGGTCATTAAGCTATGTTTAATATTTTGCTTTTGTTATGAAGTTGAATCAACTAAAAACTAGATAGGAGATTAAGGTTTACATATAACTACTAACTTCAGCAATTCGGATGCAAAAATCGAGTTCAAAATTCAAATCTTTAGGCTGGGTGCCGTGGCTCAGACCTGTGATACCAGCACTTTGAGGGGCTGAGGTGGGTGGATCATGAGGTCAGGAGTTCAAGACCAGCCTGGCCAGCATTTTGTATTAAAAATACAAAAATTAGCTGGGTATGGTAGTGGAGAGTAGATTTAGATGTAGATGTAATCCCATCTACGCTACTGAGGAGGCCGAGGCAGAAGAAACCCTTGACCTCGGGAGGCAGAGGTTGCAGTGAGCCAGGATGTCACCACTGTACTCTAGCCTGGGCAACAGAGTGAGACTCTGTCTCAAAAAAA
>NW_016107422.1:1244475-1249156 GCF_001604975.1 Cebus imitator | reverse complement strand
AAAAAAAAAAAAAAAAAAATTCAAATCTTTAAAAAATATTCTGTTCAATAAAACATAACTTTTAAAAAGTGGAAAATTTAATATGGTTTTAGAGTGGTTTCATCCTATTTCTTATGTCATGAACTTATTTTAAACAGTTGGAAATTATTTGGGGTTACTACAAATTTATTGAGTGACTTACCTCTTCTTTTCCTAATGTTAAGAGAACATCTTCAGTCAAAGGAATTACTACAAAAGCAAAACAAAACAAAATTACACATGTATTTAATTCCCAAAAATCAAGCATTTTGCAGTTTTCTAAAACAACTCTTTCCCTCTCCATTTACATAATATACAACTTTTTTTTTCCCTCAAGACAGAGTTTCCCTCTGTCACCCAGGCTTCAGTGCAATGGTGCGATTTGGCTCAGTGTAACCTCTGCCTCCCTGGTTCAAGCAGTTCTTGTGCCTCAGCCTCCTGAGTAGCTGGGATTACCGGTCTGCACCACTATGCCTGGATAATTTTTGTATTTTTAGTAGAGATGACAGTTTTGTCATCTTGGTCAGGCCAGTCTCGAACTCGTGACCTCAAGTGATCCACCTGCTTCGACAATACACAACTTTTTATGAAATGTGTGCAGTTTTTATTTTTATTTAATATCTTTGCACATATAGCCAACTATATATAATTTTAGATAAATCTGATCCTATTTGTGTACCGTTGTGTGCCTTTTTCTTATCTTTTGTTCTTCAAGCCCTCAAAAGCAAAGCTAATAATCTATAGCGTGTTCCTCAAATACTTTCCCTATAGTCATCTATCCTATGTACACATATGTAACACACATATACATATACATATACTTAAAAGGGCTATTTTCATCATCACTGGTTTTACAAGAATGGGATCATATCATACATATCACATTCACCTTATTTTCAGTCAATAAAACCCACAGGGAAACCTAGACCTATATAGGTCTAATTTGTAACTTTTAATGGCTACATAATATTCCAAAATGAATATACCATAATATATTGAGTGATTGTCCTATTGAACACTTTGATTTTAGACTTTGTGTCTAGTTTTTAGCCACAACAAACAAGGATGCAGTAAGCATACTTTTATATATGTTTTTATGTACTGGTATTCTAATTTCTATAGAACAGATTTCCAGAAATGAAATTTCGGAGAATGAAACATGTACTTTGAATCTGAATAGAGAATGTCAGCTTTCTAAAGACATTCCCATGAGCTATGAAAAAAAAAAACAGCAAGAAATATTACAAACTCTTCTAAAATTTTTGCCAGCCTGATGAGTAGAAACAAATGTGTAATTTTGTATAGCAAATTTTAATGTGTTCAATCCTTATGCTAGAAATTTTCCTATCCTAATGAAGTGTTATTTCAAATTTCACAAATGATATGCTACTAAAAACTTTCAAAGGTATCTTTTCAAAGGTATCTAGAAAGCCTCTAACAGGAAAGAACTTTCTACATGTGCTTCATAGATAGGTTTGTATTAGAACTGGTTGTAGGCAGCTAGTAAATTATTTCAAAGCTACTAAATTATTCAGTGCCTGGTAAGGGCTTGCTCTTTGCTTCCAAGATGGTGTCATCTTGCTGTGTCCTCACATAGCGGAAGGCAAAACAGAAAAAAGACTAGACATTACCTTCAACTTCTATTATAAGGTCACTAATCACATCCTAAAGACCTCACCTTTTAACATTATCATACTGGTGATTAAGTCTTAACATGAATTTTAGGGGACATATTTAGGCCATAGTAGACAGCTATTATCAAAAAGGCAGAAAGTAACAAGTGTTGGTAAGGATATAGAGAAACTGAAACCATGTGCACTGTTGGTGGGATTGTAAAATGGTACAACCATTACGGAAAATAATATGGTGGTTCCTCAAAAAACTTAAAATAGAACTATCACATGATCTACTAATTTTATTTCTGGTAGACATCCAAAAGAATTGAAAGCAGGGCCTCAAAGAGATAACTGCACATCCGTGTCCACAGCAGCACTCACATTCACAGTAACGAAATGATAAAAGCAACCCAAGTTTCCATTGACAGATGAATGGATAAACAAACTGTGGTATATACATACAACGAATACTATTTAGCCTTAAAAAGAGAAGGAAATTCTGACATGTGCTACAACATGGAAGAACTATGAGGACATTACACTAAGTAAAATAACCCCGCCACAAAAACACAAATACTCTATGATTCCATTATATGAGGTATCTAAACCAATTAAATTAATAGAAAGTAGAATTGAGGTCGCCAGGGCTGAGAGCAGATGGAAAAGGAGATGCTGTTTAATGTGTATAGAGTTTCAGATTTCCAAGATGAAAAAGTTCTGAAGATAACACTGCACAAAAATGTGAATATACTTAACACTACTATGAACTATATACTTAAAAATGGTTAAAATTGTAAATTTTATATTTTACCATGATCATAAAAATTTTTTAAACTAAACAAAACCTCAGGGACTTGGCTAACTATAACAAAAGGTCTAATATTCATGCTATTGGAATTCCAAGAGAGGAGAAAGAAGGTGGGGAGAGTTGCTGAAAAAATGTATCAAATGTTAGCTAAAAAGTTCTCAAATTCTACAAAAGACATAAATCTACATATTCAAGAATGTGAGTGACTCCTAAATAAGATAAAGCCAAAGAAATCCATGCCAAGATACATCATAATTAATTTTCTAAAAGCTGAAGACAAAGGAAAAAATCCCCAAAGCAGCCAGAAAAAAAAAAAAAAAAAAATCAATGCCTTCTCTGTAAAACTAAGCCCATCAGAACAATAGCATATTTCTCATCAGTACCAAGAGAGGCAGAGAGAAGTGGCACATTTTTAAGTGCTAAAAGAAAACAACCCTGAATTGCATATCCAGTGAAAATATCCTTCAGGAATGAAAGATAAATCAAGAAATTCTCAGATAAAGAAAAACTAAGAAAATGTCGCCAGCAGACCAACTCTAAAAAGAACAGCTCAAGAGAGTTCTTGAAACAGAAATAATAAAAAAGGAATTTTAGAAGAAAGGAAGAACAAACAATAGAAAGAATAAAAACATGGACTAAAGCTACCATAAATCCTACAGCCACAAAAAAATAAATTCTGCTAACAACTTCAGCAAGCTTGGAAATGGATCCTTCCTCAGGCCTTTGAGGAGAATCTATCATTGCAGCCATGAAATCCCTAGGCAGAGGACCCAGTTAAACTGTGTCCAGACTCCTACCTGCAGAAACTGTGAGGTAGTAAATGTCCTCAGACTCCTGACCAACATAAATTGTGAGATAATGAATGTGTATTATATAAAGCCACTCCAAAAAGCCTAAAACAAGATTGAGAAAATGTTGATAAGTAGAATCTGGTCTCTGAGTTTACTGCAGTTAACTATGTATTTTTTGAAACTTTTAAGTTTGAAAAGTCTATAATTGGGGAGATGGGGGAAACCTACTGTGGTCAAGAGATTAAAAAGTCAATTATAACAATCTAATGGACTGGTGATGAAAACCCAAAGCAAATCTGTGGCTGCAGGACTCAATATTTAGTAACTAGCTACATGTTTTAGTTCTAATGTTTTTGTTTTTCTGTTTTTTTGTTCCCCCCCGCCGCCCCACAAGACGGAGTTTCTTTCTTGTTGCCCGGGCTGAAGTATAATGGAGCAATCTCGGCTCACTGCAACCTCTGTGTCCTGGGTTCAGGACAGTCTCCTGCCTCAGGCTTCCAAGTAGCTGGGATTACAGGCACGTACCACCATGCCCGGCTAATTTTTGCATTTTTAGTAGAGACGGGGTTTTACCACGTTGGCCAGGCTGGTCTCGAACTCCTGACCTCAGGTGATCCACCCACCTCAGCTTCCCAAAGTGCTGGGATTACAGGAGTGAGCTATCACGCCCAGCTGTTCTAATTTTAACAAATGTGCTATATGCAAAAAATTTAAAAGAATCTAAGAGGACTCTTAAATTGGTAGCTGATCAAATACACTTGATCAAATACACCATTCAATGAGTGAGGAAACATAAAAGGTCAATTCATGAATCTGAGGTATCTATAAAATATTTTGGAAAAGATGCCTAGGAGATACAAAGATATTAAAGTCTGATATTGCAGAGAAGTCTGGTTTAAATATATAGATCTGCAAGTTGTTATTGGTTGATTTGTGTCCTCATCTCCAAATTTATATGTTGAAATCCTAATCCCCAATACCTTTGAATATTACTGTATTTGGAATTGGGTATTTCAAAAAGTAATTAAGTTAAAATTAGGTCATTACGGTTGGCCTTAATCCAGTAACACTGGTGTCCTTATAAGAGATTAGGACACAGAGGGGAGACCACGTGAAGACAAAGAAAGAAGATGGACATCTACAAGCCAGGGGAAGGGGCCTCAGAAGAAGCCAGCCTTACTGACACCTTGATCTTTAACATGTATCTTCTAGAATTGTGAGAAAATTAATTTTTGTTATTTAAGACACCAAGTCCATAGTAGTTTGTTATGATAGCCCTAGTAAACTAATATGGAAATTACTATCATAGATAGATAAAAACTGGAGAAGATATAATGCTGGTATAGCATATAGGGTCCTCTGAAGAACATGAACACATGGAAGTTATTATTATTGTTCCATTTCCAAAACACAGGCAGATTAGATTTAGTATAATTCTTATGGGCCCT
>NW_016107422.1:1234615-1244429 GCF_001604975.1 Cebus imitator | reverse complement strand
AAAAAAAAAAAAAAAACAAAAAAACAGGAGCAGAAGATATAATTCTGGTATAGCTTATAGAACATGAACATTTTAATATTTGAGGCTGGGCACCATGGCTCACGCCTGTAATCCCAACACTTTGGGAAGCGGACTTGGGTGGATCATTCGAGGTCAGGAGTTCAAGACCAGCCTGGCCAACATGGCAAAACCCCATCTCTACAACAAATACAAAAATTAGCCATGCATGGTGGCAAGCACCTATAATCCCAACTACTTGAGAGGCTGAGACAGGAGAATTGCTTGAACCTGGAAGGTGGAGGTTGCAGTGAGCCAAGATTGTGTCACTGTATTCCAGCCTGGGGGACAAAATAAGACTGTCAAAAAAAAAAAATTGAGTCTGAGCAGCTTCTGAGATGCGAACTATACTGCTGAAAAGGCAATAAGACACACAGGTGAGGGCAAATTAAAATCACAATTGTATAATACTACACATCTATCAGAAATTCGCAAATTAATGACTAACAGGTAGTAGTAATGATGTGGAAAAACAGCTGATATTTGCATGAATACAGTAATTAAAGCAAATTACAGATACAATTGTCTAGGAAGAGAATGAGGAGAAAACAACTGCTCCTTGGGGAATTTCAATAATTGGGATACAGAATAATAAGCCTAAAAAGGAGACTAAGAAGGGAAGCATGAGATGGAGGACAGTTAAAGGAAACAGCAGGTGAAGAAAGCAGCAGGGAGACATATAGAAAAAGAGGGTGCATTCCAAATATGCAGGGACGCTTTGGGGATAGTCTAAGTTTGGTTCTAGACCACCACACTAAAGCAATTATCATAACAAAGTGAGTCACACAATTTTTTTGTTTTCCCAGTACACACACAAGTTTTGTTTACATTATGCTGTAGTCTATAATAAACTATGCATTAGCATTATTTCTAAAAATGTATATACCTTATTTAAAAGGAAAAAAACTTATCACTAAAAAATGCTAACTGTGAGATGCTTAATCTCAGCCTTAGATGAGCTGTAATTTTTTCTGGTGTAAGCTCTTGTCTCAGTACTGATGGTTGATGGCTGATGAGGATAGTGGTTGCTGAAGGCTGGAGTGGCTGTGGCCATTTCTTAAAATAAGACAACAATGAAGTTTGCCACGCAGACTGACTCTTCCTTTCACAAAAAGATTTCTCAGTAGCGTGAGATGCTGTTTGATAGCATTTTACTCACAGCAGAACTTCTTTCAAAATTAGTCACTCCTCTCAAACCGTGACACTGCCTTACCAACAAAGTTTATGTAATATTCTAAATCTGTTGTTGTCATTTCAACCATGTTCAAAACATCTTCACTGGGACTAGATTCCATCTCAAGAAACCACTTTTTTTTTTTGCTCATCCATGGGAAGCAACTCTACATCTGTTCAAGTTTTATCATGAGATTGCAGCGAGTCAGTCACATCTTCAGACTCTACTTTTAATTCTAGTTTTCTTGATACTTCTACCACATTTGTAGTTACTTGGAAGTAATCCATGAGGGTTAGAACCAACCTCGTGCACACTCCTGTTAATGTTGGTATTCTGACCTCCCATAAATCATGCATGTTCTCATGCATCTAGAATGGTGAAGACTTTCCAGGTTTTCAATGTACTTTGCCCAGATCCATCAGAGGACTTATGGCAGCTACAGCCTTACAAAGTGTATTTCTTAAATAATAAGACTTCAGTTGAGATGGCTTCTTGGTCCCTGGGCTGCAGGACAGATGTTGTATCAACAAACATGAAAACATAAATTTCCTTGTACAGCGCCATCAGAGCTCTTGAGTGATGAGATAGGAGCAGTAACATTTTGAAAGGAATTCTTTTCTTTTTTTTCCTGAGTGACAGGTCTCAACAGTGGGCTTAAACTATTCAGTAAACCATGCTGGATTAGTAAACAGGTGTACTGTCATCCAGGCTTTATTGTTCCATTTACAAAACACAGGTAGAGTAGATTTAGTATAATTCTTACAGGTCCTAGGATTGTTGGAATGATAAATGAGCACTGGTTTTAACTCAGGGTTACCAGCTGCATTAGCCCTAAAACGAGTCAACCTGTCCTTTTGAAGCTTTGGAGCAAAGCATCGACTTCTCTCTTGCTATGAGAGTCCTAGATGGCATCTTCTTACAATAGAAGGCTGTTTTGTCTACACTGAAAATTTGCTGTTTAGCAAAGCCACCTTCAAGTATCTTAGCTAGATCTTTTCGATGACTTGTTGCAGCTTCTGCATTAGTACTCCCTTGCACTTTTATGTTATGGAAATGACTTCTTTCCGTAAACCTCATGAAGCAACCTCTGCTAGCTTCACACTTTTCTTCTGCAGCTTCCTCACCTCTCTTAGCCTTCATAGAACTGAAAAGAGCTAGGGCTTTGTTATGGATTAGGTTTTGGCTTAGGTAATGATGTGGCTGGTCTGATCATCTAAGCAGACCTCCATATCAGCAATAAGGCTGTTCTGCTTTCTCATAATCTGTCTGTTGGCTAGAACAACACTTTTAATTTCCTTTAAAAATTTTTCCTGCACTTTGGGAGGCAGAGGAGGGGAGATCACATGGTCAGGAGTTCAACATGGTGAAGCCTTGTCTCTACTAAAAAAAAAATACAAAACTTAGCTGGGTGTAGTGACACGCTCCTGTAATCCCAGCTACTCTGGAGGCTGAGGCAGGAGAACTGCTTGAACCTGGGAGGTGAAGACTGCAGTGAGCCAAGATCGCACCAGTGCACTCCAGCCTGACAACAGAGCAAGACACTAACTCAAAAAAAAATTTTTTCCTTTCCATTCACAACTTGGCTACTGGCACCAGAGGTCTAGCTTTTGACCTATCTTGGCTTCTGACATGGCTTCCTCATGAAGCTTAATCATTTCTAGTTTTTGATTTAAAGATAAAGATGTACAACTCTTCTTTTCACGTAAAAACTCAGAAACAGGCTGGGTGCAGTGGTTCACGCCTGTAATCCCAGAACTTTGGAAGGCCAAGGAAGGTGGATCACGAGGTCAAGTGTTCAAAACCAGCCTGGCCAAGATTGTGAAACCCCAGGCTGGGCACGGTGGCTCAAGCCTGTAATCCCAGCACTTTGGGAGGCCGAGGCGGGTGGATCATGAGGTCAAGAGATCGAGACCGTCCTGGTCAACATGGTGAAACCCCGTCTCTACTAAAAAAATACAAAACATTAGCTGGGCATGGTGGTGCGTGCCTGTAATCCCAGCTCCTCAGGAGGCTGAGGCAGGAGAATTGCCTGAACCCAGGAGGCGGAGGTTGTGGTGAGCCGAGATCGAGCCATTGCACTCCAGCCTGGGTAACATGAGTGAAACTCCGTCTCAAAGAAAAAAAAAAAAAAAAGATTGTGAAACCCCATCTCTACTAAAAATACAAAGTTAGCCAAGCATGGTGGCACATGTCTCTAATCCCAGCTATCTGGGAGGCTGAGGCAGAAGAATTGCTTGAATCTGGGAGGTGGAGGTTGTAATGAGCCAAGATTGCGCCAATGCACTCCACCCTAGGTGACACAGCGAGACTCTGTCTTAAAAAAAAAAAACTCAGAAACAATTGGAGGGTTATTAATTGGCCTAATTTCAATATTCCTGTGTCTTAAGGAAAAGGGAGGGCCAAGGAGAGGGAGAGTGACGGGGAAACAATTGGTCAGTGGAGCAGTCAGAATACCCACAACATTTATTGATTAAATTTACTGTCTTACGTAGGTACAGCTTGTGGTTCCTCAAAACAATTAAAATAGTAAGCTCAACGACCACTGATCACAGATCCCCCGAAAAGATGTAATAATAACTTGAGTCTGAAATATTGTGAGATTACCAAAATGTGACACAGGCTCACCACAAACTGAATTTGTTAAACATACAGTATCTGCAAAGTGCAATAAAGTGAAGCACAATAAAATGAAGTGTGCCTGTATAGACATATTTTGCATAAACTTAAGCTTTCATAATAATAATAATAAAAAAAGATATACTAGTTGAGTATCACTATACATTTTTATGCTGTCTTCTATTTTCTAACTGAAGACAAAAATATAGTTGGCACCAGTTGGACAAGACAGAAGACATCATACAAACTATGTGGCCATTTTGTGTAAGTATCTAAAATAAAATAACTTTACCATTTTTCTCTTCCACTAGGTAAATTTCATTAATTAAGAAACAATTTACCAGCACGCCTGTAATCCTCACATGTTGGGAGGCCAAGGAAGGAGGATCCCTTGGGCCCAGAAGTTCAAGACTAGCCTGTGCAACGTGGTGAAACCCCATCTCTACAAAAAAATACAAAAATTAACCAGGCATGGTGGTGCACACCTGTAGTCCTAGCTACTCAGGAGGCTGAGGTGGGAGGATCATTTGAACCCAGGAGATCGAGGCTGCAATGAGCCATGACCATGCCACTGCATTCCGGCCTGGGCAACAGAGTGAGACTCTGTATTAGACAAAAAAAAAAGGGAACAATTAACCATTTCTAGTGAGCATAAGGCAGCATCTATGAGGATAACATAATGGCTATAATAACGTCTCCATAATCAAGCTTATTATAATCTAATGTAAGATATGTTTATCAATAATAATAAAAGAAGCAGAAAATAATTCATAGAAAGAAAAAAATTGAGTGACTTCCCAGTATCAATGAAATTTGGGCAATCTCAAGAAGGCCAACTGGATCTTGTAATTTTTCTTACAATCATTAAATTAATTTGCCATTAATTTGTTTATAAAAAATTCAAATCTAAAAATAAGAATCTTACTTTCAGGTGTTTTTTTCTGCCATTGACTGAGTTCAGCAGTTAAACATTTTACTTGCATAATTAATAATGACAGCTATAAAAGAAGAAAACAAAGTCATTTTCTGTGGACTGCTCATAGATGGAAATATAAACATTCTTAACACTTTAATACTTAGAGGGTTGGCATCCCTAACTCACACGTTGTTCAAGAGGCAACTTCATTTTAATTCTTAATCTGTTCCACGGATCCACTCCGAAGCCAATTCCATTAAGTCTTGATTATTAAAATAGATATCTTAATCCTTTTTTTAAGCCAAGAGTAATGTCAATTCAGATTTGACACAGATAGTAAAACATCTGTGACTATTATACCTAACACAAAGTTAGCAGTCTTTGTTCTAATGTATATATATATTTTTGAGATGGTCTTGCTTTTTCTCTCGCGTTGGAATGTAGTGGCACAAATCTCAGCTTATTGCAGCCTCTGCCTCCTAGGTTCAAGTGATTCTCATACCTCAGCCTCCTGAGTAGCTGGGATCATAGAAGCACACCACCAACACCAGCGAATTTTTTTGGATTTTTGTTAAAAACGGGGTTTTGCCATGTTGGCCAGGCTGGTCTTTGTTCTAATTTTAACAAGGTAGCATAACAGCAACCAATAAGCAATTTACTCAGTTGTTAAACATATGTATCACTGTTAAAAGACAAATAATAAAGAAAATACTCTCTGCTGGGCAAGGTGGCTCTCGCCTGTAATCCCAGCACTTTGGGAGGCTGAGGTGGGTGGATCACGAGGTCAGCAGTTCGGGACCAGCCTGACCAACATGGTGAAACCCCATCTCTACTAAAAATGCAACAAAAATAGCTGGGTGTGGTGCCAAGTACCTATAATCCCAGCTACTTGGGAGGCTGAGGCAGGGGAATTGCTTGAACCAGGGTGGTGGAGGTTGCAGTGAGCCGAGATCATGCCATTGCACTCCAGCCTGAGTGACTGGGACTCCATCTAAAAAAAATAAATAAAAATAAATAAAAAAGAAAATACTCTCTTATTTTATGACAGCTTGTTCTAGAAACTTTTTAGAATATTATCCCAACTCTTACAGCAGAAAGAACAAGAAGTTTTCCAAATGATTAAACATACAAGTATTAACAAAGCTATTAAACTTGAGAAAAATATAGACACATATACTTACTTTCCAAAATACAATGAATGCCACTTACCTATTTTTAGGAAGAAAAAGAAGATGCATACCTTAGCATTTAAATCAGTGAGTGTTTCAGTTCCAGTAAGTGACAATTTATTCTGACACTTGATTTAAAAAGTAAAAAAAAAAGCAAGTCACACACTGTAACTCATAGACAATTCCCTTCCCCTTCCCTTTTGTACCAAGCCAATATAACACTCTTCCAAAGCACAAACATCTAATAGAGAAGAGTTTATTGAAATTTCGGACTTTCTAAGAGGATTAAGGCAGCGAAACAAGTCCAAAGGTGAATACATCACAAGGAAAAAGAGATACTAGAATGAAGAGAAAATAGGAAAAAAAAAAAAAAAAAAAAAAAAAAAAAAAAAAAAAAAAAAAAAAAAAAAAAATAGGAAAAAAAAAAAAAAACACAGCTGATAGCTAAAATGAATCATAAGCCAGAAAACTGGAAAGTGGGAGATAAGAGAACAAGAGGGAAAGCACTATAGAAAAATAATAAGATAGTTTTCTAAGAAATCCTAAGAAAATAAAGCCTTCAGGAGACAGTGTTTCTTTGCTATTAAGAAAGTCCAAAACTGTTCGTGATTATTTATGAGATAAAAATATGAGTAAATTCTATTTCTGCTCATTTGTAGTACAGCATTTCTCTATAAAAATTTTAGGTTATTTTAAAATCCAAACTTCTGTACTACTAAAAAAATATCTGAATAAAAAATGGTAGGGGCTTATAAAAATTAGCTTGCAAATACATTAAGTACCAAGTATTTATGTTGAAAATAGTTTTAAGAAAAGAGAAAAACCTGGTATCATAGGAGCACACCACCAAGACCAACTTGGTAATTTTTTTGGATTTTTGTTAAAGATGGGGTTTTGCCATGTTGGCCAGGCTGTTCTTTGCTCTATTTTTAACAAGGTAGCATAATGGCGGCAACCAACAAGCAATTTACTCTGTTGTTAAATGTATGTATAGCTGTTAAAAAACAAATAATAAAGAAAATACTCCCT
Organism: Cebus imitator; assembly: GCF_001604975.1. NCBI lineage: Eukaryota > Metazoa > Chordata > Mammalia > Primates > Cebidae > Cebus > Cebus imitator. Next base: position 1,237,468 of record NW_016107422.1, on the reverse strand, counting down.
TATTTTATAATAGCTTTTTCCAAGAATGTCACTTCCATACGTATAATCCTTCAGTACCTCCCCACAGTACACATTCAACAAAATCCTTTATGTTCTGGCCTCTGATTACTTCTCCAGTCTTATCCCAGAAGTCCTTTTCCTAATTTACATTATCCCTAATATTCTATTTAGTGTTCTGTCAACTCTCTCAGCTTTTACACATTTTCTTATAATAACTATCACTTCTATCTTTTGATACTAATTTGCCCAATTCTGAAAATTTACTGGGAAGGATAGGACGCTAAAAATATCTGTGCCCTATCTTTTGGGTTCCCTGGGCTATATTGGAAGAAGAATTATCTTGGGCCACACATAAAATACACTAACACTAACAATAGCTGATGATCTAAAAAAAAAAAAAAAAAAAAAAGTCCTTAATGCTTTAAGAAAGTTTATGAATTTGTGTTGGGCCACACTCAAGGCCATCGTGGGCCACGGTTGGACAAGTTTGCTTTAAGTACAACAAATTTCCAGCAACATACTCTAGTATACCAAACACAGTTCTAGCTTACCAACTCAGATACATACATTTCAAACAACATTATCTAAATTAACTCATTTTTTACTCATAATTATATGTTTTTCCTATTTCTATATTCTCTATTTGGGGAAATAATCCCATCAAACACCCAATGGCCCAAACCAGGAATCTGAAACTAACGATATATCCCTCCCATTGCACATCAATTAACTTCTAAGTCCTTCTAAGTCCTACCTACTTATCTCTTGACCCCACTCTTCTATATGCAATGACAATACTTAGGACTTTCTTACTTTTTACCAGGACTATTACTAGAGCTTCCTAAATGCTCTTTCTACCTGCAGTATTAATCTTCTGCATTCCATTTTATTCAAAGACACCAGAGAAATTTTCTCAAACTGCATATCTGATCATGTCACTTTCATACTTATAATCCTTTATTGGCTCCCCATAGTACACACTCAACAAAATCCTTTATTTTCTGGCCCCTGATTACTTCTCCAGTCTTACCCCAGAAGTCCTTCTCCTAATTTACATTATCCATAATATTCTATTTAGTGTTCTGTCAACTCTCTCAGCTTTTACACATTTTCTTCTTTATGCTTTGTATACCTTTCCTACTTTTTACAGGCTAACTCCTAATTATCCTTTAGAAATAAAATCAGTAATTCACTCTTTTAGACATCTATCCTTGACCCCTTCACCTTTAGTACTCCTTCTAAGTATAGTCTTTGTACTTATATAATATGTCTAATATTGTACTACAACATAGTACAATGGCTGTTGTTTCCATAAGATGGTAATCTCCTTGGAGTCAGGGATTGCCATCAGTTTTCTTTCTATAGCTCATCTAGCATAAAGTTTCTTGAAAAAATGCTTATAGGTCTAAAAGCTATATAAATATTTATCATACATAATGGCTTTTGGGAACTAGCACAATCATTTTTTTCCTGAGTCTGTCTACTATTGAAATTGATTTAAATCTTATATTAACCATCACTTCTATCTTTGGATACTTACTTCTTCCATATCTTTCCACATTTCTTCACATTCTCTAATAAGTTCTTCTTCAGTATTTGTAACATCTCCCACATCTGTAGTACTATCTGGATCTAGATCTTGCTGATTCATTGATATGTGCTTTGTGATGTTCTAGCCTTATAACAAGAAAAACTAAAGCAAAAAATATTTATTCATTCAGCAGTATTTGTTGAACACTTATTATCAGCCAGATACTCATCTAGGGGCTAAGAATATAGCAGTGAACAAAATAGACAAAAATCCCTTCTACTGTACCTTATTCTAATTAAGGAAAACAGACAATAAAACAAAAAATAAAACATATACATATATACTACAGTATATCAAATGATTTGAAGAAAAGACAGAGAAGAAACATAGGGAATGCTAGGGCAAGGGCAATGTAATTTTAAATAATGTGGTCATATAAGGTTACTGAGAAATTGACAACTGAGTGAAAAGACATGAAGGAGATAAAGAAATGAGGTACAGGAATGAACAGGGACAGATGGTCCAGGCAGAGGGAACTGCAAGTGCAAAAGCCTTGAGGCAGGAATATGAATGCCATGTTTCTACAGTAGTAAAGCAGCTAGGGTGACTCAGGCAGATTAAGTAAGACAGAGTAGAATATGAGGTCACAGAGACAATAGGGATGAGATCACGTGGGCTTCGTAGGCTACTTTAAGGACTCTGAGGTGATAAGCAATTAGTTTTAAACAGAGGAATAACATCATTTAAATTACATTTTAACAGTACAACTCTGGTTAACCACAGGCAGTAAGGATAGAAGCAGGAAAATCAGTTAGAAAGCTACTGCAATAACCCAAGGAAGATGTAGACCAGGATAATATTGCTAGAAGCAGCACAGAATATCCAATTCTGAATATATTTTCAAGATGGAGCCAACAGAATTTCTTAACAGCATGTATATGGACTATCAAAGAGGGAAGTGAATTATTAAGCTGCCAGTTACTGAGGTGAGAAAGATGGTAAAAGAAATAGATTTGGCAAACATGGGAGAAGAGATTAAAAACTCAGTTTAGCTATACTACAAGGCTACAGTAATCAAAACAGCATGGTACTGGTACCAAAACAGAGATATAAACCAATGGAACAGAACAGAGGCCTCTGAGGCAACACCACACATCTACAACCATTCAATCTTTGACAAACCTGACAAAAACAAGCAATGGGGAAAGGAGTCCCTGTTTAATAAATGGTGTTGGGAAAACTGGCTAGCCATGTGCAGAAAGCAGAAACTGGACCCCTTCCTGACACCTTACACTAAAATTAACTCCAGATGGATTAAAGAC
>NW_016107422.1:1225018-1233625 GCF_001604975.1 Cebus imitator | reverse complement strand
GAAATAGGGGAGGGACAGCGGGGTGTGGGGAGTTGGGGAAAGATAGCATGGGGAGAAATGCCAGATACAGGTGATAGGGAGGAAGGCAGAACATCACACTGCCATGTGTGTACCTATGCAACAATCTTGCATGTTCTTCACATGTACCCCAAAACCTAAAATGCAACAAAAAAAAATTGAGAAAAAAAAAAACACTCAGTTTAGGATATGCTAAATTTGAGGTGTCAATTATTGGAGCTGCTGATAAGCAATTAGATACACATTTCTATAGTTCAAGGTTTTGAGCTAGAGATATAAATTTGACAGCCATCATCACACAGATAATGACATCACTACATAATGAATGACATTGTGGTCATAGACTGCACATGTAACAGTGGTTCCAATGGAGCTGAAAAATTCCTATTGCCTACTGATGTCTTCAGGGTCCTGACCCTGCTTAGGCCTAGGGCAATGTGTTTGTGTCTTCACTCTTAACAAAAAGGTTTAAAAAGTAAAAAATAAAAATAAATTGGCTAGAAAAAAAAGACATAAAGAAAATATGCCAGGTGCAATGATTCACACCTGTAATCACAACACTTTGGGAGGCCAAGGTGGTAGGATCACTTGAGTCCAGGAGTTTCAGAACAGCCTGGCAACATAGCGAGACCTCCATCTCTACAAAAAATTTAAAAATCAGCTGGGTGAGGTGGCACACTCCTGTAGCCCTAGCTGCTCAGGAGGCTGGGGCAGGAAGATCGCCTGAGCCCAGGAGTTCAAGGTTATAGTGAGCTGTGATCACACCACTGCCTGGGTGGCAGAGACAAACTGTCAAGAAGAAAGAAAAGAAAGAAGGAAAGGAAGGAAAGGAAGAAAGAAAGAAAGGAAGAAAGGAAGACAGAAAGAAAGAAAAGAAAGAAAGAAGGAAAGAAGGAAAGAGAGAGAAAGAAAGAAAGAGAGAGAGAGAGGGAGGGAGGGAGGGAGGGAGGGAGGGAAAGGAAGGAAAGAAAGAGAGAGAGAAAGAGAAAGAAAGAAAGAAAGAAAGAAAGAAAGAAAGAAAGAAAGAAAGAAAGAGAGAGAGAGAAAAGAAAAGAAAGAAAATATTGTTGTATAGACAATGTTTGTGTTTTAAGCTGTTATTACAAGAGTTGAAAAGTTAAAAAAAATTAAAAGGATAAAGCAAGTTACAGCAAGCTAAGGTTATCATTGAATAATTAAAAAAATAAACTTAGTATAGCCTAACTGTACAGTATTTACAAAGTCTACAGTAGAGTACAGTAATGTCCTAGGCCTTCACATTCTCTAACTACTCACTGACTCGTGTAGAGCAAACTCTAGTCCTGTAGGCTACATCCATGGTAAAAGCCCTACACAGGTGTTCCACTTTTTATCTTTCATACCACATTTTTACTGTACCTTTTCTATATTTAGAAATGTTTAAATATACAAATGCCATTCGATTACAATTACCTACATTATTCAGACTAGGTATATAGTAGGTTATACCATCTAGGTTTGTGCTCGCTCACATGATGAAATCGTCTAACAATGCATTTATCAACACATATCCCCGTTAAGTAATACATGACTGTACTTACAGTTGTAAGGCTGGGTGAAATGAGAAAGGTAAGACTGCACAGCTAGGAATGGGAAGATCTTCAGACCAGGAGATATTGAGATGAGTAAGAACAAACGGAATAGTCTGAAAAGGGTCACACAGTAAGTTAAGAGGAAAACTAAGCGCATGATATCCCAAAATCCAAGAATGTATTCAAGGAAGGAATGATGAACTGTCAAATAGTGGAGACAAGTCAAGTAAGTTACACAGAATTGACAATTTATTTAGTAATATGGATAAGCAAACTGTTTTTTCTAAAAATAGTCGCAGCAATATTTCAGGTTGCATTCCCCATCAAGAGGCAGAGTCTTTTTCCCCTCCCCTTGAAACTGACTGTGACTTTGTGTCTGTCTTTAGAAACAGAATACAACGAAAATGACACCACATGACTTTCAAGACTAAGTCATAAAAGGCAATATAGCTAACTTCTGGCTTTTTCTTTCTCGGAACACTCACCCTTGCAACTCAGCCACCATGTTATGAGAAAGCCCAAACTAGCACAAAAGGAAGAGATCACATGGAGAAGTCCATGTGGAAACGAACTGAGGTTCCCAGACAAAAGCTAGTATCAACTGCCAGAAATACACATGATCATTTCTGATGATTAAGCCCGTAGGCTTTGATCTTCTAGTCAAGGCTCCAGAAACAGTGGGGCAGAGAAACCACCCCTGCTGTGTCCTGTATGAATTTCAAATGCACAAAACCCTTGTGCGTAATAAACAGTTGTTTTACACCTTTACATTCTAGGATAATTTATCACAACAATTTTATTGGAGTTAACATACAAAAATGAAGCCCACGGGTAACCTTTACAGGAGTAGTTTTAGAAGAACAGTGAGAGTAAAAGCCTGATTGGAGTGGATTCAAGAGAGAATGGAAGGCAAGGAATTAAATATACTAAGAATATAAAATGTTTTCAAGAATTTTTTCTCTAGCCAGGCGTGGCGGCACATGCCTGTAGTTCCAGCTACTCAGGAACTGCGGTGGGAGGATCACTTGAACCTGGTGAACCCAGGACACTGAAGCTTCAGTGAGCCATGAAAACACCAATGCACTCCAGCCTGGGTGATAAAGCAAGACCCTACTTCAAAAAAACCCCACACACAATTTTTTTAAAAGGAAAGAGAGAAATACAGTTATTAGCTGGAGGGAGATACAGGGTTAAAAGAGACTTTTTAAAAAAAAAAAGATGGGAGAAAATACAGCATCTTTATATGGTACAGTAAAAGAAGGAAATGTTGCTAATATAAGAGAGAAAGGGGAGAAGAAAGAATGGGATCTAGTACATAAGAAGAGGGGTTGGCTTAAAATAAATGGACATGCAATTCATCCATTTTAATGAAAGGGTCATCAAAGTATCAAGAGTGTAGATGCAGGTAGGTAAGTAGACGTGTTGCTAGGAACCTGTAGAAATTGTATGTGGATTCTTTTTTCTCAATAAAATGGTAACTAAGGTCATCAGCTATGAATGAGGATGGGGAAAAAGAACTGCAGTTTAAGAGCACAGGAAAAGAGATGTATAAAATAGATATATATAAAAAAGGGAGAAGATAAAGTTATAGGATTACTCAGTAGTAGCATTACAGACTCATCTGAGATTAGTAGTCGGGTTTAAAGTGAAACTGGAGCATGGCTGTTTGTTTTCTTCTACAGTGTAGCAACACAGGTGTAGACAGGGACAAAGTGAAAGAATGGCCATAGGAATAAGCAGCTAAGACAAGAGAGAGAACATAATCACTAGGGGAGAGAAGGTCAAGGGTGATAGTGAGCCAGGAGCTAAAAATCTTCAAGGAATGAGGATGAGTAAAACAATCTCGCTAGATGATTCCTGGAAAGAATGACAAGGGGGTGGGGTCTGGTAGAAAGAGATTCAAAATTGGGCAATTTTAAGGAGGTAAACAGTACAATAAAGAATGGTGAGAATGTCTACCCCCCATCAAATGCAAACCAGAACATTCCGCCTCAGTATTTTTATTGATATGTAACTTTTGCACTTTATTCTGCTTAATCAATAACATTAACAGAGAAGTTCTAAAGCAGAGCTAAGTAAACAGAAAGATACAGTCATATTCATGCACTGGAAGACTCAAATTGTAAAGATGTAAATTTGCCCCAAGTTTATCTACAGAATCTTAACCAAAATCCTGAAAGTTATTGTTTCTTTGTGGGACTTGACAAGCAAATCCTAAAATTTACATGGAAGCACAAAGGGCCAAAACTGGCCTACGATCCTCATAAAAAATAAGATGGGAGGCCGTAACACACACTATTATGACAATGTAGAATTGGCATATAAGTAGGCAAACTGAGCAATGGAACACAATACAAAGCTTTTCTTGACTTTCTAGATTCACATACATATGGACACATGACATACGACAGAGATGACAATGCAAAGCAAGGAGAAAAAAACCCCAAATAAATACATATTTTACATATAATACTGCTTTTTAAAATGTATATTTTAGTTCATATAAATCTTCCTTTTTTTTTTTTTTTTTTAACAAACTGAATGGTATTTGGGGAGGAAAAAAAAGTCTAAATTCATTCCTCAATCTTTACATCACTCCTCACTGCCTCAAAAAATCCAAAATAGAGATCATAAAAAATAGGCAGAAAACAGAAACTTTTAAAATCTTAGATTAGGAAACACCTCTCTAAGCAAAACTAAGTAAAATCTTGACATAAAATTTTTTTTTAATTCTGCATAGACAACATCTCATCAACGAAGTTAAAATTTAAAACTCCAAAACTTAGGAGAAATACTTGTAACATATATGACAACCCAAGACCTAATTTCCTTAATGTGTAACGAGTGTCTATAAATTGATAAGAAAAAACCAAACAACTCACCAAAAAAAAGAAAAAAAAAAAAAAAAAAAGAGATTACCAAAAAAGTCAGGATATCAATTACTTTTGGAGGAAGAAGGGAAGGGAGAGAAGGGTTGTGGCTGGGATGGGCCAAATGGAGAGATTTCTGAGATGATTATCAAAGCTTTATTTCTTGACTAGCATGATGGTAAGGGTGTTCACGGCATAATAATTCATAAACTTTACATTTATTTTGTGTGGGTTTGTGTCTGCATTTGACTTTACAATAAAAAGGTAAACAACAAAAACAATTCCATAGAAACAAGCAAAGGACACAAATGAGGAATTCAAAGAAAAAACAAAACCTTTTAAATATAGAAAAAGTGCATTCATAAGCTCATATACAATTTATGAAAATGCAAATCAAACAAGCATTAGTTTTCATTCAGACTGGCACTAATGTTAAAATTTGATAAGAAATACTGGTAAGCATGTGAAATAAGAGACTTGCATTGTTGGTGGACCAACCACTTTGTATAACATCCATCAAAATTTTACATGCATTTATTTTGACCCAGAAATTCTATTTCTAAGAATAATCCTAAATATAGATATGTCCGCATAAGTCTACACAATGATGTTTACTGCCACACTACTTAGAAAAAAAAAGAAACTTTGAAGGTATGAACTCTGCAAACTGACTACATAGGTTTAAATCCCAGTTTTGATATTTAAAAGCTGTGAGACTTGGGCAAGTCACTTAAATTTTCTGTACCACAATTTACTCTCCTATAAAATGAAGATAATATTACATACTTCCTAGCGTTGTTATGACAATTAAATGAGCGCATATATATATATATATATATATATGTATATATATTAGAACTGTAGCTAGCATATAAAGAGCTTTATTGGTCTTAGCTATTAACATTACTATTAACAATTTGAACGTCAACTAGAAGGCTGAACATCCCACCTGCTATACCCATAAGATACAGTTTAAGTTCACAAAGCCAAAATCAGTCATTACCAATTTGTAAGCAAAAAAGTCAAAACAAATATTCGTTTACTGACCACTAATATGCATTATCAATATGCAAAAGTAATGCGGAACTCTGCACATGTGGTGGGGACAGAGGGTGGGGGATAGACACTCAACAAATCACCTGGCTTGACAATTCAATGTGGCGTTAAAATAAAAACATATAGAAACATTTAAGAGTTTGCTCTCTACCACTTGAGAATGCAATATGTGAGCTGTATGCAACTTGGAAGAGGGCCATCAATAGAACCAGAAAATGCTGGCACCCAGATCTTAAATCTCCAGCCTCTAGACTTGTGGGAAATAAATTTCAGTTGTTTATTTAAAACACACACACACACACGCACACACACACACACGCACTTACTTACTTAACAGTTTATCCCTTTCCTACATTTTGTGTCTTTAAACCTATCTTCCTGGAAAGGGAACAAGTTAACTTTTTGAGGTCCCCAGTTAAGACTACAATACTTATTCATTAATTGAAGAACAACAACATCTCTTTATTTAGTGATAATACTATACTTAAAGAAACTCGCACCACTAATTGGGAAAAGATCAATATACATGAAATAAGCAAAAAGTACCCACATCATTCTAAAATGTTTCACTTATTCAACAAATATGTTAATGTGTGCCATTGGTCAGACACTGGCTATAGCTGTGTAGGTGAAAAAGCCTTTGTACTCATAGAGCTTCCATTCTCAGGGAGACAATATAAATAAATGGATAACTAAATATATGGTATGATTTCAGGCAGTTAGAAGAGCTATGAAATGGTGAAGTATACAACACTGTCTTCAAGTACTATCAGAATTCAGGATAGTGAAGGTTAGAGAAACCTGGAAGAAAGGAATTACTCCATAATAATACTTAATAAATGTTAACTAGCTACACTGTTTTATTATTATCATCATCTTCATCCTCATTATTGCTACAGTCTTAGAAAGATGAGAAGATGTAAACATGAAGGCTAGATTGCTGTGGAGGTGCTTTCATGACATGGTAAAAAGCCCCATAAAACTGCATACCTCAACCATACCTCAGCTTTCTGTTGAAACTGCTCTCTATAACCCAAATATGAATACGTAATTAAGGACTGTAATCGCCACCCTACCCAGACAATGTGTAAACAAATGCTAATCTTGACTTTTGTGAACCACTTAAGTAACAACCAGAATGTCAAAAAGTCCCCTGGCCCTCGGAATGCCCGGAGCCCCTCACCCTCATCTTCGCTCAGGAATCCACTGGAATGTCCGGAGCCCCCTCACCCTCATCTCCGCCCAGAAGGTGATTTACAGAATCCACTAGCCCTCGGAATGTCTGAAGCCCCTCACCCCACCCCCGCCCCTCACCCTCATTCCCAAGGTGATTTTTACGGGTATAAAGGGTCTTGACACCCTCCTTTCGGGGCCATGGGTTGGAGAGTCCTCCGTGGCCTCTGGCAATAAAGACCCTGCAATTTGGCATACTTTTGTCTCGGTGTTGACTTTCTATGCTCGGGCCAGTACAACACTTTCAAGCATAAAAACGTAAGACTGGGAGGCAAGAACGAACAAGGGAAATTTGTGAGACACAAAAGAAAGTGGTCTCATGAGAGCAGAGAGCAGAGACGAAATGAGACTTGCTAGAAGGAATGGTCAAATAATGCGAACCTTTGAAACAAAATAAAATAAAGTGCCTACTATCGGGGCAGTTCCTTCCTTGTACGTGGTGCCTATCTGAAGGCAAAATTAGAGATTTACCACGAGGATTAGGTTGGTGCAAAAGTATTTGCGGTTAAAAGAAAAAAGTGTTTCAGGGAGGTCATTTTGACAAGCTGTATTTAGTTCATCTTTTAAAAAGGGATTAATATATTTTATGTTAGGTATTTTTTACCTAATTTTTTAAAAATGAAGAGGACAGATGAGAAGGAGGAGAAAGAGTTCAGATGATTGTTAGGAGATGAACTCCTATACCAGGAAGAAGACACAAGGGTGATCCGTTCTGCCCTAGATCAGTTTGGTTACTTGAAGTAGCTGCTTTCCACCCCACCCTAGGAAACAGCAACAAGCACTCGCCACCTTCTTCAGAGAGTGTGTGAGAGAAAAAAAAAGGTCAGGAGAGAAAACGTGTTTAGTGCATCCAAAAGGAAACCGCAAGTTAACCTGTTCCTTCTGTCTCCACCCTTCCATCTTTCTCTAGAAATTGGCGAGGTTCTGGAGCTGGCGTTGGCGCGCGGGAAACAGAGGAGAACGGGGCTCAAAGCCTGGCTTGGAAGTCAGATACCCAGTTCGCTGGCTAAGGGTTCCACCTTCGGGGCCATAGCGCCACAAGCTTCAACCCTTACGGCGCCCTCCCCGGCCCAGCTCCATACCACCACAGCGCCACAAGCTCCGGGTCGTCTCCGCGCTGCGTAGTCACGGCCCGCTAGCCCGGGACATCTGCGCGCGCTGCATGCCCATTGGATCTGCTCCTGCCCACCCCAGCCAATCCCGAAACTCGCTCGGACGCTGACAGAAGACTGCGCCGCTGCTTTGGGATTGGTAGCCGAGCTGTGTGTCGCGCCTTTTCCGACGATGCGAACAACATGGCGGCGGAAAGTGGTAGCGACTCGCAGCAGAGACGGAGAAGGCGCCGGGACCCGGAGGAATCGGAAAAAACAGAACTCAGCGGAAGAGAGCTGGCAGTGGCAGTGGCAGTGTCCCAAGAGAACGATGAGGAGAACGAAGAGCGCTGGGTTGGGCCTTTACCTGTGGAGGCAACACTGGCCAAGAAGAGGAAAGGTAGCGGCAGACGTAGTAACAGGACGAATTGGAGTGCTGCGTCCGCGGAGTGGGAGGGCTAAGTTCAAGTCAGATGCGAAGTGGGATGGTGTGTGGAGTTCTGTGTCCTCTGAACAGAGCGCCTTCCTCTCACTTCTGGCCACTCCATACTTGCATATCTTCCCGAAATAGTGATTTGAGCGTAGTACAGCGCCTTTTTGATAATATCTAACACTTTTGATCATTGATTTGTTATGACGCTAAAACTAACGTTTGTCTATACTTAATGTACTTGGCTCCTGTCATTTACTCCCCACAGCAGCCATATGAAGTTGGAATTTCGAACTCTTATTTAGGTATGGAAAAGGGTACTGGTTCTCAAAGGCTTTAGTTCTGGAGTGGTGTTAACG
>NW_016107422.1:1211569-1224896 GCF_001604975.1 Cebus imitator | reverse complement strand
GCTCAAATCTTACTTCAGCACTTTACCTTACTTAAAACTCTTCAGTGATTTGTCATAATTTTCATTAAAGCCCAAACTCCCTCACGTGGTATATAAAGCCCTTTATGATGTGATCTCTCCTTACCTTCTCAGTGCATCTTCCATTATCCTCCTCTCCTAACCCCTTACTTTGTACTCCACCCATTCTAAAATCACTCGAGAATGGGTCATGTGCTCTTTTTCCTCTAGATACCTACTCAGATACGGTGTTTCTACCGGGAATAATTTCCCTCACCCCTTCCCCTGAACTGACTTTTGTCCAACCTTTAGCACGTAGCTATCATATTCTCTGGGAAGCTTGTGACTTCTCCAGTCTGGACTGGATTTCTAAAGCACTTTGATCATAACTCTGAGGTAGTTATCTGTCAATACTGAATTTACAGGTAGCCTTCAAATTTTATGCATCCAAATTTTGAAGAAGCTGGTTTTTTTTAAACATTGTATATTGATACCCTTACAGTGCATTATCATTTTTACTTCCTGGTCCTCTTGTTAAATGTTTCCATAGCAACCATTTTATATATAGCACTTGCCACAGTTTCTAATTGTATATTTATTCATGTGATTGATTAATGTTTCTCTCCACTGCTAAGACTGTAAGCATGTACAGGATCATGCCGTTTTTGTTCCATTGCTTGGTATACAGTGCTTTGCCTATAGCCGGTGCTCCCTAAGTATTTATTTAATGAATGAATATTAAAGCATTTTTGCTAGTCTTCAACTATTTTGTTGCATATGAATATTTTTGCACGTTCTTTTTTAATTAAACAAGTAGGGAGAAATGTAAAAATCCAGAGATATTGAAATGCTGATATTAGTGTTACAAGTGTCTGTCTTATAAATTTAATATAATTGAGACAGATATAAATTAGTAGATGTGAAAACCTTTCCTCTTAATCAGGTGTTTGTTTTAAAACAGCCAATAGTGTATTCAGTTTGAAGAAAAAATCAAAACTAAAAAACATTCATGAAGCGTTACAAAAATATTATTTAAAATTTTGTCCAAATGGACAAGTGTTTAACAATTTCAGCTTTCTAGAAATGGAGTCACCCCTTTAACATGTTTTTTGGACATTGGAGTGCCATTTATATTTTCAGAAAGACATGATTATATGATACTAAACTTTAAACTGTCTCTTAAGGACAGGAACTTTGTTTTACTCTTCTTTATGCCCGTGTGACCTATTTTGACATATTTTGTTCTTAATATTTGTCCACAAGTGAACTATCACACAGAGAAAGGAATCTGAGTCAGATACGATTAAATGCATCTACATATTACAGAAAAACCCAAAATAACAATGATGTTGAAAAGATAGAGCTGTACTTCTTCTATGTGTAGAAGTACGGAAATAGTCCAGGATTGGTGTGGAGGCTCCAGAAGTTCCTAGGCTCTCTCCAGCTTTCTGCCCTAACATAACTAAGGTACAGCCCTCATCTTCATTTCCCTGAATGATTATTAAGATTACAGTAGTCATATCCCAGTTCCACGCTGTAGGATTGAGGAAAGGAAGACGGGTACACTTTTTCAAGACTTCCTGTCACAAAACATTTCCACTTTTACTCAGCATATGGGTAAGTCTTCCTCCAGGGGAAAGTGAGAAAGGTCTTGTTATAGCTGGATATCAATATGCCCATATATAAATGGGGATTCCATTCCTAAAAATGAAGGGAAAAGTAGTTTGTCAAACACAAGCCTGAAACAGCTCATCATGTTTAATTTAGCAACTATTTTTAGGCACGTTTGGTCATCATTGCATTATTTTATTTGGTATACATATAATTCCATTCCTCCCCTCTTCCTTTTCTTCCTTTCCTTCATTCCTCTCTCCTTCCCTCCCTCCCTCTCTGCCTTCCTCTTTCCTTCCCTCTCTCATTCCCTTTCTCCCTTTCTTCTTTTTTCTTTTTTGCTAATAAAATTGTTGATAGCTCATATAGTAAAATCAGTATTTCCTGACATTCCTCAGATTACCACTGTTTCAGGTGTTATGCCCCTGGAAAAAATTTAAGATACATTCAACTGGATAGCCCCTAGGATGTTCTCAGGTGTAAAAATCTAAGAATTTTATCATGTTTAAATGTTTCAAACACAGTATCAATAACTTCAAAGAGGATCAGTGCTTTCAATATTAACTGAGACATCTTACAGATGGTCATTGGATTCTTATTTAAGTTAGCACTAAATTATATCTACAGTGGTTAAGAAGATGTTTGTGATATTTTCATGAAGCTTTTTGTTTTTTTTTTTCTTTCTCTTTTTTAATAGAACATTCACATTAAGCCAGAACCACTCAGTTCTTAAGTCCTGAGGACAGTTAGCAGTTATATAATATCTGGGAACCTGATGTAACTGACTAAATGGTACTATTCAGTGCTCTGAAATAATAGAGGTTAAAACTGACATAACATACTGGATTTTTAAATAATTACTTGTGAATTGAGAAAAATTAAAATCTCGAAGAAAATACCAAGAAGTGTAGACAACTTTAAATAAAATACAAAATAGTATTTGGTTCATTTGTTAAAAATAGATTTTATACTTTACTTTTTTTTCTTCAGTCTTAGAGTTTGAAAGAGTCTATCTTGATAACCTCCCCAGTGCATCCATGTATGAGCGCAGTTACATGCACAGAGATGTTATCACCCATGTGGTATGCACGAAGTAAGTCTATCACATCTTTTTTACTCTTTTCTAAGAAGTTTATTAAAAAAAAAAAAAGCTTCAGTTTTGAGGTAGATTTATAGAGGTAATTTTAATATTTTATAGATTTCTGTAATTTCATACATTCTAAAATAAATAAAGGCCTACATGTTCTTTCCTATATATTACAAATAATACATTCTCTAAGAACCCCTTAGTTTATGTGTATGTCTTTGGAGATAAATGCCAAGAGGGGAATGAACAAGGTAGTGTATGAGCTTCTCTGAAGAAGAGGGTACATTAGTTAAGATACAAGTAATTGGTACCTGGTCTCTTTGGCACTAGAGGAGAAAATGTGGGCTAAGATACCCTAGGAATAGCAAAGGACCTTCAAAACAGATGAGTGGGATCTTGGAGAAGGGTAACAATAGTACAAGTTGAGCACCTCAAATCCAAAATGCTCCAAAATCCAGTACTTTTTGAGTGCTGACATAATGCTCAAAGGAAGTGCTCTTTGGTGCATTTGAGATTTTCTGAATAGGGATGTTCAACCAGTAAGTATAATGTAAATATTCAAAAATCTGAAAAACTCAAAATCCAAAACACTTCTGATCTGATGCATTTTGGTTAAGGGATACTCAAACTGTAGTAGTATTCTACTGTTTGTTGAGCTCATAGCATGTCCCAGGTACTGTGCTAAGGCTTCTTCTTTTTTTAACTGTCAAGCTGAGGCTTTTTCCTAAATTTTCTTATTTGTCATAAGAATAATTGGCTGGGCACGGTGGCTCATCCCTGTAATCCCAGCACTTTGGGAGGCTGAGGCGGGCGGATTACCTGAGCTCAGGAGTTTGAGAACAGCCTGGGCAACACGATGAAACCCAATCTCTACTAAAAAAATATAAAAAATTAGCCAGGCGTCCTGGCCTGTGCCTGTAGTCCCAGCTACTCGGGAGGCTGAGGCAAGAGAATTGCTTGAACATGGGAGGTGGAGGTTGCAGTGAGCCGAGATTGCGCTACTGCGCTCCAGCCTGGTCGACAGAGCGAGACTCTCAAAGAAAAAAAAAAGAATAATCTTGTGAGTTAGCACATGCTCTTCATTTTAGAGATGAGGAAACTGAAGTTTAGAGAGGTAAAATAGTATATTAGGCTGCTATTTAAAAGGCAAATCCTAAATCCTAGAAGATGTTCTATTCCTTGTATGGGTTTTGAATCTGTGAGCAGTAGAGTAACGTCAGATTTATTTTTATTAAAGGACCACCCTGGCTGTGGTAAGATGAATGGATTCAAACAGGGCAAGAATGTTATAGAAATCTGGATGAGCTATAGTATCTTGGATGATACTAGCAGTGAGTATGGGAAGTAGGTAGATTACTCTGTTTTAGATTAGTCTATTCTTGATATTTTGAAGACATACTCAATTTCATATATAAATCTAAATAAAATCTTTATATTTCATGTTAAATAGGATAATTCTGACCAAATATTGGCCTTTTCTAGTCTCAAGTTGTCAGTTTAGTAAAACAGCATATAGATACTAGCACTGCTGTCATTCTCTTCTCAAATATTTTTGTTTTGTTTTTTTTAACCCAAGGCAATGGAGGGTAATAAAGAGAATATAGGTTTTCTGGTTAGGTAGATTGAAAACCCCCTAGCTATATGGACCTGAAGCAAGTACATTTAACATTTTAAAACTATTTCCTACTTATAAAATGATGATAAAAATGTGTAGTAAAAGTTGCTGTAAAACTAAGACAATATGTACAAAGTACCTGACATACAAGGGGTTTCAATAAATGATTTCTATTTTCATATACCTAATAGGGGAGATTCTTCTGTATAAAAATCTTCTTGATACTTAAGTAACCAAAATATCTTGTATAGGATATAAAACAAACTTTTGTTGAATTTTGCTGTATATGAAAGTAGTATGTTTAGATTTATTTATCAAGCACTGACAAAGTACATACACTTGTGAAAAGACTGCCTATAGGGTAATTTTAGCAATAAGGAATCCAAAATGTAGTGATTCCTAGTGAGATTTTTATTTTAATGCTAAATTCTAGTTCAATTCTGATCCTAGCTCTTGAGATTAAAATNATGTGTATGTCTTTGGAGATAAATGCCAAGAGGGGAATGAACAAGGTAGTGTATGAGCTTCTCTGAAGAAGAGGGTACATTAGTTAAGATACAAGTAATTGGTACCTGGTCTCTTTGGCACTAGAGGAGAAAATGTGGGCTAAGATACCCTAGGAATAGCAAAGGACCTTCAAAACAGATGAGTGGGATCTTGGAGAAGGGTAACAATAGTACAAGTTGAGCACCTCAAATCCAAAATGCTCCAAAATCCAGTACTTTTTGAGTGCTGACATAATGCTCAAAGGAAGTGCTCTTTGGTGCATTTGAGATTTTCTGAATAGGGATGTTCAACCAGTAAGTATAATGTAAATATTCAAAAATCTGAAAAACTCAAAATCCAAAACACTTCTGATCTGATGCATTTTGGTTAAGGGATACTCAAACTGTAGTAGTATTCTACTGTTTGTTGAGCTCATAGCATGTCCCAGGTACTGTGCTAAGGCTTCTTCTTTTTTTAACTGTCAAGCTGAGGCTTTTTCCTAAATTTTCTTATTTGTCATAAGAATAATTGGCTGGGCACGGTGGCTCATCCCTGTAATCCCAGCACTTTGGGAGGCTGAGGCGGGCGGATTACCTGAGCTCAGGAGTTTGAGAACAGCCTGGGCAACACGATGAAACCCAATCTCTACTAAAAAAATATAAAAAATTAGCCAGGCGTCCTGGCCTGTGCCTGTAGTCCCAGCTACTCGGGAGGCTGAGGCAAGAGAATTGCTTGAACATGGGAGGTGGAGGTTGCAGTGAGCCGAGATTGCGCTACTGCGCTCCAGCCTGGTCGACAGAGCGAGACTCTCAAAGAAAAAAAAAAGAATAATCGTGTGAGTTAGCACATGCTCTTCATTTTAGAGATGAGGAAACTGAAGTTTAGAGAGGTAAAATAGTATATTAGGCTGCTATTTAAAAGGCAAATCCTAAATCCTAGAAGATGTTCTATTCCTTGTATGGGTTTTGAATCTGTGAGCAGTAGAGTAACGTCAGATTTATTTTTATTAAAGGACCACCCTGGCTGTGGTAAGATGAATGGATTCAAACAGGGCAAGAATGTTATAGAAATCTGGATGAGCTATAGTATCTTGGATGATACTAGCAGTGAGTATGGGAAGTAGGTAGATTACTCTGTTTTAGATTAGTCTATTCTTGATATTTTGAAGACATACTCAATTTCATATATAAATCTAAATAAAATCTTTATATTTCATGTTAAATAGGATAATTCTGACCAAATATTGGCCTTTTCTAGTCTCAAGTTGTCAGTTTAGTAAAACAGCATATAGATACTAGCACTGCTGTCATTCTCTTCTCAAATATTTTTGTTTTGTTTTTTTTAACCCAAGGCAATGGAGGGTAATAAAGAGAATATAGGTTTTCTGGTTAGGTAGATTGAAAACCCCCTAGCTATATGGACCTGAAGCAAGTACATTTAACATTTTAAAACTATTTCCTACTTATAAAATGATGATAAAAATGTGTAGTAAAAGTTGCTGTAAAACTAAGACAATATGTACAAAGTACCTGACATACAAGGGGTTTCAATAAATGATTTCTATTTTCATATACCTAATAGGGGAGATTCTTCTGTATAAAAATCTTCTTGATACTTAAGTAACCAAAATATCTTGTATAGGATATAAAACAAACTTTTGTTGAATTTTGCTGTATATGAAAGTAGTATGTTTAGATTTATTTATCAAGCACTGACAAAGTACATACACTTGTGAAAAGACTGCCTATAGGGTAATTTTAGCAATAAGGAATCCAAAATGTAGTGATTCCTAGTGAGATTTTTATTTTAATGCTAAATTCTAGTTCAATTCTGATCCTAGCTCTTGAGATTAAAATTAGTGCAGCTGTAACTGTTTTGATATCCAGAAAGGAGCTTCAAAATTTGCACTGTTCTGCAATACAGTGGTCTGCTCAAAATAAGGTTTTTTTTAAGAAACCTGTTTTGCACAAGTCAGATTCTTAGTGAATGATTGCTTTGAGAATATTGAGTGATTCATAGATCTGTTTTAGAAATTAACTTTTAACATTTCATATATGCAGAACAGATTTTATTATTACTGCCAGTCATGATGGACATGTCAAGTTCTGGAAAAAAATAGAAGAGGGAATTGAATTTGTTAAACATTTTCGTAGTCACCTGGGTAAGAATTTCACCTCTTTTTCTTGTGGCTCTTTTCTAAACTATACCAATTAAAGTTTAAATTAAAAAAATTTTTTTTGTTTGAATCATGCACATTTATTGTATTGGTATTTATTAGAATGTTTTAATTTCATTTATTTAAATAGGAGTTATTGAAAGTATTGCAGTTAGCTCTGAGGGAGCATTGTTTTGTTCTGTGGGTGATGATAAAGCAATGAAGGTGTTTGATGTAGTGAACTTTGACATGATCAACATGCTGAAACTTGGGTGAGTCTTTTAAAAAGTATATTTTAACTTACTGAAATAATTTGTAAACCAAACTTTACCATTTAATAGGTTATTTCTAAATTGAATATTACCATATCTGAAAAAATTGTGCCTTTGGGTTTTGATTGAGAAAATTAGATACAGTGAATCCTTATAATGTTTGGAAGTGTCTGCTATGGTTTATTATCAATCACAGAAATTTCTAAACAGCATCATAACAAAGGTTTCTTATATACAAATTAACATTACTTAGTAAATACTGGGGCTCTGTCATATATAATTACTGGTACTTACAGTTAACTTCCTTGCTATACTTATTTTAGTAATATAGAATTGTATTCCTCTAAGGCTTATTCACATTTTTGGAATAGACACTATTTATTGGTGATTTTAAACTTTGGAATATACTGATACTAAAACTATCGTTAGATTGTACAGTATTAAAACTGATACTTTGTTTTAAGCATGTCTTTTTTAAGATAACATATTGAGTTTATATACACCTAAATGAATGTCAGCTTGAAAGTCATAACCATGTTAGAAAGCTTTGGGACTTTCCTTAGTCTGCTTGGATGCCATAACAAACAAACAAACAAACAAAAAAAAATATATATATATATTTGTATATATATATATATAGAGAGAGAGAGAGAAAGAGAGAGAGAGAGAGGGAGAGGGAGAGAGAGACTAGGTGACTTACATAACAAATTTATTTTCTCACAGTTCTGGAGCCTGGAAAGTCCAAGATCAAGGTTCTGTCAGGGTTTGATTTTTGATGAGGACTGTCTTCCTTGCTTCTCCCTATGTTCTCCCATGGTTGGAGGAAGAAGGAGGGGAGAAGGGAGAGGTCAGAGGGAAAGGGAGACTTTTTTTTCTTCTTAAAAGGCCACAAACCTATCAGATTAGGGCCTCACCCGGACTCTTATGAGCTCATTAACCTTAATAACCTCCTGAAGACCCTATCTCTAGAAATTCTAGCTGTGGCCTAAATTATGTCCATAATTCAGATAATTTCAAATCTTAGAATTTTCTTCAAAATCAGTTTATGATTTTATGAGCCACTAAAGGAAATCAGTCTCATTATTTATGGTTAGTATGGTACAAACAGAGCTACTGATCCTGATCATCTGTCTTATTCCCCAGCTTTTTTCCTCAAAGTTTTCCAATAACAAAAACACAAAATTGACAACTTATAGAATAATAGAAAGAATATATTACACAATATAGAAAAATATATAAAAAAAGAAGACAAAAAAGATATAAAGCACAAGCACCAAGATAAGAATAAAAGAGAAACATATAAAAAGCACAAATATAAAGAAAAAAACATACAACTATGAATATATAAGAATAAAAAAATAAGTAAAAAAGCCGCAGAACTTACATGACTTGTCCACAAGATAGAACAAGGAAAGCCTACAGTCCCAACAACAACATGTAGCTAGCAATGCAAACCATGCAAGACAGCCCCAACCCCCCAAACACAGCCATAACAAAACAATTGACCCCAAACAGACCAAAATAAGAAATACCCCAAGAAAGGAGCCAAAAAATACACAATGACAAACAAACCCATGTGAAAGAAAACAGGACATAGATGATTGTACAGACATCCGAAAAGCAGCGCACAAAAAGAGCTCAAAGGTCAAACCAGATCACGACAAAGGACATAAACAAAACAAGTAAAAGGGCTGCAAAATACACCACGCTGCATATATGCCAAAAGATCCCCAGAAAGACAATCATCAAGGCACAAAGAGAAAAATTCAAGAACTATACTAAGCTAGACAGCCCCACACTGAACATCCGCGGCCATGGAGCAAGAAAGCAAAAACAGTCAAAATCACTGGCCAAGACATTTTTGGTAGTGGGATAGGAAAGGATGCTTGCTTGTTGTGCTGACCTTTTTTTTTTCCTCTCAATTATTTACTATTTTAGCTATTTTCCTGGACAATGTGAGTGGATCTATTGCCCAGGGGATGCAATTTCTTCAGTTGCTGCTTCTGAAAAGAGCACAGGAAAAATTTTCATTTATGATGGCCGAGGAGATAACCAGCCACTTCATATTTTTGACAAACTCCATACATCACCTCTTACTCAGATACGACTAAACCCAGTTTACAAAGCAGTAGTGTCTTCTGACAAATCTGGGATGATTGAATACTGGACTGGGCCTCCTCATGAATATAAATTCCCCAAAAATGTGAACTGGGAATATAAAACTGACACTGATTTATATGAATTTGCCAAGTGTAAGGCTTATCCAAGTAGCATATGTTTTTCACCGGATGGGAAGAAAATAGCTACTATTGGTTCCGATAGAAAAGTTAGAATTTTCAGGTTTTTAACTGGAAAACTCATGAGAGTCTTTGATGAATCACTAAGCGTAAGTGTAATTTAAATTTAATTATACTTTACTTTCCTAAAAATGCTTTATTTTATGCTGTTTCTTGAAATATCTTTTTTCTATACATAGACATTTAGGTTGACAGTTATTTTTTTCTTAGCATATTAAAGATACTCAACTGTTTCTGTCTTGTACTGTTGCTCTTTGAAACTTTCTTCTCTAGGGGTTTATGATATGCATTTTTCAAGTCAGTTATTGTCTTATTTTTGTGGTGGTTTTGTTTTTTACAATTTTGTTTTGTTGGCAAGCTGTCCTCTTAAGATCCTCAAAAGTCATTCTAGGACCCCTTATCTTCTCACTCTTTATTCACTCCTGTCCATATGGCTACTTCTAAATTTATTTCTCTAGGCTTCTATTGCAAGCAAACCTGGTGCTATCTCTTTCTTTTCCTGTCTTTATGAATAGTGCCATATCCATGTAGTTGCACAAACCAGAAATCTAAGAGTTATCCTCAACTCTTTACCCTTCTATATAATTCATTGGAGTCCTGCCAATTTTGCTTTCTAAATGTAATTTAAATTCACCAATTTCTTTTCAGCACAGCTGTCAGTAACCATAGTTCATGATCTTTTGCCTGACTTACTGCATGGCCTCCTACCTGTATTTATTCTGGCTTCTCCCTAATACCCACTCTGCACCCAGGGCCATCTTTTAAAAGCACATAGCTGTTCGTCTCATTCCTTTGCTTAGAACTTTTCAGTGAATTCCTTCTATTCTTACAGTCAAGATCACAGTTGTGGCTTATGTTGTGACGCCATAAGTCACCTTTCTCCTTGCCTCTTATTCAGCCATTTGGGCCTCCTTTTTATTTCTTGAACATGCCTCCCACCACAGAACCTTTTTATAAGTTGTTTCCTCCACCTAGGGTGAGGCCCTCCCTCCTCCTCGTATTCCTCCATTACCTATTGAACTGGTACTTCAAATTTCAAATGAAGAGTCACTTTCACCAGGGGGCTTTCACTATTCATGATTGCAGTTTTTAAAAATTTATTTAATTAATGAATTAATTTATTTTTTGAGACAATGTCTCACTCAAGTGCAGTGGGACAGTCGGGCTCTCTGCAGCCTCCACCTTCCTGGTTCAAGCAATTCTGTTTCAGCTTCCCAAGTAGCTGGGACTATAGGTGCATGCCACCACACCCAGCATTTTTTTATTTTTTAGGTAGAGATGGTTTCACCATGTTAGCCAGGCTGGTCTTGAACTCCTGGCCTCAAATGATCCACGCACTTTGGCCTCCCAAAGTGCTGGGATTACAGGAGTGAGCCACCATGCCAAGCCAGCAGAGTCTTTTAATGTGACTGTAGATCACTCTTTCTTTTAGAGCATTTGATATGGTCATATTATTTGATTAATGGGTATCACCTTCAGTAGACCAAGCCCTGTGTGATCTGTTTTAGCTCATGGTTATAGCTCCAGCAGTTACAACAGTACCTGGCAGAGAATTACTCAAATATCTTGAAAGAGTGACTCTAGCCATCACTTGTTAGACTGCTAACAAGAATTTGTTACAGCACATAGTTGTGGAGTAAGAGTTTTTAATCGATGCAAAGTTAAGTGGTTTCTGTGGTTGCAACTATTGCCATGAGGTAGTTCTCTTACTGCCAATGGTGTGTTGAATCCTCTGGATTGAACCTTTGTAGCAATGTTTATTGTATGACAGTGTCAATTCTCTTGTCCTTGGCAGTGACCAATTTGCATTGGATTTCCTGCTGTAAGCCCTTCATAAATTCTGTCAATTCCTCCAAGTGGCGCTCTTGATTTGGTGGCAAGTGGTAATAAATTGGTTGCCTGTCTATCTGAAGTAATATAATTCCAGACAAATGTGAAGATCTGTTTGCCAGCCACATTATCCCATGACAAATTTTCTTGTTGGGAGAAGATAGCTTTTTACTCTGCGTTTAAGGAGAAACATTTACTGATGATACTTTATTTAGTGGTGGCTCATAACTTGCAATTTAAATATAATTTTGAAACTATTATTAACTTGCAGCTCTTCCAAGATCCCTTACGCAACAAAATATTCAGAATCTGGTCTCTGGACATAAATCTCCTAACACACATACTCTGAGCTGCTCACTCCACTCTATTTGTTCATTGTTGTCTTCAACATTTGTTTAAATGATTGGCCTGAGGTGACAAGAAGTCAGTAGTATAACTTAAGACAGAAGTGGAGATTCAGAATGAGAATTTGCCAAAAAAAAAAAAAAAAACCAGTTAAATTACTTACAGTGCTAGTGACTAGTAAAAGACTGGAATCTCAAGGAGGTGGTGGATGGAGGAGGGCAGTTTGTAAACAATCAGAATTCTAGTTTAACAGAAAAGAAATTGAATGGGATGGTGTGACTTATCTTTTAGTATTTAGTAACCAGGGTCACTATATATGGCCGTGCAGCTGCATATCACAGAAGCCCTGCTGTGAAGGCTAGAACACTCTGAAGAGATTCTGGTCAGGGACTTACCAGGTGGAATAATATTTATGAAATACTTATGTATGGACAGATGACCACCTACAGACTTTATGTCTTAAAGACTGAGTCTTCTCACCAACAGAAATGATCAGTAGCCCTTCCCTACAAAATGTATTCCACCATCCTAGGCTATTCCTGGCACAAGAATAAGCAGTGTAATACATATCAATCTCTCTGTCTTTGAGACTAGAGACAAGGAAACCTAACAACTAGGCTTTTTAAGTTCTATAGGACCCTGACCTCATGCTTATACCCTAACACACATACTTCATTTTGACTTTTTGAGTTTTGTATATTGTTCTAAGCTTATCTAGAAAACACAAGATTTTGGTTGATGTAAGGATGAAATAAGGATAGAATTAGATGGGACAGAAATCTGGCTTATTTTCATCTGCAATGGAGAACTATTTTTGAATGCTACAGTTTGATGCCCTGAATGTCTAGAAAACAATATAAAGATCATTATTATCTTTTGGAAGATTCATAGTATGTTAATACAGTTAGTTATTCAGATGTGATGCCTATCTTGAAATTGGTGTAATATCAAAAGAAAAGTAAACGAAATTTCCAAACTATAAAGGACACTTATAGAAATAGTCATGTCTACTAAATCACATGTACTTAATGGTAATCTCACTGCCCTGTGTCAAAATAACTTGAAACATTTTCTGAAATATCATGAATTTGTTATAAATTAGTGAGATGAATTCATTCAGCAAAAATTGAGTGCTTGTTATATGTCAGGCATGTGACCTTGCGCAAGGACCTCATAGTCTGTAGCTGCACTGTCCACTATTAGTAGTCACTAGCCACATGCGTCTTGAGCCCTTGCTAGCTAGGCCAAATTGAGATATGCTGAAAGTGTAAAGTACAAGATTTCAAAGACTTAATTTTTTTTTAAAGAATGTAAGTTATCTCAATTTTTTATATTGTAAATGTTGAAATGATATTGTGGATATATTGAGTTTAATCAGACATTAAAATGAAATTCACCTGTTTCTTTTGACTTTGTTTAACATAAGTACTAGACAATTTATATATGTGGCTTCTGTTATATTTCATTGGAAAGTGCTAGTCTGTGGCTTTTAAAAGGCATCAGATGTATTATTTCTGTAGAGAAAGCAGTAGTTATATTAACCAACTGGGTTTTGTTTTAAATTAGCAGAACTAATTACCATTTAGTTTGAAATATGACTTTTTTTTTTTTTTTTTTTTTCTGAGACGGAGT